>NW_022145595.1:27469161-27824040 GCF_000002235.5 Strongylocentrotus purpuratus
ACTAAATTCAGACAAGGATTAGGAGTCGAGAATGGTACAACGAATCCTCTTCTTTCTCTAATAATTTCATGATACATTAAAGCTTCTGCGCTTCGCGCGTAATGGGGGGGGGGGGAGGAGGGGAACAGCGAGCTGCCCGAATATGAATTTGTTATATCTTTTCTCGTATATTTTGGTGATAAATAACACTTTCACAAAATACATATTATCCTCAAATTTTTGCTCGCTCGCTTCGCTGACTAGCCGAATTGTGAAACCAGAAAATTACTTTTTCGGGCAAGAGGCTTCAGCCCCCCCCCCCCCCTCGATGAAAATGTCCAAAAAATACCGGTATGGTGCTTCTAATATGACCTTGTCAGTATTGGTATGTTGAGTTGAAAAACGGTCTGCGCAATTTTCAAATTTCCGGCCCCCCCCCCCCCCCCCCCTATTGGAAAATCCTGGATCCGCGCCTGTACTAGGTGCAAAATTACTTCATGTCTTGTATTTTTCGAACGAGCTGTTTTTTATTGCGTTTATACCACGCTTATCAATGTAGGCGATTTTGCCTTAATGTGCTCGCTCTAAAAATATGAATCTAATCTTCATTTGCATACGCATTACTCAATCTGTATAGTGGATATGATCGTCGCAATGTAGTATAGTCAAATTGGAGTTTCCGTTGTTCGTTGGGACTAGTTCTCCTAAACACATACAAGTATTATATAATTTTATGAACACTCGTGAATGCCAGAGGGAAAAAACAGTTGCAATTGACTGAACTTATTTTGTTCATTTTTTTTGTCGCACCCATATCGCCTTTGTAGTTGATTAAAAGCTGAAATAAGGAAGTACTTGAGCTCGAAAATATATATCTTCACTGTTCACACGCGGGGGTGATGTCGAAATAGAAACTTGGCCACAAAACACAACTACACTATTCAGAATAAATTGCAGAAAGAACAAAAGACATGAAGACCTTGTCAATCTTATTACACAAGTGTATTTAACACTCCTCTTCAGAAAAGTAGAGACCTAGACCAGACCCTCCCCCCCCCCCTGATTAATGCTTCGCTTGAAGAAATAGAATTTCGCGGAAGAAGAAAAAAATGGTTTTAATGGTCGACATAAAAACTCTGAGCTCATCCTGTTCTCTATTTATTATGAATCGAAAGAGAAAATTAGCACCACCCTTGTAGTTAGTGTCGAAAGATGGTTGATGTATATACTGGGCTGTTATCTTATTATTATTTTGTCCTCGTTGCACATGCGTGCTTTTCTTCTCAGTGATTGATTTAGTTTCTTTTCTTTTTTAATGAAGTACATTTAATTACATTTATTTGTTATGTGTGAACTAGCTTCCTCGTTGCTTTTTCATTAGTCCTCACTGTGATGCACGTATATTCGTGTGAGATTATATACAACAACGTTATCTTGCAAGTGTATTGCTCATTCAGGCAATCATTGTACAAGACAAACAAATGTATGTTGTATCACCTTATGCCAATTGATATCTAGACAAATATTTGATACCTACAAGACTGTGACACCATGAACTATAACCTCGTATTGCTCACGCAACTTTCCGTGACTCTTTTTCCCTACCCTTCTCTCTCTCTCTCTCTCTCTCTCTCTCTCTCTCTCCCTCTCTCTCTCTCTTCTCTCTCTCCCTCTCTCTCTCTCTCTCTCTCTCTCTCCTCTCTCTCTCTCTCTCTCTCTTTCTCTCTCTCTCTCACTCTCTCTCTCTCTCTCTATCTCCCTCACTCATTATTTACTATTAATTATACCTATTGTTTTAAGCTAACAAATAGCAGGCCCCACCTAGCACAGGTGATGTCAAGTCCAAGTAATCTTGTCCCATACAATATTACCGACCATGCACATCAACGTTTCTGTTTATTTGATGACTGTATGAAGTTTACAGCCCTAAACATGATCGCAAAGGACTTTCGAGAATTCAACTCAAGGGCAATTTCAATACCCTATTGTAAATTCCATAGGAATCATGTTCAGATTACGTAATACATCATTGTAATGCTCGAAAATGTCAATAGGTGAGGGCTAGGCCATGGAACTGCCTTTTTCGAAAGTCTTTGCTATTTTTCCCAAAAGCGTTTGGGTCAGACAAAACATCAAATAAAACTATATTTTTAAGTCGATTGTGTTCATACTTCCATAACAAATTTTAACAATATTAATTGGAACCATATGGGCCATAAACTAGGACTTCCAAATTAGCATGTACCCGTATGAGAGATGGAATCTAGCAAATAGCATGTAATCGGCCTTATATAGGGAAAGGGATCTTTTTGTAAACAACAAAATGTACCTTTAATTATTTCACTCTGTCTTATCATTATTATTTTAGGTAGATATAGATGTACTTACGAAAGATTAGGAAAGGGGAAAGGGAGAGAGAAGAGAGAAGAAATACAAGTAGGAAGAGAACAAACTACATATTTCCATGGTAATAACTTATAATTTACTATGATTAATCTAAACATTACATATCCATTCAAGTCATGTCGTTTAGTGGAAGCACCCGTAGACATGTCGATTATACCTTACTATATCTAATTTTGACTACATATTATTATTGGGATTTAAATATAAATCTGAAAGTTTATTTCTCGAATAACCTTATCTGGATTAACATGACTTTGACAAGTTGTTCTCGTGGTGCACTAAAAGTATTGCACGTAAACAGATTTCGACCTTCCCTCATCCAAACACAGAGATATCAATTTATGGAACCATTTTTTATAGACTGTAAATGCTAAACATAGTTATTTACTGATGATTCTGGAAACTGTATTTAATAACATAATATTAATAAACAATCTCAGATTTACATGCGTGTGCACTGCAAATTCGTTGTGTAACGACTTTACACAACATGGGTGGTTCACTCCTTAACAGGGGTTGCGTTAAGTCGTGTAATAAAACATTACACAACTTTACACAACGAATTTGCAGTGTAAAGTTGTGGAATTTTTATTTACACAACTTAACACAACCGCTGTGTAAGGAGTGAACCACCCAATGTTGTGTAAAGTCGTTACACAGTGATAATTCTCGGTTTCGTTTTTTCTGGGACGCACTGTATATTCCTTTCTTTATTTTGTTTTGTTTTTGTTAAACGTCTATCTATCAAGCTATCTATCTTGTTAGATCATTAATTTATACCTTTTTCCCTTCTTGATAGATAAATTAAACCCTTGAGCATCACTATGGCTGGAAATGTACGCATGTTTATCTTGTTAATACCATTATAAATTACAACTTGTTAATGTGAATATCATTATCATTTCATTATCATTTACATTTGCATTTATATTTACCTTTCAATTACATTTACATTTCATACCTTTCAATTACATTTACATTTTCTTTTACATTTACATTTACATTTTCTTTTACATTTACTTTTAAATTTGTAATTACATTTACATTTACATTTACGTTATCATTATCATTATCACCATCATAATCATTATTATCATCATCACCATTATCCGTATCGTCACCATTACCATTACCATTATCATAATCATTATCATAATTATCATTGTTGATGATAGTTTAAAATAAATAATGCTACCATTATTATCGTCACTACCGGGCTCAAATTAATTTGTTATCCACGGGGGCTCTTCAAAAAAAAAAAGAGAGCCTTCTCACGGGGTTCTTTTAGTGCTGACGGGGGCTCTTATTTAAATGCAAATTTTCATTGAATTGGTACTCATGAAACTCCTAAAGTTCTTGGTATTTTATCATTATCATTTATTTAAGTCGACAATTTCCTCTTAGAAATTTACTATAATTATTTGGAGCAACCTTATTTACATTCTTTCTAGTCTTGACCATATCCTTCCAAAACACAGAGGCGGATCTAACTTTTTGCTAAGGGTGTGGGGGGGGGGGGTAACCCAAATACGATGTGGAGCATCGTCCACGAGCCGCGTAGTGGCGAGGCGATTTTCGTTGTTGCTATTTTGAACCCCCGTAAAAGATGTTCCTGGCATCTACTCACATCTAATACTGTGTAGGTCTGAACACATGATATGCACATCACATTTTCACTTGGCAGCCCAAGGGGGGAGGGGGGTTAAACCCCCTCTAACCGCCTAGATCCGCCCCTGCAACATCTTTGGTGATCTTTTTCTCAATATAATGTAATGGTCGAGTTACTTTATTTGCTGGCCTTTTAGAATAACCAGATTTCAGAGGATTCACACTTTTCACAACGAAACACTATTCCATGTTTCAGTTTGCGCGATCGTCTCCAGCTCCTGCAGATATTGGGCGTCAGCGTGCACACCGGTACTACCGGCCACTGCTGAGGGCCGCACTAGCTGCACTGCGAGCTTCCGTTGTTTGTATCGGTAATACTCATAGAGATGGGAGAGAAAGCGCCATCTAAGTTCCATTTCATTGTTTAAGGTTTAAAAATTAATACTCAATATTGTGTGAAAGTTATATCAGAGAAGATAATCTTTATTTTATGATTTCACGGGGCGATTTTAATTTCTCAATCGCCCCCGTGAGCAACCTGACGGGGGCAATTATGGAGCCCACGGGGGCGAATCGCCCATCGCCCCCGTGTATTTTGAGCGCTGGGTGTAAGGATATAAGATATTAGGGGAAAATGGGAAATTTAACTTATGAATATAAAAGAAAACAATAAGTGGATATTGAGGCAATGACGTCACAGACTCATGCTGTTGCCATTTTGTCTTATGATTTCAAAGTTTCTCTTATCACTAAAAATTCATAACTTTCTTATTAGTTATCCGATTTTGCTTAAACTTTTTGATTGGTTTGTTTAGTTGGTTCTGCTTGTATTGAAAGTAAATTATATTTGGAGTGGACTCGCCCTTATCGGAAAGGAAATTGCTTTAGGATGCGGGGGTTATACTTCCCCATACAGAGAAGCAATTTCCAGGGCAAGAGGACACCTCGCTGGAGAGTGCAAGGGGGAGTTGGGATAGGGGTGAAATACTAAAGAATCGGGGGCTTACATTCGAGGACACTCGGGGCTCCCTAAAGTTTGGGGCGCTACCACAGTATAATGCTTCTCTCAAGCTCCCACTCCCTCCCTATTTCTCTCTCTCGCGCGCTCTCTCTCTCTCTCTCTCTCTCTCTCTCTCTCTCTCTTTCTCTTTTTCCATCTATCCATCTCCATCTACACATCTTTCTTTCGAACTCTTCTAGCTGCTGTACTATTCTTTCACTTCTGTTGTCTACATTTCAAATTCTTTTTTCTTCTTCTATCCCTTAATCTATTTTCTCTCTCTCTCTCTCTCTCTCTCCTCTCTCTCTCTCTCTCTCTCTCCCTCTTCTCTCTCTCTCTCTCTCTCTCTCTCTCTCTCTCTCTCTCTCTCTCCCTCTCTATTCTCTACTCTATTTTTCTCTCTTCCGTCCTCCCTTTTCTATCAGAATCTTATTCCGTTCTCCAAGAAATCTAACTTGTTCATCACCTATATAAATCTTGTCACAAGATGTCGCTCTTCATCCTATTTATACTTCAGTGATTACGCACGTCCTACACCTGTGTACTAAATTTCCTACATTTCCAACACCCCCTACATCGACGGAGTAAAAGTTGTCCTGGTTTTTATTCCACATTCTTACCAAATAAACAGCTTTTTCTCTCAAATGGAATGCAATTCTACAGCACTCTGAAAATAAATTTTGTCCCGTTCTAAATTCCAGACGTCTCGGCAAGAAAACCTCCCACCATACAACATGTCAAATAATGATGAGTATTATGTCATATTACACTTTACATAAGGAACGTGAGTATATCTAGAGAATCTGAGAGTTCTGACAAACACCCTGATATATGAAATAACAGAATAAGCCTACAGAAAAATAGTGGATGTCTATGCCATCTGATATGTAGAAAATGATGAAGCTTGTGTTTTAATGATGATAAACCTAAACCTTATACACTTTAAAAGGAGAAACGAAACAATTTAGGTCAAGAAATAATCGCTCTCTGTCTCCCTTCTCTCCCTCCCCCCCACTCTCCCTCTCTCCCCCTCTCTCTCTCTCTCTCTCTCTCTCTCTCTCCGCGCTCTTCTCTCTCTCTCTCTCTGTCAATCCCCTCCATTCTCTCTCTTCTCTTCTCTCTCTCTCTTTCCTCCTCTCCCCTCCTTTCTACAAGGCCACCTTAATGTTGTCTACCTTTAATACTTTATTTTACCACAATTACGTTCTGCTCTTCTGCTCTTAACACCTTGCTCTTTATTAATCTTTTTTCTCTTCTCATCTACCTTTTTCATATCCTGTCAACTATCTCTGTTATATTATCTCTTTTCCTTTGCAAGATGTTCTCGTCTGACTCTTCTTATTGTTTTGTTTTCTCTTGATTACTTCGGTTGTTGTTGGTTGGTTTTACCTGACTGCTAAGAAATCATGTGTATGCGTGTAAGTTAGCAACCAGGGGACCGACGGCTGTAAGGCCTCTCCGAGAGACTTGGTAATGAGGATTAATGCCTACCATAGGACACTAGCACGTCGACTTGGTTTCGAATCCGGGACCTGCCAGTTACGAGACCACTGATCTACCACTGAGCCATCGCGCCTCATGTTCTTGTTTTGACTCTCATCTTTAGCTTCATGTTCCAATCCCAACAACCAACGGAAAGCTTTGACCGCCGAGCTGGTAATAACTTGTAAAGAAAAGTATTTCTGAAACAGATGGACGTGTTAGTATACAAGACGAACTATAAGTACAGTTACACTGTGTCATCGTATTCATTTGTCCGAGGCAGTCGATCAAGTTTTCAGTCAAGATATAAAAAATATATATTATTTTTTCGGGTAGCGCACCTCTTTGCAGACCTATAAATGGAGAATAGGTAAAACGTTAGGGTTCTATAGAAATGAAGCATAATTTGATCTCATTTACCCAGTGTAGCCACATCTATATCCATAATGCTTTTTTCCTGAGGACCCTGCAATTATTATTATTATTACACGAGTATTGACAGTTTAAAGGTAAAGACCAGTTATGGTCATGCGATTGCATTGTGAAAGAAACGTAGTGGAATCGATCAGAAAAGGTTGATCATCTAGCATCTAGCATCTGCAAGGTTCTGGAATCATCAAAATGATAAGAAATTTGGCCCATTCTTCGTAAAGTTACAAGCACTATACACAGAAAGATGTATATGGGACTACCCTATATCTCTCACAGACCATGAGAGAAACAAATTTACCAAATATATGAATTAGTAGGTGGTTTCCCGGCAATTTTTTTATCATCATGTATTAGTCAAAACATATTCTTTCACATGATTGGTAATGAGAGCTTCCATTTCATTTTTTGAAATTGGGCGCGTTCCAATACTGGTCTTTACCTTTAACTATTTACTACATCTCTGCCGAGAGGGGCAATGTGGGAAATCCACTTGTCCAAGGACGCATCAATCAAGGCCGGTCGAATGGTCGAACCCGGGACCTCTCGTACGAGAGTGGATGGGAAGTCAAACAAAAATGAATAAGTGCCCTCGGAATATTACCGGAGTGTTGGCTCAGTGATTAGAGCGTCCGCCTCACAACCGGGAGGTCGTGGGTTCGAACCCCGGCTGCGTCATACCAAAAGACGTTAAAAGATGGGAGTTGTTGCTACCTTGTTTGGCGTTCAACAAGAAGGGATAGAGCAACGTCGATCTGGCGCTGCTCAGCGGCTGCCGGGCTCACGATCAATTGGGCAAAAAGAATTTCCGTTTCGGTTTATTAAAATTTGGAGTGGATTATTAGGCTATTATTATTATTATTATTATTATATGGAAACCATCAATGATTGGATGGTGAATTTGTTAATAATTGGCGGGTCGTCCAATATTCCGTTTAGATTAAGGTTAGACACATCCTTAACATATAAAAGTGAAAAATATATAGGTACGATTTCAGAGTTCAAATTTTTTTGACATTCATACTCTTCCTTGAATTTTGACACTCCAACCACTACGAGAAAGTTCGAATTCTTTAACTTGACTGCCAGATTTTGATAAATGGACGATGACTGACTTACGACCACCAGAACGTGACATTGTCGTAGAGAACAGCGCTAAATTTCAGACCATATACGGTCAGAAACAATAACATCAAACCAAAATTAAAACAGGGTTTATTGATATGGCGAGGAGGGTACATGCATTTATCAAGTTTTATCTTCTGAGGGTTTTTCATGGTTTGTTTTGAGGGCAGGCAGGAAGCTGAAGTGTTGCCAATATTTTATGGGTCGAAATAAAACTGTCTGATTAGATGTGAGGCAAAACAAGCAAGGATCAACCACTAAAACAAACCATAAAACAAGCTAAATTTGAAACGAAACTACATAATCCAAAAAAAATACACGTATAACCACCAAAGAGCAAACAATTATTGGAAAATAAAGAAATTACAGGCTTACATAATACAATGTTATCAACTAACACTCGAGGCCCATCACTATCATCGCGTTTTGACATGTTGCACGGTTTAATTTTGGAAAAGCGCATCTCGGAATTAAAGAAATCGATCATATAATTTCTGGAAATCACACTCTTTTATTCCATAATTTTGTCAAGAGGAGGTGAGTCAGTAATCTGTTTTTTCTTTCCTTTTCACTTTGCTTTTTTCCAATTCGTATCGTTCGCTGTCATCATGAGCAAAATAACACCCCTCCCAGTAATGTATCCAACTCTCTTTTCAACACAGACAGGGATCCACGCGGGGGGGGGGGGGGGGGCGACGGTCCCGGTCCCCTAGAAAAAAAAAAACAACAACTGGTAAACAAATAGGATGATAACGTTAATTTTACCTTTTTTAAACCAATAACCATTTTTTTCTTTCCCCGCCCCCCCCCCCCTCTGCTTATTCACCGGCTGGATAATTCGCTGCTAAATATTTCCTCAAAAATTGCCCCACCCCCCTCGCAAAAAAAAAAAAAGGTACAATAATTAGATGGTAACGCTAATTTTACCCTTTTTTAAACCAATAACTATTTTCTTTCTTCCCCGCCCCCCCCCCCCCCCCCCCTCCGCTTATTCACCGGCTGGATGATTCACTGCTAAATATTTCCTCACAAATTGCCCCCCCCCTCGCAAAAAAAAGGTAAAATAATTAGATGGTAACGTTAATTTACCCTTTTTTAAACCAATAACTATTTTCTTTCTCCCCCCCCCCCCTCCGCTTATTCACCGGCTGGATGATTCGCTGCTACTTCCGCACCCCCCTGGATCCGCCCCTGTTTTTACACCCCACTATATCTTGCTCTCTTCCCCTTTTTCTTTCTCCCCTATAACTATTCTCTCTCTTCATCACTATCTCCACATCCTCTACCTATTGCATATTTATTTCCTTCTTATATAACTATTTAGTTCTTTCTTCTTCTCCTGGTCGTCCTCACACACTCTTCATGCTCTAATACTTTCCCTTTTTGGGGGTCGCCTACTCCCGATGCGGTAGCCCTTCTCAGTTACCACTCCCTTCTCCTGCTTTGGTAGCCCTTCTCAGTTACCACTCCCTTCTCCCGCTTTGGTAGCCCTTCTCAGTTACCACTCCCTTCTCCCGCTTTGGTAGCCCTTCTCAGTTACCACTCCCTTCTCCTGCTTTAGTAGCCTTTCTCAGTTACCACCCCCTTCTCCCGCTTTGGTAGCCCTTCTCAGTTACCACTCCCTACTCCCGCTTTGGTAGCCCTTCTCAGTTACCACCCCCTTCTCCCGCTTTGGTAGCCCTTCTCAGTTACCACTCCCTTCTCCCGCTTTGGTAGCCCTTCTCAGTTACCACTCCCTTCTCCCGCTTTGGTAGCCCTTCTCAGTTACCACTCCCTTCTCCCGCTTTGGTAGCCCTTCTCAGTTACCACTCCCTTCTCCCGCTTTGGTAGCCCTTCTCAGTTACCACTCCCTTCTCCCGCTTTGGTAGCCCTTCTCAGTTACAACCCCCTTCTCACCCTGCAGGTTCTCCCTTCCCTGTAATGGTGAATAGAATTGTTATCTAAACCATATTTTTTTTAGAATGTTTTATATTTACTAACTAATCCTACCATAATGAGTCTATCCCTTTTAGTGTCAAGAATAAACTATTTTTGATTATTCTCTCTTATTTGTAGACTATAATGCCGTTAATAATCACTACAGAGCACTTCGCTGAAGTTAATTTACCACTAAGTGCACTATCACCCAGATTTAAAATAATGTTCATACAATTTAAAACTTCCGTTATACTTTTCAGTTACGTCAATAATTGTAATATACATTATGACGATTATATGATGAGCTATGTCATTAACCGACCTATCACATAACTCAAAACATTCACTATACTTCGATCGAGAGAGGGAACAGTAGATACTCCATCTGAGAACGCATTCACCAGACGGGCTAAGATTCGAACCCAAATCCTTGTGATTGCAATGAATCATGAACCAGTAGACCGTTGGTGCTTCCAGTATTATGTCAAGGTTTGATAGAACCAAACTGTGTACTTCAAGGAATTTCGTTCGATTTATTTTCTCATAATATTGACCGCGGCGAGAACGAAAAGGAGTAGTGACGTCAGCATTCATTGTGATGACGTCATAGTGATTGATACTGTCTGATGTGTAGCAGCATGTGAAGTGATAATTAGTGATAGTGACATCCCCATTAGTCTACAGCCGTCTTCTCAATAGTTCTCGTCATAGTACCCGTATTATTTTCTTCACTTTTTGGCTCATTAAATCAGGGTTGAGTTATAGGATATACTGGATGTCAGATAACGATGCCTAATTGCAAAGATTATTTTTGGATGCGATCATGAAAAGTGAAGAAAATTAGTGTGTTCGTCTTGAGGTTGATCAACTGGAGTATTTGAAGAATGGATTCTGTGAGAGTGTTGATATACATGAATGCATATGAGATGAGATCATTACGTAGGGTCCACCATAACCCACTCAATACTCAGCCAACTTAGCAAATAGTTTAGTTAATTTGAAAGAAGAAATGTGTCGATTATAATTTATTATTAATGCAATTAGAATAAATACATTTATTACAGATCGTGAGTCATAGAGATCAATCGTCATTTCTGATATGTAAAATGCCATTTGTTCTCAGGAAACCTCACCCCAAGAAATAACTTTAATTATTCTGAGAGATTTATTATATTCTTGCCCATTAATTTAAAAGATTCCCCTCCAAAGTGTATGAGAGAGGCATAAAGCAAGAATAATGTACAGTTTCTCAGCACGACATGGGCATCGCCATTTTCTTGATAACGTGACGTACAATGTGTAGTCGGTTATCAAATAAATGTTTTCGAATTTATGAATGCTTTCTTTCCATGTGTGTGTGGTGATGAAGCGTTTCATTCTCCTGCTATATCCTTTGTACCACAATTTCCAGAACGCAAATTGCATAAATCAGTTGGTGTTCTTCTCGGGTAAAGGTTTCTCATAAATGAAATAGATTTTGTCAACTGCTTATTATTTTTAAATGAACTATTTACAATTGTTCCCCTGTATTTTCACCAAATATAATTTCAATCTTCTCACCTAGGATTTCCTTATTGAAAAGTAAAGGTTTTGTTATTGATTTAAAAAAGTATTTCCAGCTGAAGCTTGGTGCATGATACAAGAGGCGGCGGAGCGACTTCCAAAATGGGGGGGGGGGGGGGGGGGGGGGGCACAACAAAAAAGGGCACCTTCAAAGGGAATATATACAATTTTTAGACATTGGTATATACCCCTATATTGTGATTACATTATCGGGGATGATGGTTTTCTTTATACATCAAATAAGATATTGCATACGTATCATACTTTGCAGTTGGGTGTGATGGTCTGAAAATTCTTTTGCGAGCGAGGAAAAGTTTCAAGATTTGTGTGGTTGCAGTGCGACAAATTACATCTTATAAAGAAGAAAAACCCAATCCTGAGGTTATAAGCACATTCTCATAACGGAAGACCGAAAAGATCTTTCATAAGTTACATAATGATAACATCCATAACTACGAGCGAGCGAGCTTTGGGGGAAATTGCTTTTAGTCGCTTGAAATTAGGGGTACGTTAATGATGAGAGGAAAGGGGTTAAGACACTTATTAGAAAAGAAAAGGAGCACGTGTCAAACTACAAAGGCTAATTATCAGGCGTGAAAATGGGGCAGTTCTTACACCTAAAAATAGAGGCATGCATCAGGAATAAAAATGAGATGGGCATTTGTCGACGGAAAAGATGCACCCATCAGATTTTGATAGGGGACATTTATAAGAAGTGAAAAGGGGCATTTATGAAAAAGGGATAGGTTCTTTATTAGAAAGGAAATTGGGCACATATCATTGTTAAAAGGGTAATGAGAAGGGGAAGTGGCTCTTATTAAAAAGAAAAAGAGGCACATGTTAAAAAAACGGGGCACTTATCAAAGACGAAAAGTGGTAATTATGAGAAGGGGAAGGGGCACTTATAAGGAAAAAGAGCATTTATTAGGAAGGAAAAGGGAGACGTGTCAAAATAAAAGGGTAATTTACAAGAGATGAAAAGAGGCACTTATGAGAATGAAAAGGAACTATTTTCTTAGATAAAAAGGGGCATTTATGTGAAGCGAAAAGGCTCTTTTTTAAAAGGAAAGGGGGCACATGTGAAAATATAAGGTGCACTTATCCAAGTTAAAAAGGGGTAGTTATTAAAAGGGGAAGGGGCACTTTTAACAATTAATAGGGGCACTTGTCAAAGTAAAAGGGACCTTTTCCTATGTAAAAAGGGGCACTTGTCAATGTAAAAGGGGCACTTTTCCTATGTAAAAAGGGGCACTTTTAGGTTACTTGCATGATACATGTACGACTTCACCTGTAAGTCACATTTTAAAAGAAAATGGAAAATGGCTACGCCCATGGCATGCTTAAAGGCATCATATCATGCAATTAATATCTTCATTTGTATATCTATTGTAAATTTTCGTAAGGAATATTGGAATATCAAAGGACAGGAATACATCTCAATTTTAAGAATACCTACACTCATGCGCGTACGCAGGGGGGGGGGGGGGGGGGCGGTAACACCCTCTTTATGTTTCTGTCCCTAAAAAAACACGAAGTATGGAGGGAAATGAGAAGGCCAAAATAAGAAAAGAAAGAGAGAGAAAGAAGTTTCTGGAATTCCCGCTGAAGTTTTGAAACGATGATTTCACTCGGGTAACTTTGTAAGATTTATCTTTGTGTTATCTCCAAGTAGTATTATGTAGATTGACCTTTCATGTATTATATTCTTGAATAATTCTCATTACGGTGATTCTTCATGACAATTTCTGATATTTTTTAAAAACCAAGATGGAAGTCATGTTGAATGGCACATCTTTCCGTTGAGCTTTTTTACTGGAGGTTTTCTTACCTTGAACCATAACCCTACAGTCCCATCTAACCTGTTTTCCTGTTGGTCACACCTCTCATCGCAGCGTGTGCGGTAGAAAAGACTCGGCTTCGCTCCTAAAAACGGGCTAAAATAACGGAAATCTTGGACCAAAATCTCAAGGATGAAAGTTCCATGTGTAGTTTACGATGCACCTGAACAAGACCTAATTCAGCGCGTCTTTTAACACGTCGTGTCGGAGTAGTGTTAGGTTGCGCCCCCGGAGCTCGCGGCTGTCTGTATGCCAGGGTACCGCTACCCCTCAGGTGACTAGACCCATTTAATGCAGTGCAAATGAGTACATTTCTCGTAATCGACTGACAGCGTAGAAAATAATGAATTATATCATATGAAAAAGAGGAAGTAATCATACAAACAAACGAAAAACAAACGTTCCCCTAATCGGTAGCTTAATTTCGTTGGGCAATCAGGACCAGATATCGGGTAATATGATAAAAATAAGTTATCAAAGCTCAAAGCACGATCGGTAAAATATTCAACCGAAATTGTCAGCACTGTGCATTGTATATCGTGGGGATTGGAGAACATTCCGTAAAAAGCGAGAGCCTCCTAAAAAAGTAACATAAGTATAATATATATCAAGCTGTATCGGTGCAGTAGTAGCAGCAGCAGAAGTAGTAGTAGTAGTAGTAGTAGTAGTAGTAGTAGTAATAATAATAGTAATAGTAGTAGTAGTAGTAGTAGTAGTAGTAGTAGAAGTAGTAGTAGAAGTAGTAGTAGTAGTAGTAGTAGTAGTAGTAGTAATAGTAATAGTAGTGGCAGCAGTAGAGGTAGTGGTAGTGGTAGTAGTAGTGGTGGTGGTAGCAACAGTCGTAGTAGTAGTAGAAGAAGAAGTAGCAAAAGTAGTAGCAGCAACAGCATGAGTATCTTAGCCTTCTGCTCATAATCAAAAGCCTACAAGCGGTTATTAGAAACTTAGTAACAATGATACTGAATGATACACACAATAAATTACTTTTATAGTCGTAAATATAATGGATAAAGTTAAAAGGTGGTAATTTGGAAATAATGGCCTCTACCTGAAGAAAACAAAGCGATGAAAATAAAATCTGTAATCATAAACAAATTAAAGTTACATTTAAGTATTATGTGTTACTTTAAAATTGATTGAATTTTCATCGGATACCAGAAATAATTCGTTTAATAGAGAAACTGGTAATACTTGTATTATAATCACATTTGCCGCTGTAAGTAATTTTGGAGAAACACATTCGGGACTTTTCATTGGTCAAAAGCTGGTCGGAAGATAGCCAAAACTAGCAGTGTGCAAGAACAAATAGTTCAAAGTTAACCTAGGTTTCACCGTTTTTAACGATCCATGGCGGTGTTTTGATACTTTAAAATACTTCAATAGGTAATAAACACAACTTTTATTAACACATTCAGATGACTCACAATAAATTTAATGAGAACATTTGAGTTGTGAGTTTACTTGCGGGGGTGTCCACCGCTACTGCAAACCAATATTCATCCGAGTAGGCGGGGCGAACTCATGCATATTCATTGCATTTGCTCACGTGTGCGAGAAAGTTTTCTCCGTGTGTTATGCGTTGACGATCTCCGCACCTGCGATCGAGGCAAATCACGGTTTCTTCGCTAGTCATGCATGCCAGTTGATCGGCGTGTTCTAGTGTTACATTTCGCTCTTATTGTGTTCGTGTGCGTCGTCTGTTGTCTGGAATACACTAATTTACTAAGAGATTTCGCCGAGAGATATTTCATTATGGAACATACAAATACAAGCATAGATACTGGAGGATGCAAGGAACAAGTGAAAATGTCGGATAGTGGAAATAACCTTGATTTTTCAAGTAAAACTCATGAAAGGCGACCAGGTTGGTCCTGTGGAAGCGTCTTCGCCTACCTATGGGGTTTATCACTCACGGTGTTGTGCTTAGCGTTAGCTGCAAATCTGGTTCATACAAATCGTCAAGTTTCTGAACTCAAGATGGAATTTTTAGCCTTGAAACTCGGAGCACACAAGACTGAAATCGAGAAAAATGTGAGTATGCATTTATCAAAAAGTAATTTGTTCGTGGTTTATAATTAAATACTAAGAAACCGGTGAGTATAATGCCCACAGTGTTCTCGAGTTCTCTGTTCGAACGCAGGGGTGCCGACATTTCCGCCCGTACCACCGGGGCTGAAATCTGCGGTTACCCGCTGGCAATGTCTACAGTGATATGGTTTCGCCTGTCAAAACTCTGAATGTTAACATTGGACAAACTGTGCATAAGGTGAATTGATTTGAGTAAGTTTTAAAGGGGGAGAGTAGACAAGAGTTTAAGCTTGTTTAAATACACCTTGGAGAGTAAACAACTTCCTTGGATAATTAGGAATGACTTGCCACTTCTGAGTTCTGTCTGCAGGACCAGGGTGCCCTACAAACCGGTTTGGATGTAGTGTTATTGTTATTTCATGTGTATGGAACAAGATTGCAACTACTTTTGATAAAAAAAACACACCCTAAGGCCTAAGGCAATTTCATTAGCTTTGTGTGTCACCTCTTGAAATTTGCGAATATTACAATTATGCAATCTGAACATATTTTCTATGGGTCATACAATAGGGTATTGAAATTCAGTTGATAATTTGAAAATACTTCTTCTTCTTCATGGGTATGCTCTGCTTCCTTCAACCTTGTAGATTCTTGCATAACTGTGGTATAGTGTGTGTTATAAGGGTAGGTTGCATGTACCAATACATGACAAGGTGCAAGTAAAAACAGCATTGGATCTAGGGACTGCAGCCTCTCGTTAATTGGAGACTAAAGGCTTCGACAGATGGGGCAGTCACAATATACTATGGACTTCTCCTGTCCTGATTATAATTAAACGTAATGATACCCCTTTTTCTTTCAGGTCAGGACGATAAATTCATCAGAAGTCCACGAAAGCATCAAGAGAAGAGAAACAAGAGCTGCCTGCAACTGCCCACCAGGTATGTACTCTATTAGTACAACTTTATAGTTATTTTACCAAATTTTTTGCCATGTCAAGCAAGCCTCTGGCAAGCTTTCAGGTTGTCAAGAACAACCTTTGTTTAACTATTATGCATAAAATTTGAATAAAATTTGAATAAGTTAGTAGACCAGTCTATTGCAACATTGTAGTTCTTTTCCCCAATTTTTGGTACTTATTGTATGCTTGACCAATGACATTTTGAATAGACCATTTTTTAAATTTAATCAAATTGAATGCATAAATCTTTAAATAAATGTTTAAAAGTATTTCATTTACCTGTTATGAATAATTGTATGTCAATAGTCAGAATGTGAATTGCATATAGAGGTATACAAGATGGACAAACAGTCAGATATCATATGAATGAAATGATTTGTACTTAGGCACTTAACAAAGATTTATGTATTTAATTTGATTACCGTACTTGATTTCATTACAAAAATGGTCTATTGGGGGGTGATGGTGAGAAGCTCTCTTCTAAAGATAGCTTGCTCACATGACAGAAAGTTATATGATACATGATACCTTTGCATGTTAAGAACCCACTGCACTATTCGTATAAGAGTAGGGGGAAACCCTGGTGTAGTGGTCCACCTGCACACACCCCAGTATAGTACGATAGTACTCTGTAAAGAGGTATGTACTCAAAATGGAAGAAGAAGAAGAAGAACATGATCACAACTGGTTTCGACAAATCAACCCAAGGCCATGTCAATGGCCTCGTGCGTCACCTTTTGAAATGAGCTAAGATGACAATGACGTATTATCTACGTAATCAGAACTTGATTTCTATGAGACGTACATGTACATCTTGTACAATAGCGTTTTTTTTGCCCTTGAGTTAATTTTCTAAAGTAGTTATGATCTTGTATATAGTGTTACATTATCTGTCTCATGTGAGTAATTTGGTAAGGAATGATTCTTTGAGTGATGTGCAGATCCAAAAAAAAAGTTGGTGTAATGTTTGAAGAAAAAAATAAACAGAGAATGACATTCAGCTCTTGATGAAGTTGATGATGAAGTATGATACTGGGAAAAATCTTAAGTTTTTAGACTACTCTCATCTTTTTTTGTTGGTTCATGATGCATGAGTATACATGGATGTCTATGGATATTAATTTGAAAAAAAAGCAATGGAAATAACTTACAGAAAATGTAAATGGATAAAAATTAAATGATGTGTCATAATCTACATCAGATACATTTATATTTTCAAAAGCATTTTCCCTATCTGACACACCTGGAAAAATCGAACAGATTTTTGTAAACATGACTAGCCTTGAGATTGAACACAATCTAATCTGTCTGTTGAAGGACAGCAGTTGGAGATGGGTATGTCTATTACAGCTAAACATGTGTTCATCTAATCTACAGACATCAATTAGTTTCTACTTCTCATTTCTAGCTGCCCATGTCTCCTCCGTAACTGGACACGTGTGTGTTTTCATTAGTGTTACTTTGTGATGTCGAGGAAGCTAAATGGTTTGACATGGCCTAATTTGCAAGTATCTCTATCTTTGAAAAAAAGATGATACGATAGGATTAGAAAAGTGGGTCTCCCTTACATTATAATAGTAAGTCAAATTGGTCTACTTTAAGAGAAACAGACCATGATTTCCATTTTTCATAGATCAGTTCTACTACAGAAATAGCCATATTTTATTGAGATTTTCGTCATTGCTCTTATTAAAACACTTTGATTCTGCTGAAGAAGACTTTAAAGAAAATGTTATGGAAATAATGGACATTTTACAGATTAAAAAAAAGAAAACCTGTACTTTCATTTTCATGTATTCACATTTTTTGGACCTTTTGCCTCGTAGCAGACCCCAAGTATGAACCTGCCCCTTGTCACGCCTCTACTAATCACTGTCCCCCATCTCATCAAGTCCAAAATATGGAATTGCAAAAATGGCGGCCGCATTATTAGGGCCTAATCATTTTGGGTAGACCGTCGAGCCTCTACAGCGGTGCTGCCCGACGTCGGTTTACTTGGCGTTCTATCAGCCTGGCTGGGGTGCTAGTAACTACCTAATTAGAATTAGATTGCATACAATGTGGCTAGCCAATCTAGGTGTGCGTCGGGAGGGGATCTGTATTAAAGGAAAAGTGGAGATCTATATAGGTATGCAACTATGCTTACCCACTTTGAACAAGTTTTTCATCGACTTCAAGATATTATAATTTCTCAGAAGAATATTAAAAAGAGCACATCTGATTTGGTTCTTTTCTTTAGACATGTGCCGATTCCTTAAGATGATTGAAATGCCGATCACATTTCCCTTTTACATGGGCCTTATAATTTTGAAATAAGAAAGTTATGTTAATTAATTATTAAAGTATTTTAAGGGAGGACTCATGGCAGTTTCCTTTTACATAATAATTTCTGAGCTGGAGACAGGAAAGTGGAATAAATTAAAATTAAATGCTTAAATGTTAAGTAAAATGCACACTGCTTCATTTTGTGTTTGCAATGTTTTGGGGCGTGAAATAAATGGATATATGTAACAGACCTGATTGTGAGCCTAACTTCTTCCAATTGCAATGGTGATATTTTGTCAGAGTGAGAAGTTTGATTGTTAAGTCATTCATTGCCAATCTGTGGGATGTACCATAGATGTACCACGGATGTACCACTGATGTACCGTGGATGTACCGTGGATGTACCATCCAATAGATTGTTTGTATACAATCAAGGTACTTGTTTACATGTTTAGAGGTGTTTGTTCATATGTACATCTGTTAAAAGCTGATGGTATGTTAGGGGATCGATAAGGTAGAGTGAGGGTAGAGTGAGGAGGAGGGGAGGGGATTGGTGGTGGGGAGGGGAGGGGAGGGGATTGGTGGTGGGAAGGGGAGGGGATTGGTGGTGGGGAAGGGAGGGGATTGGTGGTGGGAAGGGGAGGGGATTGGTGGTGGGGAAGGGAGGGGATTGGTGATGGGGAGGGGAGGGGATTGGTGGTGGGAAGGGGAGGGGATTGGTGGTGGGGAGGGGAGGGGATTGGTGGTGGGGAGGGGAGGGGATTGGTGGTGGAAAGGGAGGGGATTGGTGGTGGGGAAGGGAGGGGATTGGTGGTGGGAGGGGAGGGGATTGGTGGTGGGAAGGGGAGGGGATGGTGGTGGTGGGAAGGGGAGGGGATGGTGGTGGGGAAGGGAGGGGATTGGTGGTGGGGAGGGGAGGGGAGGGGATGGTGGTGGGAAGGGGAGGGGATTGGTGGTGGGAAGGGGAGGGGATTGGTGGTGGGGAAGGGAGGGGATTGGTGGTGGGGAGGGGAGGGGATTGGTGGTGGGAAGGGGAGGGGATTGGTGGTGGGGAAGGGAGGGGATGGTGGTGGGGAAGGGAGGGGATTGGTGGTGGGGAGGGGAGGGGATTGGTGGTGGGGAGGGGAGGGGATTGGTGGTGGGAAGGGGAGGGGATGGTGGTGGGAGGGGAGGGGATTGGTGGTGGGGAGGGGAGGGGATTGGTGGTGGGGAGGGGAGGGGATTGGTGGTGGGGAGGGGAGGGGATTGGTGAGGGGGATTGGTGGTGGGGAAGGGGTGGTATTCACTTGACCTTCCTTAGTTCCTAAACCATCTGGATTATTTCTTGATACCACTCAGCGTACAAAAAATGAATGCTGACTTTAGTATGCCAGGCCTAAAGACATATTGTATTATTGATGTAAGACTGTGTGTCTTTCTAGCCCACATGCTGTGGGATATACTAAAATGTATTTATATGTGATATTTTGCTTGTTTGGTATTTAAAAAAAAGATAAATTCCACATTAGACGAACGCTAACAGCAAAGTTTACTGGAGTCAAGTCCTGAGAATTAAAAAAAACATATCTGTATCACCATAGAGTTGAATTTGATACAATTTTTAAATACGCCATATACATGTACAAGTATAATGCTAGTATAAAAATGTCAATGTGTATTTTATGTATGACAAACATATTGGTGTATTATGTAGGCCTAAATGACATACACATACATTGTCTATCCAAAAATGTATTCTGGACATCTGTGACTACTTTTTTTTTTTTTTAACTTTCTTGGAAATGATCGCTTTTCATTTAGTGTTCAGGGACTTTCTCTACAGTCTCAAGTCTCCACTTACAGTGCAATCGTACTGCAGATTTCATTATAAGTCTAGCACCAGCTCACCAGACACCAGTGGTTATGTCCTAGAAAGATGCAGTATAGTTCTCAGCTGAGTACTAAATACAATGATTAACAAATAACCTGTATTGATTGAATAGAAATGTTTCAGTTGAGGCCAGCTTATAGCATATAAAGTTATTTAGTAGTATTAGAAAATAATTAAATGGTTGTAAAAGGGAGCTTACCCGAGCTTATCCATGTCGTTCTAAAAAAATTATGTCATTAAAAATACTCAAAGCAGACAGCGATAATGGATAAAATTGTAAGTTTTTCATCATTTATACATTCCACAAGCCCCTCTTGTGTAAACATGACATTATTTCTATTCAGAATTCATCGATGATGAAGTTTTATCATGGAAAGCACAACCTCAGTAGAAATAATAAGCCAAGTGTTACCTATACCTAGTAGTACCTACATGCATTAAGCATCTGTAATCCTTTAATTAAATTCCATTGAAGATTTGTCCCCTATAGGCATCATTTTATATCAATTTACATTTTGTTTTTATCTTTAACATCAAGAAAATGTGATATCCTGGAAAGACAAATTTAATGAAGGCCTATTTTAACATGTTCCTAATGAATTTGGATGAGCTGATTTTAGATATTGAATCTACCTCCTATTAAAGATGGGGCTAAGTGAGTAGGAGATGGATATGTGATAATAGGCGTCCAGTTAGGAAGATTTGAAAGGTCAACATGATACACCTTGGGGTAATTAATTGTAGGAGATATAAATGGACTGCAGTAGACCACACAGGCAATTAAAGATGGTCCACTGTGAGTATACATGTGTACAGGGCACAGTCCCACTGGCTGAAATGACCGTAACATTGTCATTAAAGGGATCCGGTTACTTTGTCTCAGATTCTGAAACAAAATTCTGGATTTAGCTCATGCTGCAATGATAATTATAAACCTTTAGGTCAGTCAGGAATCCCATGACTTTTACAAGCAGCCTGTCTGATTATCAAGATATTCATGGTTGTAAATCCAAACCAAATTTTGCGTTTGCCTAACGGTTTTCATAACACTACAGTCTATTGGGGAAAACAAGTATGGTAAAACCGGTCACTCAAAGGTTTTTACTTTTTTGAGGCACTTCTTGATCATTTTGACATTTTTTTAGAGCTTCAATATTACACCATAGCACAGACACTGATAACACATAGGGCCGTGTATCTCAGATTTAACATTGTTAAACGATCCCTATAAACAAGAATACAAGAGTTGCGAAGATTTTCACAAAACCAGCTATGGCAATTTCAATAGCCTTTTCCATCTCTAATAGGAATGTGTGAACATTACAATGGCACGTTACATAATACATGTATGGAGTTATGAATATGATAATCTATACTCAGTTATAAATTGGTCTGGGTTGCCCTTAACTTGATTTCTTGAACGTTATTGTGGTCATTATGTTTATGAAATCGACCTAACAATGGTGTTCTAGTTTTGTAAAATGTCAATTGCTTATTGATAATGAATTCTGAAATATTATGTTTTATGATATTTTTGAGATGGAAAAGATAGGGCATTTCTTCCAAAGTTACCTTAGATCTGTTGCATTTTCAAAATTTACCTTTACATTGTTCCTTCTAATTTTGATGGAGGCACCATTATGTGCATTTTTTATGCAGGTGGTCCGGCCTTACACAACTTTGGACAGGTTTATAGGCCCATAATGTATCTCCATTTTGACTTTAAATACACAACAATGGACTCTTTAATTTCAGGCTTGGTGGCAAGATTGACACAAATAGGCATCCTTTGAATATTGGACCTACTTGATAATAGGAGAAAGTCTGATTCCTAATCAAACAAAGTCTGATTGTATACTACACAGAGAACTTTATTGTCAGATTTATACAATCACTTCAAAAGTACAATTCTGTAGTTGAAAGTTTTCCTCACCAGTGAGGCAGGCCTTAATTCACTCCGGTGAATGGATCTCATGAATTACATTCACAAAAGCAGCATCACAGAGTTTTGTTCTCAAAGGACTCTGACTAAACATTTTTCTCAAATTATTTTAAACAAAATGTTTTGACAACGATTTTGACTACTTTAGCCTGTTGCCTAAGGCTAATGATCAGTGTTCTGTACTACCTGCAGTCTAAAAAAAAGTCTGTGGGATAATAATGTTTTTCTACCTGAACTAAAAGTTTTTTCTTCAATTTTTCCATTTCCATTTCCTAATTCATCCTTTTTTCTTGAGTTATTAATCAGATGCTCTGAAATATGCTCTTTAAAAGCTCTTCATATTCAAGCCACGACCAAATTACCCTAGATTGATATAGATTACCCTCATTCTACCAAGGAGATGGGAGGTGGGGTCCTTGATTCTACTAACCAACAAAAGTACTTTTTTTGTATACACATTGATTTAACCTTTTTCATGAACAAAGACCATGAAACACATTATATATGTTGTGCACATACATACGTCATGTATTGTAAGATAAGTCATCTGTTTAGACTAGAGCCAGGTTAGGTTTTTGTGTTAAATCCAATTAATTGAAGTCCTTCTGGGTCCAAGCAGACAAAATAAAAGTTATCTAGTCTCGGTCCTAGATTGCATGAATTTCTTCTTGACATTTTAAACTAAATGGGCTTGATGAATCAAAGATTTTTGCGTAAGATCTGTAATGAAAGTGGTATTTTATCCAAATACAATGTATGTTGAAGAAGAACCTGAGAAAGTATTCCCCTAGAGAAAAACAAAACAAACCAAGTAAAGCAATTCTAGATGAAACAAAACCAAAAAAGCCTGGGAGAAAGACTGCCTGAGTATAGGTAGGGAATGAATGTAGAATATGTGTGTGAAATTTACTGCATAATTCAGGCAGTCCCTGTAGAGCTTTTAGAAATAAGTGTGTTGATATGCTGTGTAAATCTATCCTACTCAATTTCTACTCCACCCCCCCCCCCCCCCAGACACAAACCTTTTCTCTCATAAGCCCCCGCAGTAGAAAACCTCAACATCTCTTTTACTTTTAGGATACTGCGGTAAAGACCACATTGATTAGAATAATCAAAGTTTGCAATAAAAGTGTATTTTCTTGGTAGAGAAGGGGCAGATTGTTCTAGCTATGAAATGATACCATGTGTATATTCAGGCATGTAGGCCTTAGTAACAGAATTACAGAAAGTAACACTTAATCAAGATCTTGCCCATGTAGAAACCATTGCATACTATATGGGAACTGGTTGTTCCCTGTATTAGCCTTATGGGAATGAGAGAATCCAGGATTCAAAGGGTTAAATCCCATGCAAAATGCAAAGATCGGTTCACGAACGATCATGCATGAATCTTGTTTGCTCATGATGCTAAAGAATAGGCCTTTAGGCAGATACCATCTCTGTTTGGCTAACTTTTCTCCAAGAAAGTTTTGATGATCTCCCAAGAGAAAGGCCTGGAAATAGACTATTTCCTAACTCCTGAGTGAACCGCGCTCCTGAGAATCTTTGTGGAAGCGCAGTGGAAGTATAGCATGCAATGAACCCTGGGAATTAATTGCTTGATTGACGCGTCAAAGCGGAGTGAGATGCATCCTGGGAAATGTGGTATTAGGAGTGATGAGTGTTTTCACACCTACTCAGAATGGTCAAGCTTACGCATGGCCTTATTTGCTCTATGGATGCTCAAACTGTGAAAGGGTTTTATCGGAAAATATGAAACTAAAATGGGGGGATGCTTTTAAGTTTTGGGGTCAGTTTATGACCTTCTTGTGTACATTGTAGAATTTAATAACTCTATGAACTGATAAACTTTCAACCTGCGAGATTGATATGTCACTGTGCTAAGAGCAAGAAGGATCTTACTTCATATTATCGTATCTTTGTGTCATAGTCGTGTGGTTTAAGTACTTGACTTGAAATGCTTAGGTCATGGATTCTATCCCCGACATGGCACCAATGTCCTTTGGCAAGTCATTAATCTACATTTGCCACTCCATACCCCCATACCCAGGAGAGAAATCGAGACCTGGTAGGATGACGAAAGCCTTTGTTTTAGTAATCGCCATATGTTCTCACAGTCTCACAGTGACCATATGGTAGGAATACTCCCCAGGGAGTAGAGATGGTGCATATTGTACGTGGATTAATTAAATGACCGGGGTACTAATATCTGTAAAGTGCTTAGAGATGGTCTGTCGTATCTTAAAAGCGTTATATATAAATCCAGAAAATTATTAATCTTATGATTATCATCTTACATTGATTCAATGCCTCAGCAGGTGATATCTACCTGTACACACACATGTATATAGATAGGAAGTTACTTCTTTTGTACTGGGGGTTTGAAACATCATTCACTTTGTGTAAAGTGAAAACTCTTTAAATAGTTTTCTTGAGATTTAGAGCTTTCCAGTGCTAAACAAATTTTTTTTTTACCCCTTTTTTTAAAACCATATTTTTTCTCACTGATGTTTGTGAATAGACAGAGTATCATCCTGCTTAGAAGATGTAGCTTTCTCTGGATAGTAATCTCTTACTTTTCGAGTCAATATGAGAGGAGCAAACGAAGCTAGCCATCCCCGATTTGTTACCACCCGCCAACAATGACGATTTATTTACCATACGGATTGTCCGGTGGTATAGACCAGCTCCAGACGCTCAAATATAACCCTGCACTGGTTCTTTGATGAGCTCCGCAATGTTTGTATTGGAAAGTATTATCACAAGGACATAATTCATCATGTTCAGAATAACCCCTAATAGAAGGAAGAACAGAGCACATACCACCTTCATATAATCCTACCTAAATGAGCATTTAGGTGGCCTTTCTCTACCAGTAATCTGGTAAAAATTGGGTTTATCCATGGAACACACTCTGAAGGTGTTCATATAGCACAGGGCTTAGTGCTAAATTTGTTTTCTTTCTCACATAGGATATTAATTGAAATTATAGGATCTGTATGCATGGGGGGGGGGGGGGGGGGGAGTGTCTTGGTTGTAATTCTGTAGCCCATATATACTGGCCATCGGCTAGTATTGAACCTGCTGTATATGACAGATATGTCAGAAAGACTTTGTGTAATATGCAAGTAAAACTTTTCGACACAAAAGCATTAGTTTGATATCCAGAATATAATATACAGTAAAAACATTGTATCTTCAGCAGAATGACAAAGTGCCTTTGGTATGTCCTGTTGCTTTCAATGAATTTTGTTTTGCAATCATAAAATTTCATCAATCATTGTAAAATCTGTGTTCTCTCTATATATCAATATCCCAGTCACTTGGAATATTTGTGTAATTAGGAGCTCAAATTTTGTAATACCCATCTTGAAATAGATGGCCATCGTTTAGCAAAGATAACAGGTTTTTCCAGCATATGGATGAAGAAAATGAACGTACCACTCCCATATTCACCAGACGGACGATCAGACCTTTGTGAAACATTTCCCTCTATATACGGAACATTTAAGAAGATAGGAAAGGAAACTGTGAGACTGTGAAAATTGGATTTAGGAACCAGATGGTCTATACTCCACAGAGGGCCAAATTGAAGTGGGAAACATTTTCCTCTAAAGGAGCGGAGATGTGATTGTCTTGCCAGGGGAGTAAAACCCGGGTCCTCGAATGTCAATTTAATAGCGACCTGTTGAGAAGGATGTTTACTTTTGGGCAAGAAAATAAGTTTGACTAAATAGAATCTAATGAAGGTCTTGGGGAGTGCCTAGCTTGGGGTTTATAGCTCAATTTTTAGAATGTTTTTGTGGTGGGGTGTACCCTAGAGTGTGGCATTGTGGGTCTAGGCTTGTAGGCGAGTACATGTTGTGATTTTGTCTCTTGTCCTGAATGATTGTAGACCATGGGTTATGGTTAAGAAACTGCATTTTGAGAGAAAATATACAAAGCTTGTCTATATACATGTAGGCCTAGTTGATAAGATATGCATGAATGGTTCATGTTGTTGGACCTGCAAATTTGTACTAAAAAACAGAAGTACTTTAATGTAGGCTATAATGTATATAGCTGAAAATTCTGTAAAAACAATAATAGTAGCCATAATTCTGACCCAGTACTGGTAATTGATAGGAAGTTTTTTTTTCTTCATCATAAAGGCTTTTACAGTATCAGTAACATAATACACAGCCATTCCTAATGTTCTCTATCTATCAAGGTATTTTCTACCAGCTTGGAGGTTCATTGCATCGTAATGTTCTCTACTTCATCAAGTTTGAACACTTAGGCCAAATAAAAATAAAAATGTTTAGCGTCTTGCCTTTTTGAAAAATAGAAAGGAGGATGCCCCCTTTTTTTTCCTTCTTTAAAATGGCTGCTCAAAATGGGCGCCGGCCTTTTAAAAAGAAAAAAAATAATAAAATCAGAAATAGATCCATTTTAGAAGTGTTTTTTATGTTTTTTTTCTTTAAAAAAAAAAAAAAAAAAAAAAGGAGGCGGCCCCCAAAAAGGAAGCGGGCGGGGACGCTAAAGATGTATATTTTTTTAAGTTAAAGATTTACCATTGTAATATGAAGTTTGATAGGAACCTGAAACGATGAGATGTTATTCAGTGATTCACTTTCCAGTTAACCTTCTTTCCCATATTAATTTAAAGCAATATTTGACATTTCAATGACTGGTGATAACTGTTTTCTAGTTTTTTGTAGAACTTACAAGGAAGTCCAGGAACCCCATGTGAAGATTGATCATGACTTCATTCAAAACTCAGACTTACTCATACCTTTAAGTTAGCATTTTGAAGGTTATAAATCTCTTTAAAGGAAAATCAACAAATCTTAACATTTTATACATTTAGTCATTGAAATAGGAGAGTGAGAGTCACTATATTATCAAAGGATGGTATTATGCATGGAATTCGCAAAAATCAGAAACAAATCACAGTTTGCATTGTTTGCAAATTAATGAGCTTCAGAAAATAATATATACATGTGTAATATTATAAGTACAATTTCACCAACTTCCCATTGATACACATGTAGAACAATTAACACATGTTTCAATGGGATGTTGGTGAATTTGTACTTATGAAGTTATGATGGTTTTTTGTAAAGCGATCGACGCCCTGTCTGCTAAACCAAAATGAAACTGTTTTAAATGGTTTGATACCCTGGACTGGGTTCTGAGCATTGTATGCAGTTCATCATATCATGAATTCATCTCCATACCATGAATTCATCTCCATACCATGAATTCATGCCGAGGCAAATAGATACAGTGCTGACAGTTTTTAGCACGGCTGATGTTTTGATGTGAAGATGCATGGTATTTGTATGTAGGTGTATGTTGCAACATTTTTTACGTTAATGTTTCTAGTAGTTCAATTGATGATTTACTTCTACGAGCATACTGCTCTTTACTTGTATGCATCACTGTGTACATGTACAAACTCTTCAGAGAGGCCTAACACATACATGAAAAAAAAAATCAATTACACCTGTATATCACATTTATTCTTCTCGCACTTAAAACAGGTGAGTAATACTGGAGACTGGAAGGAGATTATTTCAGGTTCATTTTAATGATGATTGTTGAGAACATACTGTGAAGTCATTAGTTCATCACTCATCAGGATGCGCTATTGGGAATGTTTAGGATGATAAGATCTGACAGACTTGTATTCCATTACCATAGCAATGTGTCCATCAATGTAACATGACAGAGAGAGGGGGAAGGAGAGGGGCAGAGAGGTTGAGACAGGAGTGAGGAGGGAGTGAGGAGGGAGTGAGGGAGGGGTAGGGGAGGGGTAGGGGAGGGGGAGGGGAGGGGGAGGGGAGGGGAGGGGAGAGGGAGTGTTGGGGTTAGATAGGGGAGGGAGGACAGAGAGAGAAATAGGAGGAGAGAGGCAGAGAGGTTGAGACAGGAGCAAGGGAGGGAGGGAGTAAGGAAGAGTGAGGGGGAGTGAGGAGTGAAGGGGAGGGGGAGTGAGGGGGAGGGGAGTGAGGGGGGGGGGTGAGGATGAGATATGGGGAGGGTGGACAGAGAGAGAAATAGGACAAGGAGAGAGGCAGAGAGGTTGAGACAGGAGTGAGGGAGGGAGGGGGAGGGGGAGAAGGGGGTTAGGGTGAGATAGGGGAGAGAGAGAGGGAGTGGAGGAGGGGGGGGGGGGGGGGTCGGAACAGAAGGAAGATATTGAGAGCAGGAGTTGAGAGGCCCAATTATGTTTTCATATTTCAAAGTCTTTTTGGATCTTTAAGCAACCTCGTCCCCAAGATTTGTTATTAAATCTATTTTGTAATTGTAACTCGGTCTTGGTCTGGAGGATAGACTGTTTTTTTTATTAAGAAAAAATAGTATTCTTTCCATTTGAATGGCATATGTAAAAAGAAATAATGCCACACAAAATTTGAAAAAGGAAACTCATGTGAGATGTACTGTAGGGTGAGCATGATAAACTATTTTCTTATAGCCCTGTTTGTCAGTGAAGCTCTTTCTGTTTCTAATCTGATCAGTATGAATAGGTTTCATTGTGAGAGAAAAGGAAGGTGTTTTTTAAATGTTACAAAGTCAAGACCCCATCACTTCCTATCAAGGCTTCAGTTATGAGTCAATTTCTTGTCAATTCAGCTATGTGCACAGTAGCAGATCTTACAAAACATACCAAAATCTTCTATCAACAATTTTACCATACGGACCTACCCTGTTCAATTCACCCTTTGAAATATACGCAAACAATAGTATTCTTTAGAGAAAACAAAAGGGATAACGGAATCGAAACTGGAACATATGGCTTTTCATCCTCTTGCGTCCAGCATGCGCAACATTTGATGAGTGTATTTTTAGTCCTTCAGGGAAAATGAGAATCCCTCATGTCTTATAGGCTTCTTGGCATTTGAACATGAGGAGAAATTATTTCTGTTTCCAGATTTGTACAAATGGAGATGTTTTCGATTAGAAAGGTAGAACTTTCAAGATGGCATGATTAGAGAAGAATGATTGGTGATGTCATCAGATAGATCAATGTTGGCTTAACATTGAGTTCTGTTCTCCTTATGTTGCTGGTTTCAGGTCTAGGCCTATATGTCCATATTAAATATGTTGTCATTATAAACGTTTTGAGGTTACTAGTTTTGTTTACATATGTGTCTATTTATGTTGCAAATGTGCAAAGTGGTTTTATACCTTTGGTGATACTTTTAAATCAATACACTAATAGACAACAGATGTACAAGTGGTTTTATAATCTTCACATTTTAAAATTCATCTTTAATGCATTGACTGCAGTCATAGTCAACAAGAACATTTACTAGTTAACTTCTCACTGCATATGATTCACTATATACTTACAAAAATGGTACCATTAGAGGAATATGTGATATTTATGATAGAATACATGTCCACGTGTTTGTGATTATTAACGCTTTTATTTTGGCAATTGTCTCATAAAATTAAGCTGGAATCAATTCAATGTTAAACAAAGTAATATTATTATCCCCTGGTGTGTCAATATCAGTATTATCCACATTGCCGTCTTCAAATATTCTTTCATGCTACATGTATTGTAACAGACTTCATAGCTTGCGTGATGATAAGAGTTTCTTTGAGATCCCTACCTGTCAACAATCCAGAGGAAATGTTATTTGCAGTCTAGATCTTACATCTACTCTTAATGAGGAGAAACATGGTGGTATATAGATGAAATCGCTGATGACACTTGAGATATATGGCAATGATAGTAATCAAATAGGATGTTATTACTTTCTGTTTCATTTGTAATCAAATAAGCTACATCTTTACATAAAAGGATGTCTCTATTAACGCATCAACTTGTTGACCGTGATTTGTTTAGCCTGTATAAATGCAAAATCACTAGGAGAGAATAATTAAAAAATTTGATGACAACAACACGATATAGGTCATGGAGATGAAAGTGCAGAGAAGGAAAACAACTATTTTGAAGTAAATTTGTGTTATTGAAGGCCTGGGGTTACATTTAAATGTACAGTGTATCAATCAATGGAATTTTCAGTCAAATTTGTCCTTATTTTAGTTTGTTAATTTTGTTTTATTCATCATTTTTTTCTTTCTTTTCTTTTTGTAATTAAAAAAAATAATTGTTAAATAGTTAATGAAATCAAGCAAGATTGCAGCAAGACATTTTCTTGAATTGTTTAAATTTAGTTTAACTATCTAGGGTAATAGTTTGTGACACAGACATACTGGTAATAATTTCCTAAATTGGGACCACTGCTAAAATTCTATACAGTTTCTGGTTTTATATTATTCAATTTTAGTAAGTCATCACATGTTTGTATTCTGATTTTCCTTCCCTTGATCGTCTTCTTGTTCTTAAACTCATTATTGGTGTGTGCAGAAGCAATCTAAGCACACTTATCAACTAATAAAACCCTTCTAATATCCAACAATAAGTCTTAAACCTGATGAATACAAACAATTGAGTGTGAATTCTTGCCACTCTCCTTCAATCTCTGCCATTCATGTGGTCCACATCCCACCGCTGACACCAGGGGGTGTTTCACAAAACTTGTCATCAGTGACAAATGACAGTTGTTGTTATAAGCTACTGAAATCCTTGCTTCTGATTGGTTATCAGTAGATTTGTCACTGATATTTGTTATTTGTCATTGAAAAAAGGCTTTGTGAAACGCGTCCCAGGATAACAAAAGCCACTTACACCTCCCTTACAATGGCAGCCTCATGCACTCACCTACCAATCCACTCATGTCCATTATGAGGAGGCGCTGAAGAGAATACAGTTACCCCTCTGTGAAGCTCAACTACCTAAGCTTGCCCCCCTCCCCTTGGAAAATGAAACTGTGAACATCTCTAGGGATGAGAGCAGCAAGTAGCAAATTGGGTATTCAAACTGTCCCCAGTTAGATCCCCTGTTTTTGTATGGAATTATTGTTCACATATAAGGGATTGCTGGGCTAAAGAAAATCTCCAGAGGAAGGACCCTGGTGTATTGTGCTCCCATGCAATAAAGCTACATGTACGGATATTTCTCAGAGTAATTTGCCTTCATGTAGAAGCTGACTGGGTAGGGGAACGAGGGCAAATCATCATTAATTTCATTGCAAAAGTACTTTTCAGAAATATTCTTCTACTCTCACAAATCCATCTGCAATGATCATTGAAGTGAAGCAGAAGGATTATATTTGTTTGAAATAAAAGAAACTATTTTGTCTCATCACACTAAAAAAAGTCTAAGGTTTTAATAGCTTTATTCTTAGGTGTACCTACATATAATTCATTGACATATGTACGCTTTGTAACATTTCAAATAAAAAATGAAATTGGCTTAATCAAGCGAAAGTTTTATCCACAATTGCTTTAGAATAAGATTGATACACTATAAACCTTTAAAAGCGCAATAAAATGTGTGTGAAAATAAAAATTATGTTGATCTTTTTTCTTTCTATTTATTACAATATTAGGACCAAATAAAATGTTAATGATTTTGTATCAGTATTCTCTTTTCAAGTACAGTATTTGTAACTTAGTTTTGGGGCAGCCAATAATAATTTCAACTGATTTTGTGCTATACATGTAGCTGTATAAAAAAAAAAAAAAAAAAAAAAAATTGTTGAATATTCTTTTTTAATAATTTTGAAATTATTTAACATTTGCATAGGAGAGTAACGAAAATGGGTCACAACTGTGTTCAGATCAGTGCAGAGCTAAATATAGCTTAACATTTATGCATGTATGCTACATGTACAATGTATTAGCAAGGAGATAGTAATATCTCTTTGGTATTAGTAGAGTGACTGTACATTGACTGTTCGTATCTGTTCACCTGTCTCAAATAGGAAATGCATCTGTGATAAGGGTTACATAACCTGAATGTATTGTATAGGGTATACTAATGGTGTGACAGACAGACAATTGGTCAATTGCGGAGAGAGGAAATACTCTTTAACAAAGTGTTATTCACCTCAGGATGTGCTCATTCAAATACAGTTTCCTTCAGCATAGACATGTGCTGGAAGTAGTAATAAGTCTATTCAGCAGGCTATGAATTGTGAGTGGGTTATTGGTAAGGATTTATTAAAGGGGAAGTCCACCTTTATTTAACTTTTAAGGTGATAGTAATAAAAATAATCACGCTAAGACTTGGGTAGTAATAATTGAAAACCAGGAGAATCAAGTCTGACATACAAGAGTGATTTATGTTCAAGAACCCTCTATTATTATTACTACTTTGTAAAAACAATTTATACAAAGGTTTGTATTCTGCTTATCAGTTAAACCCAACCCTGGGTCTTAACTCTTTAACAAAAGGAAAGCATAGAACCCACACTAACTTCCGTCTTTAAATCCGATTTTGAACAAGAGCCTAAACCCAATGTTGGGTTTAAGATTGAGTAGAGTAAGGGAGGAAGTGTTTTGAATAAATCTACAGGCCTACAGTCTACCACAGTACCAAATACAAATTTGTTGAATACATAGCTCCCCACATGCTCTCTCTCTGCTCTACATAATATATCTCTTCTCATGGTCTCTTCATTTGTTTCAAAATCTGCCTTTCTCTTTTTTGAACATTCTGTATCACAGGGGCGGATCCAAGGTGGAGTCCCCCCCCCCCCCCCACATTTTTTTCCTTCCCCAAAATAAATGGGAAAAAACTAAGAAATATTCACATTCAAATGTTCAGTTAATGTATTCAGCAATGCCTCAGAATGCATCTTAAAGGCTGTCTGTACTAGTGTGGACAGGAGGGATCAGACCACCCAGGGAGGTCACTGACATATGGCTATCTCATCAACTCAGCTCTCAATTAACAGAAGAAAGAGAGAATCATTGGGGACCAACAGGCACCGATTAGGTATTGTTTTCTACATAGAGGGAGCAAGTAGCTACAAGTAGTACAGTGGGGCTTTAAGGTTCAAATTTTGTTGGTGCCTGCTTATTTAAAGGGCCCCAGACCCCAGATAGTTTGGACTTCGCATATCGTGCTTTAGGAAAATCCTGATCCGCCCCTGTATCAGATGCGTGAAGTCCTTTTACAGATTCATCAATAATAAAAACAGTGAAAGTCTCTTTGAATTTCACCCCTCCCAGCCTCTGTGTGACCTTTACTAGGTGTCTTGCACAAATCTTATTATTAATAACCATTTAAAGACTAATAACAACTAACTAATGAAATTTGTGGTAAATGCTTTGGTCACTAACCAAATCTGAACTCCTCAATGAACCTCATGTAAATGATGGTATTGATCATTTCCTACATCTTATAAAATCATTAGCATTTCGTACAAACTTAATTTCAAGTTGACTTCACAATATGATCTCTCAGGAACAGATGTACTTTTCACATTGACAACTGTTACAATGTCAATTATCAAGAAGCATGTGCATGTTTGACATTAAATGGATGGAATGTAGCGAGTTTCTGAAATGGTACAAAATCTTGTTGTAGCACATTTCAACATATGTTTTACATTATTCTCTTGTCACAAACATAGTGTTTTGGTTATACTTTTAGAGAAAGAAATGTTTTCAAAATATTTTTCTGAAGTGAATAGTTCTGAAACTAGTCTAACTCACACAATCTACATGAAGTTGAAGCACATTACAGCATATGGTTCACATTTTGTGTCTTGGCAACAAACACATTTTAGAATATTTTTCTTATAATCGGACTCGACTATATATATATAGTCAGTAGTTCAAATTGAATACAGTATTTTGAGTTCAGAAAGATGTTTTCTTTTATTGTTTTTTATTTGATAAGTTTTCATTGTTCCAATAATTTGTGTACATTCAACATAAACATAATACAAATATATTATATAGATCCATTTGATTTCTTCTTTGATTTATTGTTGTTACATGGTCATAAATGTCTGTAGAAAGATGGTGTATAATTCTTCCACATCATTCTGTCGATAAAATACTGAAGTCCTTTTGAAACGGGACAGAATTAAAGTTAAAATTCACTAAGTATGTCAAGTTCAGAAAACATGTGGAAGATAATATTTAGTGAAAGAGTAATATATTGAAATCTGCTGTGCTTTTAACCATGACATTTAAGAGTGTGGTTGAAATGGGGTAATGGCATTGCTTTGACATGTTTATATTTTTGTTTCAGTTCACATATACTTTTATGTATCCTCTCAGAGTTATCAAACGCATGTGCTTAGTACTCTGTTAAAGTACAAGTATTAATGCCCCTTTTGGCTTTCATTAGATGATATTAGAGAGTAAGATTTTGAGGAGAATGTTTATGACAACAGAAACTCATAAAAAAAGATATCCTCTTAAAATTGGGGGCCAGTAAAGAAATAGAACAGGCAAAAGAGATGATGAAATAAGACACGATTAAAGCAAGTAATAATGATGATAGATAATAATTTTGATTATTTAGGAGTGTCAAATGCCAGAGCACTTACAGAATCACAGGAGGTAGTAAGGGGATGGAAAGAGGTAGGAAGTTGTACAGAAAGGAGAGGAAAATGGAAGGAAGATATAGTATGAAGTTTAGAGTCAAGAAGTGACTCTTATTAATCTTTCTAATAAATCTGACTGGACCTATTAGCATTCCTAATTCCAAATCCGTCATGATGGCTGGCAATTGAATGTCATAATCACCGGAGGGGGCTGGAAGGAGACTACCAGCGGGTGATCGGCTGGTACCCTGCTGCAATGGAGTCTCGTGTAGACGAACGTTTCCGTATCTTGTCAGAGCATCACGTCGTCACAATGGGGAGCATCAGTTGACATGTCACATGACATTGATCTCATAAATCATCGCATTCAATAAATGTCACTTTTTTTCTCAAATGTTTTATTTTCACTGCCTTTTTGTCATTTTTGAGAAGAAAGCTGATATTTACATTCATGGCTACCTGCTTGATGCGTTAACTCTATGGAAGGAAGCAATTACTTTGGAGCCCATCATCTGATTCAGTTCAAATGAAAAACTAATAAATTGGATTAATTTATGCTACCTGATCATGTGACATTCTATGATCCAATCTGGTGTAGTGTCATGATCACATTTCGCCATCTGCTCTTAATGAGTGTAAAAGTAAAACTTCCAAAGTCTGGAGGTAGGATTGTCATGCCCCTCACAGGTCTCTGAATCAAAGATTCTACCAAGATCCCCTCTCTTCAATGAGATGTATTGTATTCCAAGACAATATTAAGAATATGTTTAAATGACTTATTACAGTTCACAGAATTAAAACAAAAAAAAATCAACAGCAGTGTTTTAAACAAAATATTGTCCAGATGGGTAGTGCTCTACGCCTTCGCCCTTTGACCCAAAAGGATACATGTACACCATAGTCTATTTACCAATGGAGTCAGTCTGCCATATAATGGACCTATACTTTGGTCATATAGAAGGGTCCATGGTCATATCATGGAAAATTATTTTAAAAAACGGGTACATGTAGCTTTCTATTTTTAATATTCGAGTCATAAAAATTTACACATAAAATTGCTTAAGTGTTGTAGGAGAAGTATAGAGAGACATGTGAACATTATTTTCTTGCACTTTAATTTTCAACGTTGGATTACCGATGAGGGAGATGCTACGTCTGGCATAAAGCCATTTGTAGGATATGGACTCCACGTAAGCTCTGATTCTACATGCTCTGATTATACACCAATTTATGCTTTTGAAATGGAGCCAAGATTAACTGATGGAGACCAGGGAATGATACCTTCTAGAAAGATTGTTTACGAGGTTAAAAAATGGTCCAATTGCAAGATTTCCGTCTTATCAAAATGAAAAGGATGAGTTTTTCAACAGCTCTCTTTCATTGATCTACCTAACAACCCATTCCATATAGAAATCATTAGAGATACATTAAATGAAAGGACAAAACATCTTGTATGCATTTTGGCAATTTGCCTTTGTCATGCACTCTTCAAATTTGTCATTTTTACATTGTTGCCAAGTGCATGTGATTAACGTTTGTTCTATTAAGGAAAATGATATGTATAGTTTGATGGCTCAAAGGATGTAATTAAATTGAACATGAATTTAGATGATGTGAAACAGTTCATGAAGTCAATGATCTTGAAATTTCTTCCTTGATATATTTCCAAACCCTAAAGCTTTCAAAGCACCTCTCCAACCCTTCTGCTTTGGTAGCTAGTGCCAATCTCATAATGGATATGACAGTTTATTCCTTTGGTCTCTAGTTCTAAATTTCATTTCCTTTATTGCGATATCTCATCAGGAATTACAGATGACATGATGTTGGTCTGATTCCTACCCCATCCAGTTAATACATTCCCTACCTCCCTTATTATTGTATACCGACAATCACAATCCTTTAAATCTACTGAATTACAGCTTAAGGTGGCTCAAGGGATCCTAAGGATTAGTAGGGTAGAAGGATATACCCCATTGAAAACATGTTAGGAGTGATCAATCAGTAGCGTAAATAGGATTAGGATTTGGATCTGAATAGGACCTGATTTAGACCTCACACTTCTAGTCCTATGAGAAGTCCTTCGGACCAGTGGTTAGTGCTGCCATGTGGAACGGCTGATACACTGTTCACACTTTTAACACAAACACGTAAGCTGAAAACCAGAAGGGTATTATCTCTATTGCTCTCGTCATGTGGTTTCATGATCTGTTCACTCATATCATGTAAACATGTTTTTTTAAGGAAAAACCATAAGAATATAAAGAAAATAGCCCCCAAATATACATTTGTTCACATATGTGGTCATCTTTTGTAATGCTTATGAATTTTCCAAAATACCATGGTATGGATCATAGATTTAGAACTTTGAAAATTGAAGATAAAAAAATAATGATGACAACAGTTTATTTGCTTTATGACATTTTGTTAATTTTATTTCTTACTGTTGTTTGTTTACAACAATGTATCTTTTAAAATGAATGTGGTTTAGTTCTTCTTCAATTACAGTAAAATATTGTTCAAAAATTTATTAGCACACTGTTTTAGTTCTGTATTCCCTAAACTTTGAATCAAGGTTTTACAGCTCCAAAGTGCCAAACTGTATGATTTAACAGCTGTACAACTAGATGATTGTATCCTTGTCTGAATCTGAACGTCATCCCTATTTCTTGCATTTTGAGACGCCCACTTTTATAGGTCTATTATATATAATTTGTTCACTCCAGTATATATCCGAGGATTAGACTGATCTTTCTGCAGATTTATACGGATGTCTCAAATAGTTAAGTCCAGATTTAAAGAGTTCTTATGCTTAGTTGGTTATCATCTTTAAAATGTTACCTGTCTGCTTTCTCTGGTATGGAAGATCTAGGACTTATTGATTTTTAATCTGTCTGAGAAGTTTGAAATCTGTTTCTGTTGAATAAACACCAATGCCGCTATTTCAATTAGATGTCTTGGATTTGTGAATGTGAACGCGTTCGTTTTGTCACCTCCCTTTTGATGTCCGTCTCAAGTAATCGCCTCCCCCTGGGTATGTCGGAGTTAGGCATTATCTCTTTCGGCTGTCACAGAAGTCTGAAATGTTCTTCGGCGGATTAAAACATGAATGCTTGTTATTTGTTTGTGTTGACTGTGATGTAACAGAGCTTTTACATGTTAAATTACATCTCGACATCCAATGATAATGTACTGAGGTCACTGATTGCAGACGGGGAAAATGGACGCTAATTCCTTGAGATTTCAGTCTAGTGCATGAGATACTGGGAATGTCTGTAATTGAATTCATGTCAATATATAATAAGATTAGAATAATCTGTACTGCTTGAGCATTCTCCTGGTTTGCTCTACTTTAATTTGTACTCAAGAATATTTTCAGTAAGTGTCATTTAAACTATTTTCTTGGGAATTCTTTTGGCCCTTGAGGAGGATAACCCTATCTATCATGTCAGAATGTTATTGCAATTAATTATATTTTTCAATTTGTAGAGGGGTAGTGGCCATTTTGGTCATCTCTTTGATCTGCTTTTGCTCATTATTTGCTCATTTAGTATCAAGAACAACGAAGAGCTCATGCAAATACAGTAACTAGCCATGTACTCTCTAAACAAAAATTGAGTGATCACTGACGTCACTCAGAAAATGTAGTGAAAATAGAGTGGACATTCACTCTTTTCTTCTTAGAGAGCACTCGAAAATCAATCGATATTCACTCCTAAACAAGTGATCCCTGACGTCACTCCCAAGAAAGTGAAAATAGAGTGAAAATTCACTCTTTTTTTTAGAGAGAGTAGCCCTCCATTCTGGGGACTGAACTTCACTGAAGCATCTTCGTTCACAGCCATTTAGGACTAGGCGTCATCCTTTCGGACAGCATGGCTCACAGGTCTTTCTCCAGAGATTAATCGTTCAGTCATAAAACAATAGGAATGGTTGAGGAAACTTGAGGTGGACACTCCCTTCAATTGAAAACCACACCTATACTTTGCTGTGACAGTGTGCATACATATGAATGTTAGTAGGATTGAAAGGGTTAGATCATTTAGCAGGTGTGGTTTCTTGGGGATTACCCTGATGTCAATGGTCATATCCTTTCTACTTTGTTCAAAAGGTTTGTCATGAATATCTGCAGTAGGACAACTGGATTTCATCTTACTGTTAGAAATTAGAAAATTAGATGATTCAAAGATACTACAGATTTGGATTGAAAAGGTGGAGAGGAGAGAATTGGGCAAAAACAAAAATCATGACTTGACGTACAAAAAGACAGAGAGAGAGAGAGAGAGAGAGAGAAAGAGAGAGAAAGAGAGAGAGAGAAAGATGAGATATAAAGATGACAACTAGACAGAGAGACAGGGACGGAGAAAGTGTGTTAAAAAAGAATATCATTTGTGTATTATTAACGGTGGCAATTAAAGCAAGAAATAAGAGCAAGTTATCAGTTAAGTCTGGGAAAAATTAAATGGAAATTGAAAAAATTCTGACTTTATTTCATTGAAAAGTTATTAAAAAGATACCTACACAATCGACTACGCTATGGACCTCCTTTGTAGGTATGAGATACTGACAGAAATATTGATAGTTATTACTTATTTATCTATTTATTTATTATTTTTTGTTTGGGGAGAGGGGGGGGGGGGGTGGGGGGCGGAATGTCATCCACAATCATTTCTACCTGGCTCACATGAAGTGATGATGAACTTTTAGGTAATGTGACATGTTCTCTGTACATGCTATAACCTTGTCTGAAGTACAGTAAGCCATGGTTTCATGAAGCATTAATGGGTAGCATCCTTGTCTCCGTTCGCTAATTAACAATACACCCCCTTCTTATATGAGATGCTAATTAACTGATCTAATTGTGGAAACGATAGTTACATTGCATTCCATGAGTAATCTCAACCTCGGGTTATTGAGAGTACGTCAATTAGCAGGTTGATGGGATGAGTAGTGGGGGGGGGGGGGGGGGGGGACTCCCCTTTATACCAATTGAGAAGGTACCAGTTTGTCATCATCAGAGCAAGAATTTGTGTTCCTGATATGTCTTTATAGATTAACATTAGCATTGATACAACTAATGTATTATATATGTATATGTGCGTGCGTGCGTGCGTGTGTGGGGGGGGGGGGGAGGGGGGATGGGTAGCATACAAATATATTTTTGAGGGCTCACTGGTAAGCAATTTGGGCTTTTCTTTTGTGTCCATTTAAATTCTTTTGGCCCAGAAGGGGATTGAGAAAGATTAGCTTAAGGTTTAAGCCATTATATTCATAATAAAGGTAGAGACCAGTATTGGAAACGCCCTAATTTCAAAAAATGAAATGGAAGCTCTCATTACCAATCATGTGAAAGAATATGTTTTGACTAATACATGATGATAAAAAATTTGCCGGGAAACCGCCTACTAATTCATATATTTGGTAAATTTGTTTCTCTCATGGTCTGTGAGAGATATAGGGTAGTCCCATATACATCTTTCTGTGTATAGTGCTTGTAACTTTACGAAGAATGGGCCAAATTTCTTATCATTTTGATGATTCCAGAACCTTGCAGATGCTAGATGCTAGATGGTCAACCTTTTCTGATCGATTGCACAACGTTTCTTTCACAATGCAATCGCATGACCATAACTGGTCTTTACCTTTAAGTACCATTTGGAAAAGAAGATATATTTCTAATAAGTATAACTTGTTGAATCTGTTACACTATTACTTATTGGTACCAGCTACTAATGTAGGTGGTCCCTGTATTAAGCTTATGGGGATCAGAGCAATTCAGAAGTCATTGGAGGTTAAGGGATAAGGACAGAGCAAGCTTTAGAGATTATTAAAGTCATTCACCTTTATACAGAACAAAGCATTATGTTAATCTTCTATTGTAGGCTTGATGACAGGGATGGAACCAGGGATGAAACCGGACGAGCATTTGATCTACTTTGAAATTAACTTTTGTTCAGAATATATAGCTTTTGAATCATATGTGATATGAAAGGGCCTATCTCAGAGAACAGCTCAATTATGTTATTGTAATTCAGTCTAGTTTATTACTTTATCCCTTATATAACATGATTTGCAATGTAGAGTATGTGTATGACACAAAGTTTCAAAGAAAATATAGAAAATGAGAGTGGTAATTATGCAGAAGATTTGCTTGCAGTTGTTGTGCGAAGTTGCTTTACTGAGATATTTGAATGTTCCTGTGGTGCTGTCGGAACATTTACTGAATGGAGTATATGGGTATCCAGAGCATAATCCCCAACATTTGAATGGTGTGCTAGATATTCTGTGAAATTCAGAAAATTTTCCACGTCAAATGATTAAAAATGATTAATTAGAGCCATTTGCTCAGTAAGAAACTTATGTGAAGATCACATAATTTATTGGATCGCTTCTCACATATCACTACATTAAACTTTTGTAAACTTATACCACTTGCAAAACTTATATGGTTTTATTGTTTTCTAATGAATGCCTGTGATGGAAGAGCTACCTTATCTAAAAAGAGGATTCCATGAAGGCTTAAACTAGATTTTGACTTTTCTTTGTAGAGGTAGCTGACACATCACGTAATTAAACATTTATACAAATGTGAATAGGGATGAAAATGGATCATACCAACACATGTCTTCACCTGTCACACATTCATGTAAAAGCCTGTAACAGAGATAAGAAGAAAAACATGAGCAGGTTATTCCTCACGTCATCTCCTTGACTATTAATTAGTTCTTTCCAATTTTGTTGACTCGTCGCATCGTTATGTGTTATGTAAAGTAGCTGAGAGGTGGAACCATTTTTGAACAACAAAAGTACACAGCCCGGACACTTGGGTCCGTTGATTAGAAGTCAATGAACTTGTCTTTAAAATGATGTTCACCTATTATGATGGGTAGTGACCCTCTGAAAAGTCATTCACTTTATCAAATATGGAGCAGTGTGTAGGCAGAGATCATTCATCTTTTGCTATCAATATATTTGAGTGGCCTCACTCCAACAAGCACTTTTGTAGTCATTTGTTTGATGAATAAGATTTGGTTGTTAGCCCGATTGTGTTGGCATACAACTATCAATGTTGTATTCTTATTATACATGACTATATATAGCTAATTTGCAGAGTTTTTTTTTTATTTAATCATGCTAAACACGATGAGTAATTATATTATAATTTAAGCAAGTATTCTAGAAGTAGTACCATGGCTTCGCACACAGTTAGCACTATTGTGCATTGTGTAGATTTTATTCAGTGTTTGTTTGTTACAGATACCATTCACAGAGAATTTACCACTTTTTATTTTTTATTCAGCTACCCAGGACTCCACTTTAATTCAACAAAGTATCTATACTCTATCCAGGCTTCATCCAAACTTCAAGCCTTGCAGATGTTTACAAAGTATTACCATCACTTGTCTGACAAACACAGCCTTATTGTTAGTCCTCACTTGGACTAAAATCTTCTTGAGCTCGGGCATCAAGTAGGCTTACAGTCTATTTGAAGTTTGTTTGTAAAACCTTGCCACAAAGGCTACAATCTACTCACTTCTTAAATAGGAAGTAGTAAAATGGAATTAAGATACTTGTGAGGGGAAGATTGGCAAATTTGTGTGACTCTGGATATTGTTCGATCTGCTTGCTTTTGGGATGAAGTGCTTTATTTTGTGACTTTTTGTCACTTGTTATAATTTGGAGATGATCACAGCATGATACAGACAATTAATTTGGAAACCTCCCTTCTCTTTCTTTAGACTCAGTAGTGATGTAGGCTTGTTGCCTGTACTAGAATCGGAAGTGATTATCTCTTGTGTATCTTTGTGGTTGTGATCCGATTAATCAGTAGTCCTGAAAACCTGATTAGTGATGGGGATATACTTTATGCATCCAAATGTATCGCATACCCTTAGCTCCAATGGACCTCAATTATTCATTGAGGTGAAGAAACAGTTCCGTGTCGGCCTAAGAACTTGAGAAGATCAGAATAAAGAGAAATTGATGTTATAAAAATACCATGTCTGCAAATTGTGGAGTTTATTGCTCAAAGCTATGTTCGAGATATGACCATCTATAGCCTCTACCTTCATCTTGTACATTCCCTGAGTTCTTCCTGGGAGAGAAACCATGGAAACATAAAAGAGCCTTGGTTTTGTGCCAAAATGACCATTCCAACCCTATTATATCGTAAAAGTACCCCAGTTTCTTTCGAGAATCTTTCTTACATCTCACTTTATACATCCATTACGGAAGCTGATGATTTCTAAACCTTGATGTCTTTCTCTAGTTGATCTTATTAGGCCTGTTTTCATCAGCTCGAGATTGCCAAATAGCCCGCTATTTAGTTATAAATCGCGTTTTCATCAGCTCGAGATTTGACCTTGAAACTTGAATCTCGAGCTTGAGAATTAACTCAAGATATTTTGCTCAGCGTTCGCGCATAGTGCGAGTCTTCGGGCTGGTGAAGACGCACCAGACAAATATTGGGATATTTTGCAAACTAGCCCAAAATATCTTGGGATGATTATCTCGACCAAAGATCCCGCTAATTGCAACTTCGGGCTGATGAAGATGCAAATTAACTGGATAATTTGCTATCAGGATAGTTGAAATACCGGGATATTTGGCAATCTCGAGCTGATGAGGACAGGCCTTTTGCCTCCTCCTTGTTCTCATGTGATGAGGCTTTGAGAGCGCTTTTAGGAGCATCTTGAAATAACACTTGATCCACAGTGTATAAACACACCTGACACCCCTTGTTATTCATCCATAAATATTTAGTCTCCTACCAGAGAACATGCTGCATGCTCGGAGCATTCCCTTGGAGAGAGCATTCAGCTAGGTCATGTTCGCATGAGACAGTGAGACTGAGGCTGCATTTATGCTTGATTTTAAAGGTAGAATGAGCGATCTGAAACGCACATCGTAAACACTCATCGTAATCGCAGTTCCATGGTGTACTGTTTATGCTCACTTCTCTGGCTCCTCCAGGCAATTCTCCCTGTGTGGCCTTAATTGGCCTTGCAGCTGGATTCGCAACCTGCACTGTGCATGCTACGTAGACCCACTAGAGGTCAGTGCGTTGACCCCATTTAATTGTAAACGCATCTTTTTGTGAGTGAGCATGGACGCAATCGTGTTTTAAACTAAACGCGTAACAGATGCCTGATTCTGGCCAGAAAAAATGAAGCATAAACACGCCCATAGATGGCTGTGCATGCTCTATTAACTCGTTGCCTACTGGAACCGGGAGGTTCCTGTATTAAGCCAAATGGGAGTGTGAGAATCCAGTAGACAATGGGTTAAACATATCGGTTTATATTGCTGTTTGGTCTACAACCAGTTCATCTACTACCCAATCGGTCTATTTCCTAATGGTCTACACCCAGCCCGTTTACATTATCCACATTGTCTAATAATCATTTTGTCTACTCATCTTTTGGTCTATTGACCATTTGGGCTAATAGTTATTTGATCTAATCTCTAATGAATATATACTACCCATTTGTCTTGTCTATTCCCATATGGTCTACACCCAGCCTGTTTACTATCCAAATGGTCTACTTCTCATTTGGTCTACTTCTCATTTGGGCTAAGGACAATTTGGGCTAAGAGTAGTTTGGTCTAATTCCAAGTTTGTCCAATTCTATGTATACTATCCGTGAGGTCTAATAATCATTTGGTGATTATTATTGTTTCTGATTAAATGATTATTAGACCATGTGAACAGTAAACAGATTGGGTGTAGACCATACAGGAATAGACTAATTGGGTAGTAGACAAACTGATTGAAGACCAAATGGCAATAAACCCTCTGACATATTATCTGCTACAAGTAATTAAGAGCCAAGATGGCCGTAACTCAGGAAAAACTTGTGAAGTATATGAGTTAATGCCCTTCTGGCTCCAAACAGACAATATTCTCCAGTAACAATTGCTCAATTGTCCAATGTGTAGGGTTAGGGTTAGAGTTGCAATTAGGATTTAGGTAATAATATAAATTCTTAATGCGTCGTCGATCTAGTATTCTGAAGTGCAGGTTAGGTTTAGGGTTAGTGTTATTATTTGATCCAGGATTGAGTTAAGCGTTTGGTCAGTGTTGGATAATTACCATGGGGCAATTGTCAAATGACTATTATAGTAGACAAAGTTCAGCTAAATGTTGCGGTTGGCTGAATGCTGTGGTAGAATGCTTAAAGTTGACATGCATGTTGCGCTTGGCTGTTACCCACTGACATACTCAAATAAACTTGTTTGAGATGTTGATGTGATTTGAAGTTTGGTTTATGGAAATTTGTCCAAAGAGAGACATAGTGAATACATAGCATCTTTTAAAAGTTCATAAATCATAGATTGAGAGGATGGAGAAAGGCTCAAGGCACACTTGAGTTCTGATGACATCCCTCACTTATTTACTTTGGTTTTAAAGAAAATTGTCTTTTCAATATTTTTCTTTCCGTCAAGACCCTGCCCCTCCCCTCTGAAACGCAGACTAAAAAATATAAGAATGATAGGATTATAGTTATAATTCAGATGAATTTCCTTACATGAAATATGCTTTGAGTTTGTGACATATACATTACATGTATGTGTTTTACCACCTTTTGTCTTGTCTTGTATTGTAAAGAAAGTGACCCCACAAAGAAAATGCCCTCAGCCCCTCATCCCCTTAAAGAAATGAATAAAAGTATCATTCAAAGTAAACTAAACTCATTAAAATATACAGTCTTTACACAATCAAATATGTATATTATTTCAAAATTTTAGATAATTTTCTTTAAGATATATACCACTGCAATATTATGTACATATTCATCTCAAGAACCAGTCAGTCGAAAAAATCAACCAAAAAACAACAAACTGTTTTTGACACATCATTCAAAAAGTCATACTTCTGACACACTTTCCAGAGTTTGTTTTGTGAGGTATTTCGAGAATCGTCATGTTAGCTTTACCAAATCAATATATTACCTTTAATCATGTGACATATGAATTATTAGACAGTTGTCATCAGCACTGCATGCACCCGAAGCTTGGCTTTGAACCAATACAATGAAAGATTTATGCGTCGTACGTGAGAAAAACCTAGACTACTCAAAATAGGTTTGTATATAAATCTTCATCATTAGTGGTACAGAAGATTTCCCAGACAAAGTTCAGATAATATTGTTCTAAGAAATAAATTTATTGCTGATTTCAAGGACTGTTCTTGTGTTTTGTATTTGTTATCAAACGTCATTGTTATATTACATGTACATCTATATTTTACTTTGATTGCTTGATTGTGTTGATTGAGCTGATTAGATGCAAGTGAGCATCCCTTTCTTTATATTTTGTAACCTTCAAAAAGTCAGATATATCAACAACTTTTGCCACTTCTTTAGATATTTGGATGTTTTATCCAAAGATGACCATTACATGTGCTTTTTGAGAAACAAGTAGAATATATGTAGTAGTTAGTATACCATCCTCAAGGAACTTCATCACCGTTTTAGCCTATATTGTAAGCATAATTGTTCAGTATGAAAAGCATGGTTGTGCTTAGGCCCTTTTGCAGTTTAGACAAGTACGGTACATACTCTTGTCTATTGAGGGTCAGAAGGGCGTTAGGCTTTACTCATATATTTTTCATACAGTTAAATCCTTCTGACTTTTAGAAGATGCTTTTAGAAATCCATCAAACAACTTTAGAAAAGTTTCTCAGCACTGTGAGCTCTTTCTTTTCTTCATGGTGCAAGCTTGTCAATGGTACACTTGGTCATTTCATCATCGCTTGGACATTCCAAACTGGACATCTATTTTCTCATTTCCATCTCATCAACCTCCTCCAATTTCCAATCAATCCCAGCCTCATGGCAAACATAACAATCGCGCACCCCTACACGTGATTCAATTTATGCCAGTATTCTATCCCTGATGTTAAAGGTAAAGACCAGTATTGGAAATGCCCCAATTTCAAAAAAATGAAATGGAAGCTCCTATTACCAATCATGTGAAAGAATATGTTTTAACTAATACATGATGATAAAAATTTTGCCGGGAAACCGCCTACTAATTGATATATTTGGTAAATTAGTTTATCTATTGTTATGTGAGAGATAAACGCACATGTCGCACACATGTGCGTAGTCCCATATACATCTTTCTGTGTACAGTGCTTGTAACTTTACAAAGACTGGGCCAAATTTCTAATCATTTTGATGATTCCAGAACCTTGCAGTACACACCAATACTTATATGCTAGATGATCAACCTTTTCTGATTGATTCCACAACGTTTCTTTCACAATGCAATCGCATGACCAGAACTGGTCTTTATCTTTAACGTGGTCTAGAAAACATGGCTGGTTTGTTAGACCGGCTGGCTCGTGGGTGTAACCTGTCATTGTATGTCATTGGACTTGACAATGAGGACTGGTCCTGATAGTGACAGTGTGACAGGCCCATAGTAGTCTTGAATATCAGAATCAGTATTGCATGCAGGTCATTGACAAAAATTGAAGGAGCTGTGAAAGATTTTGCACAACATAGCTCTCTTAGAGAAATTTTGTTTTGAAGGGAATTTAAAATATTTGATTTAGGTAGTTTTTAAGTGAGCTCCCCATTTTTCTACACAAACTTTTTGTTCATATTTAGTCTAGAATATTAGGGTTATTTCTAGCCATGAAAAACACATGTGATTCTTAGTATGCAATGTAACCATTGAGCCATTTTCCTGTGTGGAAAAGAGGAAACTAGGTCCTGGATCTCATTAACAATCAGAAAAGTTGATCTTTTTGGTGATGTCACAAGAGTGAAGAGGTTGTATGCATTGAACTCCGTGCCTCACAGTCTTATGGATGTTACAATATCGTCGCTGTTTTCACGAAGTGACGGTAGTGAAAAAAAATTGCATTCACTTTGCATTACGATTTTCCTCGCTACCGTCACTTCGTGAAAACAAGGACGATATAATGTCTGGCAGAGTGAAATGTTTAGCAACTTTGAATATGGAAGTTTGTCCATTCCGCAAGCAGACTGTGGAAGGGGACCCATTTGTTGAGCTGACTCTCTGCGCTATCCTGCCTGGCAGTGATGGTTGATCTCTTTGAACAGCAACCTGCATGACACAATTGCCATGGTAACACCACATAAACCCAAGCCAGATTAGATGAGTCTGATCTTGACAGGTGTATGGGGCTAGTAATGGGACTATTGAATAGAGGGAGGTGGCAAGGCAGAGACGCAAGGGCTGTAGGTGGTCAAGTTTTACAGGAGTCAAGGTGTCGCCAAGATCACAAGGAATACACTCAAACCACCGAAAACCTTACAAAAATATGTTCTTGATGAGTGAGTGAGTGCCATTTTTGTAGACTCATTCCATTGTTCAAATTATGAAACACCATGACTATTGAAGGTCTGCATTCAATATAGTGTTTTCCATTTTTTGAGGACTGAAGTCGTTCGCATGTAACCTCCATGTATCTCCAAACATGTTTTATCTTTGACTCATAATTCTTCTCAGAAATTACTCATTCCCTGTATGTTTTGAAAAAGCCAGTGTAACAAGAACAGCTGCGCAAAACCTCTTGAGTGTAAAGTTAATATAAATCTCATGGATATCAATCAAATCTTTGTCATCATTTTTCTTATTATGGTTGCTGTTCTTGTTGATTTTATCATTTTCATTTTCATTAGAATCATCATGCTATCTTGTGAAATTTTGTTACAAAGCATATATCTCTAAAAGTTTCCATATGAATGTATAGAATACAATGTTAAGATAGTTATATGCAAATGTTGACAACAATCACCTGCAAAGATTCAAAAGTGTCTGTAACTTCCTAGTTACCCCAGCAATCTGTAGGTATAATCAGGCCTAAAAAAAGATGTTGTATTGCCCTTTAGGCGCCAAAATATGGGTCGGTCTGTCAGAATTTTTTTTTTTTTATAAACTTGTTTTTCTTTTTTTTTACTCCCTCTTTGGGCTGATAAATTTCAGTTTTGATGCTATATTACATTTTTACATTTTTCTTTTAAAGCCGACCGTAGATTTCAAAATTTTTGGGTTGGTCGCAAAGGGCAATACAACATCTTTTTTTTAAAGGCCTCGTTGACCTACCTAATGCCCCTGGAAATGACAGGAGTATGTCTGCTTACCCTGCAAACTTGATACTTAGTTTGAGGAAAGAAATGACACGCTCATGTCAATCAAGTGTAAAAGGTTAAACTATGCTTAGAGGTAATTATTGATCATCGGTTTATTTCTGTTCCCCCTGATGAGTGATGGGTTGTAACATTGCCTCCTACTGGTTATAATCAAATTATAGAGGAATGACAACAAACCTTGATGAAATAGTTCATTTACTTCATCAAAACTGTCTGATTCATTTGAATGTTTGAAGCTTCTTGAAGAATGATTCATTCTAATTTATGATTCACTCTCTTACATGAGTGTGAATCATTCTTTAAGTTATGTTGTAGGACCTTACAAGGTCTTTTACCAAACATATTCAGATAGTATTCCTTTAAAGCCCCACTGTCCTACTTGTAGCTACTTGCTCCCTCTATACAGAAAACTTCCCCAATCGGTGCCTGTTGGTCCCCATGATCCTCTTTTTCTTATGTTAGTTGAGAGCTGAGTTAATGAGATAGCCACCTGTCAGTGACCTCGCTGTGTGGTCTAATCCCTTCTGGCCCAGTAGTGTTTAAAAGAAAGTATTGAACCAATCTAAAAAGCTTCCCTGTGATATATTTAATGGTTTTTTTTTGGCTTTTAATATTGGAATAATAGTATCAGAAAGTGTCACGCAAAATAATTAGGAACAAGTGTGTGGAAAGAGATTTTCACCATCTTTTATTTTCCTAACAAGTTACAGAAACACCTGCAGCAGTGATAAATTAATATCATTAATGTCATTCTGGTTTTGTTCTCTTTTGTTTGCTTCTTTACTCAGAGTTTGAGTTGTGTCATCTAAATGTTAAATCCTTTAATTTGTCAAATTTTAGTTAAATGCTAGATGGTGACAGCTGTCGTGTGAACTTTGTTTTTGACATAAAACATAGCTTACTACTGCAAATTGGAATTCATTGTGTAATTATGTTATAAATCTGACAACTACTGATCCTAAAACTTTCAAAACTTCAGAACCTTTACTCCTGTGGTCAGACAATGTAATAAGATGAAAGGTGATTCAGATTGATTTTAATCCACAGTTTGTGTAAGTGTTTTATACCAACTGACAAGATGTTGATTGATTTGTTGTCTGTGTTTGATATCATACGATCGATGCTGAGTGAATGACGAGATAATCAGTCTAGCAGGTGTGCTTATAGGGATGGATTTGAGGTGGAAGGTATTGTCATGTCCATACCTACATGTACCTCTGTGTCAAATCCTCCTGAAGGTCATACCAAGTGTTTGTTAAGGTCACGGACTTGGCGAAAATATGATTTGATTCCTGCATCTACAGGGTCTAAAGATCAGATCATTTATTTCAAGAAAAAAATGAGTTATTGTAAAACTGGTAAATCCCCATTTTGGCTTTAAATACAGTGCTGTGTTTTGGGTAACCTAAAGTCCTATTAATTTGAGCTCTTTAAATGAGGATAAAAATAAAAACAATATTTCTGATTATATAGCGCCTCATACATCGGCAATGTCCGAGTTTCTAAGCGTTTTACAGATATGTTATTAGTTACCCCTGGATTAAGTTTATGAACAATTATATTTTGTTCATATTTTGTGGTTTTGTTTACTAAAATAGTGATAAGATATTTGTATGTTATGTCAACAAAAGTTATTGAATGAAATTATGTGATACAGTAGCAGCAGTGCTGATGGGAAGGTATCCCTCTCTCTTGTTAAAATGTTGCGCAATCAATGGGTTTCATAGTCTACAAACTCTCAAACTGAACTTTGATATTATGAATATAGTATCTGTATTTATGATTCAAGGATATAGACTATAGAATATAGAGGCCTTCCCATACACAGTTAAAATAACTGTGAAATTCTGAAAAGTTCTAAAATGATTTCAATGTCTTGTAGTCTTTGCCAAGTTTCCAAACAGCCAATTAGAACAGCCAATTAGAATGCAGAACCTGTACATTTCCTGCACACATAATTCCTGAATAGGTATGGACCCCTGGATAAGGTCCTATTCATATACAATCAAAATAAATGTGGGTGATCATTGTTAACATGGATGAGTATAGAGTACCGAAGCTGTGACATCATACAAATCTATTTTTAGAATTTCTCAATATTTTCTTCATTTTCTGAAAGAGCATCAAAAATAATGTCCAAATGTCGAAAACCAATTGAATATGTTAAGTATTGGCTGAGGTATGACTCATCTGAATAAATAAATTCCTATAGGAACTCAGTGTTATTTTGCTCTGGTTCATAACTTTACATTATAACTGACTCCTATAGGAAATCTATTTATTCAGATGGTCATATCTCAGCCAATATTTAATTGGTTTTCAACGTTTTTGATGCTCTTTCAGAAAATGAAGAAGAAAAAATCAAGAAATTCTAAAAGTAAATTTTTGATGACGTCACACTTCACCACTCTATGGAGTATATCTTCAGTTAAAGGGATCCGGTAACTTTGTCTCAGATTCTGAAACAAAATTCTGGATTCAGCTCATGATGCAATGATAATTATAAACTTTTAGGTCAGTCAGGAACCCCATGACTTTTACAAGCCGATCGCCTGTCTGATTATCAAGATATTTATGATTGGAATTACAAATTTTGAAAACCGTTCGCCTGACGGTTTTCATAAAACTACAGTCTATTGGGGAAAACGAGTATGGTAAAACCGGTCACTCAAAGATTTTTACTTTTTTGAGGCACTTCTTGATCATTTTGAAGCGCAATTTTTTTAGGGCTTCAATATTACATCATATCACAGACACTGATAACATGCAGGACCGTGTATCTCAGATTTAACATTGTTAAACGATCCCTTTAAGAGCTGGAAGTGTGTATGAGATAACGACTTTCTGGCTCTCAACATGCCATACAGTAGTTCACATTCACCTGACTCATAGAGGAAGCACTAATCAGAAGACTAATGTGCTCTAAGTGCTTCTAAACATGTGCAGGTACTTTTAAGCTTAACTCTTGTGGTTTCTAAACTCACATGGTCCTCATCAATAGAAGCATGGGGGTGATATATGCCTCATGCTAAATCATAGAATATACTATTTTTATTGTGATGGGAGGAGAAAAGAGAGAGGTACATAGTGCAAGGGAGAGAAAGATATATTTAGATATTGAATATTAGGCGGAGAAAGAGGTTGAAAGACAGAGATAGAGAAAAAGAAGGACAGAAAGAATAAAGTTTTTGAGGAAAGCAGAAGAGAATATTTGAATATGAGAGAGACAGAGTGAGAGAGAGAGAGAGAGAGGGAGAGAGAGAGGGGGGGGGGGGGGCGAGCGAGCGAGCAAGGGAGAGGGAAGAGGGAGAAAGAGAGGAGCATACTTAAAGTGTGGATGATTAAGTCAATTGGTTAATCCACTTTTATACTCTCAGGTGAGAGGTCTTGGGTTCAAGTCTTGGCCAGGTATACCTCTTGTCCTTAAACAAGGCACTTTCAACCAGCTGTCTCTCTCAATACAGGTGTAGTAAGTAAATGGAGATTTACACGTAGTACGCAATTTGGAGAATATTATTTTAAAAGTTGGAAAATTGAGCCAATTAAAAAGGTAGACGTTTTTAGTCATTATCTGATGTTTTTTCAATTCATAAAATTGACATGGACTTAAGAATGTAAAATTTTGAAAGTCTTGAATTGAATTGGTACTCTAACATGTTCCAACCGAATTGGTCCTCCGTCTTTCGCTTTCTCTCTCAGAGTCAGAGCAGTAGCTCTATGAACCAGTCTACCGGTAGGCTTGATATGAAAGAGGTGTTAATGTACCAAACTAGGCCGGTGTTTATAGATGCATTCCTCCAAAATTGCCGAAAACTCTCCCCAAGTTTTGACAACGGTTCGCCTTAAATTAGGCCTGAACGATTCTGTCGTCTTTCAATTATATCCTTGGCTCTCGCGGGACCCCGTAAAATGTTGCAAGAGGTTTAGGAAAGAGCGTGTGCCTTTGGAGATACTACACAAGGTAAAGTTTAGGTGAGCACGTTCAGATAGGGCATTCGTAAACAATACGTTCGTGTAACGTTTAGGCTTGTGTGTTGATTATTATGGTTTTGAACCAATGTGATCATGTTGAAAATGGACTCAATGTTCAATGCTGATTCCTTTTTTAATTTGCTTCTGACCACATAGGATGTAGCCAGGATTTTAATTGGTTTATAATCTTTTATTTCATGGAAATGTCCTCTCTTGTTTTGTCTCTTGTCCATTTATTTATCTTTCTATATTTTTGTTTTACATTCTGTTTTAAAGTTTGTCTGATGCAAAATGCATTCAGAAGCTCCATGATGGTATAAATTCAGAACTGAAACCAATTTAACAGCATACTCTTCCACCTGCTCGACCGAAATAAAAAACACACTTTTTCTCAAACCTGAACATGCTTAAAAAGTAGCTGCAATGTGGGCTGTGTAAATAACGCCCCTGCTCTGCCTTCTTTTATCCCATGATTTGACCTTTGACCTCCGTAAATGAGGGCAAGGGGGTTTGGCAGCTGTTAAGAGTTCTCGTTGTTGGTTTAATCCAAAGTTCATTGACTTCGAAAGAGACGAAGATAGGATGGGGCAATTTTGAAGAGTACAATTTTTGATGTTTTGACACTCAAGTAGGTTATCAAGTTTAGAATTTTATATGCTATTCATGATAAAAATTCAGATATTTAATACTTAAGTTGTATAACGGGATCCCCAAAGAAGGGTCTTTAAAATATATCTAGGCATTTTCCTCCAAGATTGAGCTTACTTTTATGTACTACCCTACATATTGTGATACACTTATCTTATAGACAGAAATTATTAAAGGGGGGGGGGGGTGGATTTAACTAAAAGTTAAAGTTTTTCTTTTCAAACACTATGTTATTTTACTATGTTTATGCGAAAGAAAAGAATTCTGACCATAATGAATCAGAAGTATTGCATTGGGTTTGACCAAATATCCTTGTAGAGTTATTTAAAAAAAAAATCATAAAAATGATGAGTGCTGTAACGAGTTGCAATCAAACAAATTCTCTCTTTATATTTTTAACACATTTTCAAAGATATTTAAGGTGGATGGAGGCAAAGCTGTGCATTTTTCGCCTTCTAAAGATTAGTCGTTTTAATTGCGAAAGGAATGGCATACAATTACTGCTAGGAGCCAACTTTAAAAAAATATATAGTAATAATAGAATGAGGTATGTAAACGTTGAATAAATGATGAAATATTCTCGTCAAGAATCAAAATTTATCCTAATTGTAGTTTTGAGGTTTTTCTTAACTCTTTATGCGCCACTTAAAAAACCCCCCTGTGCCACATTCTTTTAGGGTCACACATTTCGAGGGAATCTTTATTGACTCTGCTGAATCAAGAGGCTATAGCTCTTCACTGGATGATCATGATGAAAAATATTGTGCAGCAAAGTTGTAGACCGGAAAACGTGCTTTTCGATGAACCGTCATTTGTTATATTTTGAATTATCATTTTTATAATAATCATAATTATATAATGTTTAATTTTTCTTATTTACGGCAGTTTTTTATCCCTCTAGAATTTCTTATTTAGCAATGATAAGACATCTTCAAATCGAATCTATTAGAAAGGTGGACTTCTTACCTTTCTTTACATACCTTGCTCAAGTATTCTAACAATTCAGAAGGTTAGTATTTAGGTTGTTGAAGAAAAGAAGTTCAATAGGGAGAGACTTGAAAGTACCCCGCTCAGCCACCCTTGACAATGGGCTAATCTGCCCATTGAAATCCCTATTACCCCAGGTTATTGTCAATGTCCGGTTTAGCGGGGCATGAAAAGGGACGTCGTGGGGATGTTTTTCTTTGTTGTGCCATGATAAGTCAATAAGAAATAAGAGAATGTTATTGATTTTGCCCACTGGTATGAGCATGTAAAAATGGTATAGGCATAATATATTATATGTGATATACATGACATAATCAGCATCTTATTGAAATGTCTCATTATGAATGTTCACCGCATCTGTTCTCTCACCTTCTTTACCCCTCAATAAAATTGATTTCAAGTACATTTATCACAGCCATAGATATACAAAGAAAGAATGAATCAATCTTAAAATATAAACTATATTGCATTGTTTTCCATTTACTTTATTGTGAGAGAGCTTATTATCAGAAATGATTGACGAGTGGAGTATGCAATGAATAAAATATGGAGAACGGACGTGAGAGACATTATGAGAGAGAAATAGTGATATGAAATGAAAGGACTTTACTGTGAATAAAGATTATAAGAGAAAGAGATAAAGATGACGGCAAGACAGGATACATATTGATACGAAAATAACAATAATAATGAGATAGAGATGACGGAAAGAAAGAGAGTAAACACTGATAGCATAAGAATGAATAAAGATAATAAGAGAAAGATATAGAGATGACGGCAAGACATAGGGTACATATAGATAGGAAAATGATAATAATAATAAGATAGAGATGACGGAAAGAAAGAGAGTAAACACTGATAGCATAAGAATGAATAAAGATAATAAGAGAAAGATATAGAGATGACGGCAAGACATAGGGTACATATAGATAGGAAAATGATAATAATAAAAAGATAGAGATGACGGAAAGAAAGAGAGTAAACACTGATAGCACAAGAATGAATAAAGATAATAAGAGAAATATATAGAGATGACGGCAAGACATAGGATACATATTGATAGGAAAATAATAATAATAATAAGATAGAGATGACGGCAAGAAAGAGAGTAAACACTGATAGCATAAGAATGAATAAAGATAATAAGAGAAAGATATACAGATGACGGCAAGACATAGGGTACATATAGATAGGAAAATGATAATAATAATAAGATAGAGATGACGGCAAGAAAGAGAGTAAACACTGATAGCATAAGAATGAATAAAGATAATAAGAGAAAGATATAGAGATGACGGCAAGACATAGGGTACATAATTATAGATAGGAAAATGATAATAATAATAAGATAGAGATGACGGAAAGAAAGAGAGTAAACACTGATAGCATAAGAATGAATAAAGATAATAAGAGAAAGATATAGAGATGACGGCAAGACATAGGGTACATATAGATAGGAAAATGATAATAATAATGAGATAGAGATGACGGCAAGAAAGAGAGTATTACACTCATAGCATAATAATGAATAAAGATAATAAGAAAAAGATATACAGATGACGGCAAGACATAGGGTACATATAGATAGGAAAATGATAATAATAATAAGATAGAGATGACGGAAAGAAAGAGAGTAAACACTGATAGCATAAGAATGAATAAAGATAATAAAAGAAAGATATAAAGATGACGGCAAGACAGGATACATCTTTCTTTCATTAGTTTTATTCATTCTTATTCTATCACTGTCTACTCTCTTTCTTGCTGTCATCTCTAGCTCTTTCATTAATTTTTATTCATTCTTATTCTATCAGTCTACTCTCTTTCTTGCTGTCATCTCTATCTCTTTCTTTCATTATTTTTATTCATTCTTATTCTATCACTGTCTACTCTCTTTCTTGCTGTCATCTCTATCTCCTTCTTTCATTTTTTTTATTCATTCTTATTCTATCAGTCTACTCTCTTTCTTGCTGTCATCTCTAGCTCTTTCATTAATTTTTATTCATTCTTATTCTATCAGTCTACTCTCAGGGAACACTTTTATCACTAGAGTCTTCGTCACTGCTCGATTCGTCGTAATCAGAGTCCATGCTCCATGCTTCCATAGTAACAAGATCTCGAGCCTCCTCTACACTAAACACACGTTGACGTTTTCCAGCAGGTGCCATCGTAACATCAGTAAAAAAAATCCAAAGAAAACCGCTAAATACACGGTAATTTCGAATGTAACACTATGAAGAAAAACAGTTTACCGGAAAGTGTGCGATGTATACAATGTAAACAATAGTAAACGCAACGCGTGGCTACACACTGCGAGCGGTATTATGAATGTCTAATTGACTCGTATACATCTGTGCAAAAATGCGAAGTTGGCACGCCTACGTCCGTGCAAATCGGCGAACAAAGCAAACAAAGAGTTAAATGTTGGTCACTCGTAACAGAGGTATCAGTAACTGGCTTTGCCTGGAGGTATAGTAAAACACTGCTGGACATCAATTACCTACTGACCTCTAATCATAACTAGTCAAGATGAAGTTCACTTCAGTAGTAATCACTTACACATGTATCAATATGTGGGACTGTAGACGGCATGCTGTTACTATGACAATGGCATCTGTTGTTTATTTTGGATTCTTTAGAAAAGAAGACTAGACGTGAATTCGGCATATTAGTTTAAGTAAATTAAACATATACTCATATGGTCAGGCCTGTTTTCAAAACTTTTCAAGTCAAATTAACTAATATTAATTCTAAATATGCTATCTCTAGAAGATGTAGACATGTTCATGTAATTAATCTGAGGTTCCTAGTCAGTATTCCTTTTTTGTTGTGCAAAAGACACTAATATTTTATTGTTGTCATATAGAGTTAATTAGGATAATGATTTTGATTAATATGTTTTTATTCTATTTTTTATTCATATTGGCATCATGAGATCAGAAACCCACCAAGGGGTTTCCAATTGGTTTCATATGTGAGTCTGAGCTATGGGGTATGAAGTTATCACTGCACTTTCCCAAATTGACTAGTTTATGATTATTATTAACTAGCCATATTTTACTTGCCCTATTTTACTTGCCCTATAAAAGGCTTGAAAGAATTTTGTCCAGTCCAATATTACTAACTTGATCTCTTGAGCTCCCACAGCCATAAATATACATACATGTTATGTTGAGTTTGTAAGATCCTTGCAGTCAAGGGACCCTTGAAATCTGGTTTAGTTTACTCCTCTGGATTTATATAGATAATCACATTATAGCTAGTCTTCTCCTTTACTCCACCAGGCTTAGTGCTAATCCCTAATGAAACTTTAACTTTGTTAAAATGGACAAAATTATGTTGGACAGCGGTAATCAAGACATAATTCACATGGATTATCAAAACACGTTCCTAATGGCATGCTGCGCCGAGTCTGAACCTGGTGTGCCGAGCCTGAACCTGGTGTAGATATTATCATTAATGTGTAGTAGGACATATACCACCAAAGTTTCCTTTAATTTTTGTTAAATAGATACTTAAAAAAAAAAAAAAATTGCCTTATCCCTTCTTACCCATTGAGTACCTCTCTCTGAAGACAAACTCTCATTCCAAATGTAGTGCACCCCTAGAGTCAATGACCTTATATTTTCATGTCTCTAGTAAAACCTGATCCCCTCAAGACTACAATTAGGGGCTCACCGCTAAGTAATGTTATATTGATGAGATCGGTTCAGGAAACTACATTTCCTGCCACTGCGGTTTGACGGGTTGGAAAGAGCTGGAATGAAATGAAATTTGTAGTACTACTGTTTACAATTTGAAGCTAAGAATAGAGTTGGGTTTTTCCACCTTTCATATATGCTTTAACATTCTTGATTATTGTTTATGTACATAGCAGGAAAATAAATTGCAGTTCTATTTAGATTACATCATGGATTATCTAGGTGAGACAAGCATTTTCCCAAACACACTACCGTAATCAACGGTGTATAAACCGCACCTTTTTGCCGCCGAAAAAAATTCAAAGTCGGGGGTGCGGTTTATACACGGTACACACAAAAAAAAAAGTTTTGATATACCCGGTATGCCCCTCCACCTGGCGCTATGCCTGGCAATGTCTCCCAGCTCAGTAATCAGTGTGTTGACTCACCATTAGGAACTAGAACAACACTCAAATTTGTCTGTCATCTTGGGTTTGAAAGTAATCTTTCTGATAGATCTCAATATGTAGTTTATAATAATAATTCCTACACACGGTGTACCACAAGGTTCTATCCTAGGTCCTCTACTGTTTTTTTTATTTACATTAATGATCTTACACATTCAGCTGCACCTCGCAGTTAAATAAAAGGCCTTCCCGCATGTTTTTTTTTTTTTTAACACAGACCTGGCTTGCTGCTGACAGAATCGGCAAAAAAGGGCGAAAAAGAGAGGTGCGGTTAATACACGAGGGCGGTTTATACAATGTTAATTACGGTAGTCAAAATATTATCATATCTTGTAGATTTCTTACAGATTATAATTTCTTGAGCAGCATTTTTGTGTTGTAGTTGAGTGGTTTATACACCTTCATATTTAAACCGTTGACTTCTGAATTCTCTCTTTCCCATAGGCTTAATAAATGGGCCACCCGGTTCCAGTACGCAATGGGTTAATTTGTTATTTATGCTGATGACAGTAATATAGCAGATCGGTCAATGTACTCATCTCAAATACCTGGGTATTATCCTGTGGTAGTATGATGATGTCATGTGTTGCCATGGTAACACGTTTCATCTCATCGTACATTGTCATCACAGTGTGAACCTCCTCTAATCATCTTCATGCATAAACTCACTATCTGTTAGGATGGACTGGGGGGTGTTTCACAAAACTTGTCATCAGTGACAAATGACAGTTGTTGTTATAAGCTACTGAAATTCCTGCTTCTGATTGGTTATCAGCAGATTTGTCACTGATATTTGTCATTTGTCATTGAAAAAAGGCTTTGTGAAACTGGTCCCTGGTCTATCTCTCTCTACATGTCAAGGCAATCAACCACTGGTCGGTCAGTATCAGAATAGGCCTGTCATCATCAGCTCGAGATTGCCAAATTACCTGCTTTTTTAACTATCCCGATCGCAAATTATCAAGCTAATTTGCGTCTTCATCAGCCCGCAGTTGCAATTAGCGGGATATTTGGTTGAGATAATCATCCCAAGATATCTTGGGCTAGTTTGCAAAATATCCGCTATTTTTCTGTGCGTCTTCACCAGCTCCGAAGACTCGCACTATGCGCGAACGCTGAGTTTCGAGGTCGAATCTCGAGCTGATGAAGATGCGATTTGTAACTTCGGGCTTATTTCCCAAATCAGAAATAGCGGGCTATTTGGCAATCTCGAGCTGATGAATACATACCTACTGTTGCATTATAGTAATACATGTGACGGGTAGTCCAATGTCCAGTCCAGTTGACCTTTACTAGCTGATTGACACTACACACATATATGACAACATGTCTGGAAACAATCCAAAAGTTATTTGCACTTGTTAAGAAGTATCTAATTGATCCAGTTCATTTCCAGTTAATCAGGAAAGTGGGCAGTTTGGATAAAAACATTAGACAGGTTTCGAGACAGACAGGTCATAGCTGGGATGTCTCTAGTCTCCTAGAAGGCTAATTTCCAGCTAATTGCCCAACCACATCTTCATTTTACACACCACTGATTTTATGAGTCCAAGAAATAAAACAGGACTTGAACGGACAATCCCCAAAATATTGTTGATCTCTTTTTCAATTGTTGTTAGAAAGATTTTACCTTTTAAAGAAAATATAGGGGGTATAGGGGACATCAGGGGCTATTTCACAATGTTCCTAAACCCCTGTGTATTTAGAGTACTGCATAGGGTAAGAATTAACTTATGAACAATTTCAGGAAAAATAGTTACTTGTTGTTGATGTAGGTAGGCACTCTATTGTTGGAAAAGTTTTTGCATTTTAGAAAGGAAAATAAACCATACCAACTTTGAGAAAGTTATTTTTATCCTGATAAATAGATATGTCATTTATTTTATATGTTCTGAAATAATTATAGGTTCATGATCAGGATAATAATGTTAATTAATGAAAATATGCAGGCTCGATTTGCTACCCCTGGATGGATGTATCAATGGTGTCTGCAGCAATGTCTGCACCACAACTGTTTATCATAGGAAGATGTAGTTGTAACAGTTTCCTAGAACTGTCTTCATCATCACAAATTATTCAGACATTCTCTGATGATTCACAAACCCAGTGATTAAGTTCCTGTCATTCTCTTTGATGAGCAAGTCTAGGAAATGGGGTATTTTCATTTTGAGATAACTTCAGACGTGTAGGAAGCAGTGTTTAGCTGCTGGCCAAGATAACTGATGATAACAATTAATTGATTCTCATTAAATTACCGGGTACTAGACAAGTGATTGAAGCCTAAGTTAGCTGTCACCAGACAGGAGAAATGTATTTTATCTTTGCATACCCTAACTTTAGACTTCTCAGTAATCAGGACAATATCTTTATCAAAATCTCATATACTTTTGTACTTTAATATAATCTTACCACACTTATTTTTTGTTTTGTAATCATGCAAGCTATATTTCTTGTAAAGGAAGGCATGGCACCCTCCAAAAAAAAGAGTAGAGGAAATGAGTTTTGTAATTCAATGAATGTTCGTGATTGTCTTTCAAAAAGATCTAGTTTAGGCATCCTTCAAAAAATTGGGAGGCCAAAATCAATTGCAATGATGATCTTGAAACAATGTCCTTTTAGCGCTCAGCCATTGTGACATGTGCCCTTTTTGTCCTCCTGCCAATACCAGTTTTGTTTAATATGAAAGTACGACACTTATTATAAAAACTGTTGTATTTTAGTTTTTTTTATTTGTTTTTGAAGTATGGCTTTGTAAAAATTCTTTTCTGAAATTTGTAGATTCAAATTACCAGCTGCTTGAAATATCTTAACAATATTCTTTCTCAAACTTGTTATAAGTAAAGTATTTTGACTTTTGGTTTTAGGATATGAAAAAATAAAATTTTATGCCTACCAATACTTAAAAATATAGCCAATAGATAGATTATTGCCTTTGATTTTTAAAATGCGATTTGGGGCCAAATTTGTTATAAGTGCCTCCTAACTGGAGATCAAGAGCAATAGATGTAAAAGCATGACTGAATTGCAGCACTTTCTGAATGTAATACTTTCAATGTACTCATGGTTATAACTTTACAAACTAATCAATACCCACATCATGTAGATTTATTTTGTAGGTTTGTTTTGATAGGAAATGGTATCAATTGATTCGGAAATACATTATGGAAATAACAGATCCCTACCAAGGCCTTTTTTTTGTTAAATTCAACGAATATCATTGGATGATTGGATGTAAACATATTGTAATTATTGTTAACTCATTGTATGTGACTGTATGTGTTGTGGCATACAATTATGATATGTTTGAACCTTATTACTCTCCTGATGGGATTTAATGGGTTACATTATCTAGGTCTACTTATCTGAAATTCAGGCATGTTATTTTTTTTTTTACTGACCTCCTGTTCAGAAGGTGAAAATTGTAGTACAGGGCCTGCCACATATTCAGTTAATTTAAGTCCCTCCCAAAATAAGTTTCTACATTTGCTTTGAGTTTAAATGATATTTACTCTAAAAGTATTTTGTTTCAGCCATCTCCAGCAGTGAATATGATTTTTTTTTTTTTTTTTTTTTTTGGGGGGGGGGGGGGGGGGGGTGGGGTATATAGACCATTGTGCAATTGCATACAATAGCCACTTCGGGTATCAACTAATAATTGTTGAATCATATGCAAGAAGGTATATTTGATTTACATACATTAGTAGTAGGTCCATGATTATATCCAAAAATATCATAGAGAAGACCAAATATCCATATTCACTTGTTTAAGCCTAGCACGCAATGCAGCGCTCTAAGCAAACAGAAATGAAATGTCATCTGGAAAAGTTATCACACTTCTTGTAAGTACTTAGTCCAGAATTCCCAGTATAACTACATAATTTGATTGAATTTGGCTACCCCCATTGCAGACTTATCAAAAAATCAACTAACAAGTTCATTTGACCTCATGTAATATCAATGATTGAAATGAAATGACCTGCTTTTTCCCTCTCTCTCTATATGTAGGTTGTAGTTAAGGTACAGGGGAAGTTTATTGCCAGTAAATTTGATTAGCACGTTTTGTTTTATGAGAGGTAAGTGGCTGTCTGGCTTCGAAAGTAGGGTAGCAACATTTTCTAGAGACTCCAATGTAAAGGCTACCTGTAAACCAGTATGTGGGTGAGATATCATCAGTGAGCATTGTTCTAATATATATATTTAAAATGACCCAGAAAGAATGGTTTTCAAATAGGCATACTTTCTTTAATATATATATTTCAAGGTAATTTGATTCATTTGATTCCTTTTTATCTTTACAATTGCAATCTGTCTTTAGTTGAATTATAAATATCAATCCTGTCACTAATAAAGTATTTCTCTATTAAAAAATGAATTGACACTTTTAGCTTTGCCAATTTCACATCATCTTATGCTATTTTTGGTTATTACTTTGACCTGTCATTTTTAAAAATATTTATGTCAAGCAATATGGTTTATTCATAAGCTGAGTGTAGATGAAGTTCATAGCTGAATGCGGTCTGCTGTGTGTCTGAATTAAGACACGGAGGGCCGGGAGGGGTAGATTGCTGCCAGTCACAAAAGAGAGGGAGGGAGAGGGGTGCCTCTTATTTTTGGGGCAGTCTTTGATCTAGGGGGTCATGAAAACAATGACTAATCCACCCCCTCTCAGAGAAAAACCAAAGGCATGGCATTAGCTCTTCTTAATGATATATAGCTTCCGTAGTGACTCCAATAACAAGCAGTAGACATGGCCTGCTTATTTACTTGATCCAGATTTCTCATTAAGAGATGAAATTTATGGAAATAAACTTTGCTAACTGCTGAGATACAAGAAGAGTGAACTTGTTTGAACCTCATAAAATAAAGCTGGTACCAGAATTAAATGGGTTGGGTCTGTTTTCTTGGAAATGATGTAGGGGTCATTGACCTCATTTGCTGTCAGCAGATTGGTTGGTCTTTGTCTTAATATCATTAGCAGACATGTAGCCATTTTGGCATTAAAAATGACTTTAGAAGTATTACTCAAAATAACTGAAAAGTTTGATAATATGGTTGCATCATGAGTATTGGATAAGCCCATTGCAAATTTCAAACAAAGCATTTAAGCCCTTCATTCTCTTCCTCTCTCTCTCTTTTTTCTCTCTCTCTGTCTCTCCTCTCTCTCTTTCTTTCTCTTTCGTCTTCTTCTTATTTTTTTTTAATCTCTCTCTACTCCTAGCCCAAGTTAACCTTTTGTCTCATACCTCCTGTTTTTTTTTTCTCTCTCCCCCCTCCCTGCCACTTTCAGATTCTTTCTATCCCCTCCCTGTTACTTTCAGATTCTTTCTCTCCCCATCTCTTCTTTTTCCCTATCTCTCTTCATTGTTCTCTCTCTCTCTCTCAAGGTGCTTACTCCATTTTCCTCTTCCACTGTCAGCCCCCCTTCCCCTCCCCCTCTCCCTCCTCCTCTTCTCTCTATAACTCATCATCTTTGATCGTCTCTCATCAGGAACGTACTTTCCATCTGGACTCCGCCCTGGTGTTTACACCTCCCACAACCCCCTGTTTATTTTTAATTCATCTCTACCCTACCGACTCCAGATCAAGGGCGGCATCCTCCAAAAGGAACTTGAACTTATTTTTTAGAGGAAGGGAAGTTTGGGAATCTCGGTCAGAATCTAGGCAAAAAGAATTTCAAAGCATCTGTATGTCATCAACACTTGCTAGATTCTACTCAACCCTTATGATAGTACTGGCAATGGCCTTAAATTAAACTTGAATCAATTCAATTAATTGCTGGTAATGAGACTGATTGCGTAAGAATAAGTAGTATTTCTTTCAGGCAAATGAAATGAAATGAGGGGGTGAGTTCTTGTGTAGAGCATAACACATTATGTGCACTTCCAAAGAGCTTTGGAAATGAATATTTTAGTGTCAGCTCCAGCAGGATTCATTTAAATGAATAAACTTACCAGGTACCCACTTGCTTCACATGTATTGAATGTTTGGAATGTAGATGAATGTCTTGCGAAGCATGTTAGTGAAGTGGCAAGGATTCAAACTCCATTCCATATAATCCAGTGACTTCCACTACGCATGACCACCTCTATCTTGTGGTATCTTTACTTTCATTCTCAAAATATTCATGAAAAATATATCAAAATAGAAACAAACATTTTGCTTTCCCTTTGTTTTATGTGCATGTTTGTAGCTCTGAGGAAGAAAATTTTAAGGTAGTCAGACTGTCAGAGATAAAAAAAAAAAGGGAAAACAAGTTTTTAACAGTATTTGTGTCAGTTTTAGGTTAAGGATACTTTGATACTGTTATCTACCCATTGGTATCTAAAGATGTCATGAGGATGGGTTAAGGTTCTGACAGTGACTAATCAGGTTACCTTTAAAACAACACCCTTATCATTCAGGAAGACAAGGGCCCTGTGTCATAAAACTTATTTTCAATAACAATTGCTCAATTTCTATGACAAAATTGCTCTCAGCCAATCGGATGCCACGATTTCAGTAGCTTGTAACAGCTATTGTAACTTGTCATTGATACTAAGTTTTATGAAACGGGTCCCTGCTCGACTTCAGGTTTATAAATATCTTTGTTCATATTAGAGATAAAACATTTAAAAGAACGTAATCTTTTGGAATTCATTGAGTTTAACTGAAGAATGTTTCTGTTGCAAAGAGTCATCTTCATATTCATGCTTGCTAAATGAGAGAATGAATCAGCTTGATATTGACCCTGGGAGATTGCTGCAAGTGTTTTGAGGAATAGAAGGAAGTTTAGAAGTCATTGTTTTTGCTGAGCTCTCTGACATAGTAAAATTTCATTATGATATAGTATGACACTTCAAAGAAAAGTGCGCTAGACAAAGCTAAATTGTTATGATGAATCTACCTTTGTATCGTAGAATAGTAGTCATGTGCATCGAGATAACAATGCTTCATTTGCTCTGGAACAACTTCCCTTAACCTTAATTATCAATAAAGTAAAGTTCTTTCTATTTTCTTGATCATAATCATATCACTCTAAACAATGAGTCATAAGGCAGATGTATATCCTGTGATTTACAAAAAGGGGGAGCACTAAATGCTGTAGACCTGTATGCAAGGTTTTTGTTGTTGGGGGGTCGGGGGGCTTCAACGGGACAGGGCGCATATGCCAGCTTAACACTATTATCAGCCTTTTCACACACAGCTAAAATTCATCGTATCTAGTGATGATTAGAATCATCGTAAAATTTTAAACATGTTTATAGACAAAATTTCCCAGTGTGAACATCGTTTATACGATGTTGGGATAGATACGAAGTCGCGATCCATACGCCCCTAAAAGCAGGCTGCAGATACGAAGTTCGTATCTAGAGAGCTTGACATTTTGTGTGTGAAAGGAAATTCTTGTTTAAACGTGTTTAAACTGGATGGAGCGTGCGCTTTGATTGACATGACATGACCTTCAATGCGCAATGGCACTACTGCGCATTTTACGAGCAGTAGTTAATCACGAAACAATTAACGATCGCACCGAAATTTCTGTGTGTGAAAGGCTCGTGATTAGTTTAAACACGTTCGAAACACGTTTATACTAGTCATGTTTATAGAATTTTAGCTGTGTGTGAAAAGGCTGCAAGCTGGATACCCCTCTGTTAGGTAGGAATCTGTTTAGCCAAGATTTTCATTCACAATTAAGTATATTCTTGTGGTTTAGTTTAAAAAATACTAGTTTGTTTGGTCACTAAGTTAATACAAAACATAGACATACATATTACAATACAAAGTAATATGGTGTAATACAACTGCTTGCTGCACTATCAACAGAATTACTTTTTGAAGTCATATCAAACAACATCTTCTGACTCTTTAAGATGCAGTTCCCAAATAAAGAGTGGGAAAATATATATTGAAATCCATGAAACAGACAGTTATTTAAAGATTTTGATGAGCATGGAAATGTTCTTTGGAATCATTGCGAAGATGTTGAGTCAGGGAAATATGTCCCCTTACCCAAATTCTACGTTAGTGTAGACTTTCTAAAACAGTTTTACAGTAATGACCCTTTTCTCTGGCTCGTTAGCTGTTACATTCTAAAACAATATTGAGGGATGTTTACGGGAGATGGCTGCAGTTTACGAATAAATCACACGTTTCTGGCTTGTTTTTTCCGCTTGCTTCAGAACACTACTTCAGGCCAAAACAAGAGACACCTTTCACTTTCACATGTTTAGTGTTAGTCCTAGAATAGCCAGTTTGTGAAAGGTTACTGAGCATTCATGAGGCGTAACTATGCAATCATGTTGCCCATGCATAACAATGAATATTTCATCTCTTTGACTTGGGCAAAGGAAGAAGAGGTAGAGAATCTAGATGCATGGAGGAGAGAAAGGATAAAATGGATAGAATATAGATAGAGGAAGACAAAGTGACAGAGAAAACAAGAGAGAACAGATAGTGACAGGGAGACATTTATAGGATGCAGGGACAGGAAACGGAAGTTTCTTGCTAAACCTTAGGCAAATCTCTGGAGTCGAGGGCTGGGATACTTCAGTAAGAGACAAGATGACAGTGATAGTGAATAACTTCCGCAGCTGAAAAGAAAGTGAAACCTGAATATAAAGACAATGCAAGATGGGTAAACAGGTGATCTTTATGTGCAGGTTGTTTAGTACAAGTATCAGTGGAAACACTATTTAACCCTTTGAGTGCGAGCCCACGCACAGCGATTGTTTCCCCTGTGACGGAGCGATTTCGGTTACATTGCCAGAAATGGAAAATTTGGCGGTGCTTTCTACTTTCATTGCTCATTGCACCTTATCCAGTCATTTTCGTGATTTTTAGTAAATGTAAAAATTAAAGATCGGACTTTTTCCTTTCTAAAAATGTAAGTTTTGTTTATCATTACGAAAAATGAAGTCTGTTATTTTTTAGGGGAATTGCCGTCTTATTTTGCTGAAGCTTCACGTCTTTCCTTTTCAATACACTCACGATACAAATTGCGTAAGCACCACCGCACGCGCAGATCGGTCGATACCTCCATTCATTTCCCCATTGTCAATGATTGTCGTCTGCTAAAGCTCGGCCGATTATCAACCGAGCCATACATAATAGGCCTAGACCTTCGTTTTACATGGGTTTTCGACACATTTTGTATCTATATTCTGACCAACATTATGCCATGATCTACACTATATGCCCTTTTTTTTTTAAATGTGCAGATCAAATATAGGACATATGGGAAATGAATTTTGAGATGAACATTGTTTTATTCTCGAAAACGAAAATAATATTTACTTTGAACGCTTTCGACTTTGTTTCTCTTAATTTGAAATATTCATTTTGTTTTAGTTTTTACCTCCCGCTTAATTTTGGTTATTTTTTCTCTATCTATACATCTCTTAGAATCATATTTTGATATGAGGTTGCTGTATCAATAAATATTTGTACGCATATTTGATTTGTTTTGTTTGTAATGGAAAGAGCTAAATCAATGACAGAGATTACAACAAAATCATAATTCAACACAATCATCTCTCTCTCTCTCTCTCTTTCTATCTATTTATCTATCTGTCTATGTATGTCTGTCTCTCTGTCTCCCTCCTCCCCCTTCCTCTCTGTATACGTCAGGAATTTCGTGAAATTGGAATTGTGCTTCAGTGCGTTTTATTTCCGCATCGCGTTGTTGTTCTGGGTTTTTTTTTTGAAAGGGTGTGGCTAATATAGGAGTTAATCGCCGTAGTCTTGGTAGTCTTTTAATTATTCGAAAATTAATGATATTGAAAATATAGTAATTCATTATATGTTATGAAACAATAAAGAAAGAAGTGCAAACAACGTGAGAATTCAATTTATTTGTCTTCGTCTCCATCTATGTTCTCGATCAACATATCGTGTCAATATAAAACTTTGATAATCCTCGTTTCATGATTAGTTCTGTAGATGGCATGTACATGTAAACCGGTACATGAAATAATGATGATGATGCTTACAATATTGTAATAAAATAGTAATGATAATAAAAATTATTTTCTTCATCTTGCCCTCGCTTTTCTTCATTGCCAGAAAACTTGTTTTTATGTTGCCTTGCATTTTTTTTCTTCAACAATGATAGCATCTTTGCCCAGGAAAAGCCTCATATTCGTGGCTATACCGCCCGAGTTGCTCAAGACAAGAGTGATATTCCGTGGGGAAAGAGAGGAAGAGTAAGGGGTTGTTTTTCAGAACATAACATTTGAACATTTCATATGGCCGCTCAAACCAAGACCGGCTTTAGGTTGATCAAGATATTTTACTCAAACCTGCTCTAAAATGTTCTCATGCCCTCGTAAAGGTATATAAGTTAGAAAAGGTTGTTTGTATTGTCATGTAGATTGACCTCTTGGCCTACGTTTAGGCTTACATCCTCTTCTTTCAAAACGGTAAACTTCCAGAGTAGTTACTTCTTTACAATCTTTTGTTCCTCTTAGGGTGGGGGATAAGCCTTTCATAAAAGAGGTCCATACATGAATGATTCGCTAAATTGGTCAAGTTTATAAAATGAACAGCGTATTGTCATGTAAATATCCTACATCGATAAGGCTTAGATTAGTATATGATGAAAAAAATGCCACACCGGTAGGTGATAAATATAAATAAGTAATCAGGGTCGAAATCGAACTGATAATACGACCCGTAATACGAATATCTGAAATGCGGAAGGGTGCATACGGAAATTGGAAGTAACGTCAAGCAAGAATCCTGGCAAGAATATAAAAGGAACGCGCGCGTACGCGTCCGTCTCCAGCTGTACGGGTATTTCGGGCCTTTTTTCGATCCGAACACTAACTTAGAGTAAAGTTGAAATGATATCACGTTTTCTCGAGTTTTTTTCTACGTAACTATATTATTTTTTTAATAGATGAGAAGAATGAATATATCTAAATGATAATTCAAAGAACTTTAGCACATAATAGCTAATAATAAGCTGAAAAACTTTGTCAACATATTAGGGATATATCTCGGCTTCTGTAGAAGCCCGTCGTCACAGACTTAACAACTCGCTCGGCTTCTGTAGAAGCCCGTCGTCTCCAAAGTGTTAAGGAATGGTTGCTGCCTCCAAGCAGATGGTGAGGTCTTTGTGGACAGGTGGTCTTCCTCTGCAGGTTGTCCTTAAACCCTTTGATTGCTTGGTCTGTAGAATGGAAGTTTGCTTCTGTATCAGGATGACTTGCTTCATTCATTATTAAATGAAGGAGAAGTTTACACCATAACATGCCCCTATAGCCCCCACCCTCCCAAGCCCTGGACCTCCAGAACTTATTTGGAGGTCGATCCTGAGGAGGTGCTCTTGATGTTATCCTGTATGATGTTAGCAAGAAAGAAGTAACAGAAGCAGGAGCTAACCTTGACTTTGATCAGAATTCACATCATTGGAATACTATCCATATATTTTGTTGATATGTTTGGAATATGATCCAATTGTTTAGATATATGCTATATGTCTGGTCTACGGCATGCCCTGTAGGGATATTTGAGCAGTATTTATGGGGTGAGGTGAAAAGGTACAAACGGTAGTTTATAAATCCCCCCTCCTGCGTTGTTATTGGATTGTCAAGAACAAATGATGTTTTTGTGGGGAGGAGGGTATGCCTGCTACCTTGTTAAGTAAGATTAATTGCCCCACCTAGCACGCAATGTATTCTGTCTGGATGGATTCCAAGGTTATTTCTGGAGAGTATGAGACTGAATGCACGTAATGTCTTCTTTGATTTGATGAGATGACACATGAGAGATTTCTTGGAGCACATGATCAGCTCAAGAAGACATCATAAAGTTCCCTTGTTTAGTCTTAAATATGTTTTTTTCCATTGTTACCATAGCATATATTTGTGTTGCACATGCATCCCCAGTCCTCTCATCATATTAAGGTTGGTATATTTGGAAGTCTGTTACATATTATTTTCTTTTTTGGTATTTGCTTTGAAACTATAGAGCCTGCCATAGGTAGAAACCAGTTTTTTCTTTAATCCTGGACATTTTCTTGTGTGTTGTCTCTTAATTTGCTTTAGTTTGTCCTTCTTTTTCTGCTTTGTTATTATTACTGTTATCTTCTTCTTTCTCTTCTCCTTCCTCTTTCTACTTCTTCTTCCTCTTCCTCTGCTTCTTCTTCTCCTTCTTCTTCTAATTCTTGTTCTTGTTCTTGTTTTCTTTCTTCCTCTATCTGTCCCTCCCATAACATATTAACATTAGTAATGTATGGGGATATAATCATTTAACCCTATAATACTTCGAAAAGTTATTTCACTAACATAGACCATTTTGATAAGAATTCACTACATTAATGCTCAAATTTTTCCAAGAATTAAAACGTTGGCATAGCCTATACCCACATGGTTGACAGTATGTTTCTCAGTACCCTATGTAATCGAGCTAATCCAAGCTGTAATCAGTTTTGTAGATTGATGTTCATGTCTCTTTTCATAATATTTGGCATAGCATGAGGTAAAGGCACTTTTCAAGTTCACATCAGATTGATGGAACTAGTTACGATGGTGAGGGGAGAACATTTCTTGATCACCTGCTTCCAATGTAGTAAGACAGCCGGCTGTTTAAAGGGACGATTATGATTTACATAAGACTACACCGGCACTGCTCCCTTCTCGCCCCCCCTTCTCTTCCCCCTTCTCTTCCCCTTTCCCCACATATTGTCCTTCTGAATAAGCATGACTAATAAGAATTTGCATAAACGTCTGCTTGAGACTAACACAAGTCCTTTAGTGATTTGATGAGTTACATGAGTTCAGTATCAGGTTGTATTAATTATATCGATTAATGAGTTGAACTCAGGACCTTGTGTCTCTGAACTCTGCCTGGATAATGGCCTAGTCCTTCAGGCGTCATCTGAATCCCCATTTTATACCTGTTACATGTTACCATGGCAACGAATGATTGAGGTGACACAGAGACAGGGACATCACATACTGCAAAGAGGATGCTATGAATTAAAACCTTGGCATGATTCCTGTCATTTTACCAATGAAATTTGTTAACATTGGCCCATATACCACATCATTTCAGGGTTAAACTAAGTTATTTCATCTCTGCTCATACCCTGGCCTGGGAACATGCAAGGCTTATCAGATGGAGGAAATCATTGATAATAGATAATATTTCTAGGTAACATGCTTGTGACAGGATGGGATTATAAGATGTATTTTATGGGTGAACCTTTGTAACATGGACCTTGGGTGATAGGCCCATTTAATTCCATTACTTGGAAAGTTCAAATGGTGCAGTGGTGACATCATGTAAACAGAATTTAGGTCTTTGTCTTATCGAGGGCTCAAATGAACAAGTATGGCACTTTGATGCAGACATTTGAGAAAAGCCCCCTTTCCCAGGTGCCTTGTAATTAAGGTGACTTGAACATGCCATGCTTAATAAACCACCCTTTTCAAATGACCAATGTGCCACACCCCACCATTTTGACATAAGGGCTGTACACATGGACCTGAAATGTTTGGACCCCTGAGATATCAAAATGCACGTGGACCCCAGGAAAATGTAACTGAAGATCACCCCTGGTGATGGGTGTAATACTATTTCATTTGCGCCCGAAATATGGGTCAAAGCTTTGTTCCTTTTTGTGTTTTGATTCGTATTGGAAAAATGATCTTGGCCTCCTCTTTTTATTGCTTTGTATTACTATAAGGAGATATTTCTATAAGGAAATATGTAGGAAGCTGAAAGTATTTCTTTTTCTGTTTGTTTACTAAAGTCTGGTTATTTACAAACATGACCCGTTTAGATTAAATGAGGAGGGGATATTACAGCTGGTCAGTCACGTTGTGTTTATATTTCAGTAGCTTCTTAAAATATGATTTATGAGATGGCCTTGCCACTGGAAGCTGTGGCAAATTGAGTCTGGGGATTGGTTACACTTACTTGTGATTTTATTTTGATTTGGGAGTGACCTGAGCTGATCGTATGAGTGAAGTGAGGAAGATATCCATTCACACTATTCCCTATGAAACTTACAGGGAATGACCATTGTCTGTGGGAGCCATATGGTTCCTGTACTCAATTTGTGGGAATGACAACATTCAGGTGTCAATGCCCAAGCTATAATGTTTGTCCTACCTAGCAACAATTCTATTAGCCAAATGCTCTACCTGTCCAGTACTATACAGGGTCTTACAGACAATCTTATGAAGGGGATTAATTAGTATTTGATACATTGGAAAATTGAATGAGGTTGTAGCGATTCACATTGTTCTTCACAGATCCATGCAGTAGTGTGGTCATTAAATTTGGCAGGCGAAAAACATAATTATGATATTTACATCTTGGGCAGTTCTAAATCTGAGATGGCTTGTCTGATTTCAAGAGGAATCTGGTACATTAGTTCTACCTCGAAAAATATCAGAAAGAATAAATTGTGCTTGTTTATTTAGTCAATGACCATAAAACATGTAGAACATCCCAAACTGATTGTACGGGTCAAGATACTGGTAGATAGATTAGGAACGTCCATCACAGTGGACCTATAATTTACCTCCTAGAGTGATAGTCTGCCCTCCTACCATTGGACTAATCACTTTTCTTCTTGATTCATTGTCTTTGTCCTGCTAATAAATCAGTGGGTGAAATTAGATTGTGGAGATTCATACACTGTTTATGAAAGGTAGGAAGAAACAACAGTTAGTTTTGTTCACTGGAATCCAACATGTATGTAATTGGGACTGTAATTGCTAATACATTATTATTATTACTGGTATAAAAAGGATTATCAGCATAAAAGTAATAGATGGACAAACTCCTGAAAATATGTATGTTTTGTAGTTTCAGGGAAAAAACAGCCACACTGACACATAACAGGTGATTCAGCCATTAAAAACAAATATTTCGTTAGAAATAGGTAGGTCATCAGTTGTTGGAACAAAATATTCTGAGAAGACCAAATGCTTGAAGATATAAGTAAAGGCAGCAGCCCTGACACATTTAAAGTGCTTTATGTCTATTTATTCAATGTTTACCTAGGACTATTTCATGTAATTCTTTAAAGTTCATGAAAAACAAGATTTTCTTTTTGGCAGGTAAAGTGATTAGTTTAACAGTCATTATAATATAAGACTGGAATTCTGCTTGAATCAAGTGTTAGTTTGGCATACCTTTAAGTAATGACCTTTACTCCGACTCCAAACAGCCGTCCTTGACTGAGGTAGGTGAATATCAAGGAAACAATTCAAAGTGTGTCGGAAACTCAAGTAATTATGTGGTTAACAGGTGGTAACAGAAAAGAAGATCTTTGCACTTTTTTCACTGTAGTTTTTCACCATAGACCAAATGTTTGTGGTGTTATATACCTGTTTCACACTTCACCAAGGAAGGGGGTTAACCATGGTAGTTTTAGGTACCCCTGACCACACCCTGGTTGCAGATTGGTATCTATGTAATATTAAAGGGACAGTATCGTCTGTTTAGAATCAGAAGGGATTAGCTCTGTGGGAAATTAAAGAGCTTCACGCCCAGAAACTGTTATGGCATGAAACTTTCATTAAGGACCAATTATACGTGGCAAAAAAACTTCTGGACATTGCGAGATATTTACGCTGGTCAGTTTAAATTGAACTTTGGCCAAGCTTGACCACTTGCAAAATTAAGAAAGTTTCAAGCACAAGAAAGAAAGCTCTTGATATGACTGTATGCATCCAGATGTACCCGTAGGTATTCCGTAGTGTAGGTAAAGGTTGTTGAGTATAGGTTGCATAGGATAGAGTTGAAGGACAGGTGCGTAGCATGTGAGTCATGTGATAGCCAGACTCTGGCAACAAACCTTAACATGTGGTTACAAGGTGAGCATGATATACCTTGGCCGGGGGTCAAAAGGGCATTATAGTGACCAGAACTTGAAGAGCCCCAAAACAAGGACATTGAGCTGTTGAAAAATTGACCTTAACAGGGCAGTGATAGAGAGTTACCGTAACTTGTCATCGGTTAATTGATTGATTGTTAGCAATTATATGAAACTAAAGCATAAGTAGTCTGGTGATATCCTAGCAAATATGTAATGGTGTAGCAAAAATATGATGAGATTTCGTAAGTTTTAACAAAAGATGAATGAAAGTCTTGAACACATGTAGAGTGCCCTACCATAACCCTAACCCTAACCCAAACCTTTACATCTAAGTGTTACCTTAACCCTAAACTTCTTTTCTTTTTTTGTTAGTTTTGTAAAGCCCTTAGAAACTTATTGTATTAAACGCTCTAGAAATACAATGTATTTTATTTATTATTATTGAAATGTTGGTTCAGGTTGGTGTGTTTGTTTTATCTGACTGCTAAAAAAGCATGATACTGTTTTCACACTGGCAATATTTTGCTTAACCCCGTACTATAGGTGGGGTTAAGGGGGGTCTTAGCCCCACCTATAGTACGGGGTTAAGCCTATTCCACTTTCTGTTCAGACTGGTTTTTACCAAAGTGGGCTAAAGTTGGCTAACCCCACCTATAGTACGGGGTTAACTAACCCTGCAAAATAGCAGGGCTAACTCCGCAATTGTGGTGCTAACTCCTGCTAACCCCGCAATTGCGGTGCTAAGCAAATGAATGCGAACAGAAACGAAAAATAGTCCGGTACTACGCAATGGAGCGTATCGCAGCTGGCCAGATGCGAAGTATGTCCAATCATAACATACACGATATCCGGGGTTAACGAAATGCAGTGAGAACAGCGGGAATTTTCTTATTCCGGAATAGGCGCTAGTACGGGACTAAAAACAGCGAGTGTGAAAAGCCAAAAAAATAGTCCGGGGTTAAAGATAGTACGGGGCTAAGCAAAGTACGGGGTTAAGCAAAACCAGTTTGAAAAGAGTATGAGTGTGCTTGAAAAGTAAGCAAACAGGGGTCCGACGGCTTTATGATAATGATATTAAATGCCTTACCAGAGGGCACTAGTGCATCGAACCTTGGACCTCCCAGTTACGAGAACAATGCTCTACCACCAAGCCATCACACCTCAACTAATCCTTAACCTGACCCTAACCCTAAACCTAACCCTTATCCCAACCCTTAATCTAATAGTTACCCTACTACATTGATTGAATGGGTGTTTGGGTATTATATGCAGTTATTATGCTGAATTTCTAGTATCCATTCGATATATACATGATATATTTTTGTTAATAACCCAAAATGTATTTCTAATCATTCTTTGTTTCCTCTTTATTTTTTTTCATGTGTTGCTCTCATCAATGCCCATTTCTTCTGTTACATCAACAATATAGGTAAGTCCACTTGATCTCTCGAATCCATTCTATCCTATTTTGTTATAATGTTATATTTATTGGTGAGCTGTGGCATTGATTATGTTAGATCTGTGAAGACTTGAGGTAGGAGAGTGATCTTCAACAGATATTTATTCAATTTGATTTTCAATTTATGAACCTAATGGTCAAAGGTGAGATATAGCTGCTATCTTGAGTAGATTCAAACATAGTATTGTTAAAGAGGTGATTATGCATTCCCATGTGAGAAAAAATGAGGGAGAACTTTAATTCTGAATATTTTAGAACTTGTTATCAAAATACTTTGATATATAGTCTTTTCTTTCAAGCGGACGACCTAGTAATCGTGAGTAGATCTAAACTTAGGGTTGATAATGGTTCTGTATTCCCATTGAAAAATGAAAATGAAAAAGCATGTTTTACATAAATTTTCTTTCTAAAACTTCAAGTTCAAAATGATTTCATTTTCTGTACAGTTGGACATCTAAAATATACTTGTAAAGTAAACCAATATTAGATTTGACAATGCATTCATATTCATGTATCACAGTAATTTTTCAGATTAAAACAAAGGCTTGAACAAAGTAATTAGACAGACTGCAGTTTGTTTGTACTGCGTAGCCAGCATTTTTCTAGGTAACGTATACATGTAATTAAATGTAATTCGTTAAGTACACACTATACACCTACACTGTGTGAGAGGCAGACAGAGATTGAAGACATGATCGTTGTACGGGGAGGAGGGCGACAGCTGGTGTAGGGATCACCAAGCTAGAGAGGGAGGGAGGCAGGAATGACAATAAAGTTATATTAGCTAAACTAATAAACTCTACTTGCCCAGACGCTGATTATAGGATCATGCAATCATATCGTCTCAACTCATTCTACAACATAGGAACTTGTAACCTGGCTCACCGATTGCTATTTTAAATAAAATTTCATTGGTTTGCCAGTCTCTTCAGATATTGTGAATTCCATCTGCCTTTTTAGGGATGCAGTAAAATTCAGAATCTTTATTCTGAGCTCATACATGTCAATGATAAAGAGCACAGTAGAGCTTGAAGTGGCTTATATGAACACAAGTAGTAGACTTAAAGGATAGTTAATGTTCATTGTGAAATTAAAGAAGTAATTGTAATAATTCACCCCACTATCTATGATGAATGGCTTATATAAACACATATAGTAAACATTAAGGAGAGTTAATGTTCATGGTGAAATTAAAGAAGTAATTGTAATAATTCAGTCCAATATCTATGATATTGCAATAATGCTGTGTTGGGGGATGAATACAGCTAGCATACATTTTTAGAGTCTTCAGATTTGTTATCTTTTAGGTATCATTCGTACCTTGCTTTATAGGAAAATCCTAAATATATATTTTTATGGTGGACCCCAGAAAAAAAGGGTATGCTAACTGCTCATGAAATCAATTCAACTCCTGTTACTATGTTTATGCACAGGGTGTGAGGGAGAATGATATTTTGGATGAGTGCAGTTGATGAGAGAATAGAGTGAGAAAGAAAAAGGGAGATGGAGAGGGAGAGGAAAAGGAAGAGGGAGAGGAAGAGGGATAGGGAGAGAGAGAGAGAGAGAGACAGAGACAGACAGAGAGAGAGAGAGAGAGAGAGAGAGAGAGAGAGAAAAAGAGAGAGAGACAGACAGACAGACAAAAAGAAACTAGAGGGGGGGGGGGGTTGGGCAAGGGTGAAATTGACAGAGAGGGCATAGTGTTCCTGTCAAAGAGATCCATACAGAACAAGGCAAATGACAGAAATCAATCATTAAATCCCTACTAAATAAATGTTGTTTTTCATCCTTGTTCACTGTGTGTTGTAGCATTTGTTTTCACAATGAAGATATTAACTATGACATCAAACATGGATCAAACAAAAATATATATTAACCACAATTTATCCTTGATCTGGAACTACTTTCATTTCCTTAGTTTGCCCATGGTCTGCCTCAATTGGCAATGAATTAATAGGTGTTTATTTGGTAACATGTACAGATCAACTCCCACATGTTATGGTCATCTATTCATCTGTGCAGTGCTGGTCTACCATTTCGTCTCCGCGAACGGAAATAACTGTGGTTGGCTGCAAAATTGTTGGAAGATCCAGAGGAAAAATTGCATTAGCGGAATTGCGGTTATGTTTATAATGTCATGTACAGGGAAGTTCAGCTTTCTCTTTTTCGGGATATGCTAAATCCATCTGGTCTCGCATGCCACACCAAAAACCAGGTTCAAGTTGTTTTAACCTTTTGCCTATGCTGTCATTTTTGGGACACTTCTTGTATTGTTATGTTCGAAATAGGCCTATATGTAGAGTTAACCAGAACTGCCATAAATTTGCAAGTGTTTCATATTTGATAAAAGTTTCATACTGCAGTTTTTTTGAATTTCTTCACTGATTGTATGCAGTTATGAAAGCTTCTTGCCCCCAGCCCCCCCCCCCCTACAAAAAGCATCACCATTAGCAATTCATATCATTTTTAGGTTTTGTATAGTATTGTAAGAGGGAAAGCTAAAGGTTTTAAAGGATGCACCTTTGTAGGAAGAATCAGAATATTTAGACGGAGAGACAGAGAGAGAAAGATGGAGAGATTGAGACAAATGGAGAAAATTGAGAAAAGGGCAGGGGAGGGAAGAGAGAGAGAGAGAGAGAGAGAGAGAGAAAAAGAAGAAGGCTGAAGCTGAAGAAGAAGAGGAGGAGGAGGAGAAGAAGAGGAGGAGGAGAAGAGGAAGAGGAGAAGAGGAGGAGGAGAAGAGGATGAGAAGAAGAGGAGGAGGAAGGGGAAAAGGGAAGATGAAGAATATAGCTTGAGAGGAAGAAACTGCTGGTTCTTGTCAAATATCTTTTTACCCAAACTGGTTAGCCTTATCAATTATCATGTTAATTCAAATCAAATTATGTAAGCTTCTTGTATGAAACCATCAAACTATGAATAGCTTTTATCATGATACTTCATAAAAGTCAAATAAGCTGTTGAAACTATCTTTCATCTTGACGCTACGGGCATCGGAAGAAGTATCATGAACATAATCTGTCAGGTAAAGGAAGTAATGTATGTCATGACAGCTATTTCTTCCACACCCCTCTACTCCAGGAAGATAGTTCAGTAATGTCTTCCGGCCCTTTTTACTTTGGAAGCACCTGTACCAAATTGAGTGATCCTTTGCTTATACTCCCACTGCATGCCTTCTGGAACACTCGCCTAGAAACAGAGAATCTAGGTCATCATTACCAAAACATCTTGTGGAACATATTATATAAAAGTAAGCCAGCTTTCACTCAACTAGATTGAAAGAGTTATTTTTTAGAAAGAAAAATGTTTTTGATGTCTTACAGGAATTCAAAATGCAATGTTGTAGAGCATAAATGAAGGTCAGTAACTATTTGAATGGGAACTGAATAATATAGGGTCAGCTCATCATGTGAACATTTCATTGTTTTGAAATTGTAAGAAAATCATGCACTACTCTCCTATATAAAGTTGCTTTTCAGATTGTTTTTATATGACAAATCACTCTTATAGTTGCCTTTTTTCGCCAAACAGCTGTCATATGTATTTGTTTTCCACAAATTTGCCTATTGTGTGGGGAGGCGGGTAAACCTGAATCGTTTGATCCTGAAAGCCTTATGATGTTCAAAAACAAAGTTTGAATGAGGTGAAAGCACCGGTGAGTCAATTCTAGGAACAATGTCAAAGTTGTGTAGAGCTCAGCTTCAGCTCAGCTGTTAGGCAGAAAGGAAGTGATTGTTGGCCTGATTCACCCCAGTGAAGATCAGGAGTTCTATTCTACAGCATCCCCAGAGGAGAGAGGAGGAGGGGGCTCACTCTTGACCAACCAGCGCTGATTGAGATCATTAGCAAAGTGTGTTAATATCAGAGGTGAAATACATGGCCAAGTTTCGCTCAGATTAGTCTGGATGTGTGTGGAATCTAGCAACGGTTTGCTTCAGTTACAAATGAGTTACAAGTGATACAATTCAAATGATTAGAGAATGAATTCTGACCAAAATAAAACCTGTCAGGTCTTGGTTATGCTCTGCCTGTGAGTGTGGAGGTAGTTCCATATTTTTATTGAATCATAACTCAGTAGCGAATCAAAAGTATATCTCTTTTTCAAAGTGATCATCTGTTATTTTATATAACATTATACAAGGTCTCTATATGTGTCCCAAAAGGCTTTTGGATTTATTAAAACGCTGCCGATAGCTCAGATATCTCAAACTGGATGCCTATGAGATATCTGTTGTATGATTTATTTTCACTGATGCTCTGTTAATATGACAACTTCTAGAGCCTGAATCTGTTTTAAAGTCTTTTGAAGGAGGGCATATAGTTTCAAGACAGTTGAAAGCCTGTGCAAAATAAGGATCCTATCCATGTTATATTTAGTGACGTTTCATGGCTTGAGGTCTAGGGAATCTAGTATGGTATTAATTGATTTTGAACTGTCTGATAATGACTTGCAGTACATGTGCTTAGAGAATTGAAAGACATCTTCCAGATTTTTGTTTTGATACAGATTGCACTGTCATTATCTAATCATAATAGGAAGACTTGGTCTACTTTTTTTTTGTATGGTTTATACCTGATGAGGTCAAGAAATTAGTCTGAACTAAATCTGCGCTATGTCAAATTTTTTGAAATCCTGTGTGTATACAAGAAAGATGATTAAGAAAAAAACTTGATATCTGTTTCTTCTGGATCACTTTTTAACTTACATGGAATTGAAATTACAAAACTTTCAATCTAAATTATTTCTCTTGTTTTTTAAAAATTATTCACATGATGATATTCTGCAGCTCCTATCTCTTTCTGTATTCTTGAAAGTGTTTGGGGACTGCATCTGCAGGTGACATGAACTTTATGAATAAGACATCCATGTATTATTACAATTATTAATTGCTATTATTAATCTTAAGCTTTTCTTTTTGGAGCATTTATGTTAGGGCTATTTGTCAGGTGAGTACATGAACTCATAATTTTTCATGGATGTAATGAACGTCCTTGTGGCTATCTATCTGCAGTCATTCTGTGCTGTAGTTCTCTGCACTCTTCCTGTGTTCGTGATGAACGAAACGAAAACGAGAGGATCTGCAGTTAAGCGTTCTTTTGTGTTTAAGGATCTTCCTAATTGACCACCCGTTGTGTGAATTATAAATCAATCTTTTCACCTGGAAATGAAGAATTATCTCTGACTCTGGTTACATGGTGAAGTTGGATTAGTCAGAGGGGGACATTGACATTTGACATTGACTGAGATGAGATGATTTATAGTAATATTTCATGGCTAATATCAACATTAGCGTGGGTTACCAGTTCATTAGTTTGATCAGTCCATATATGGCAGTGTTTTCAGTTGGATTTCCTTGTTCTTGATTATGTATATGAATATTTTGACACCCATGAATTCTTATTTCTCCTGAACCCTGATGATTTCCTTAGTTTCAGTCTCTTATAAGCTGCATTTACTCTGCAAGTAAAAATCATTGATTTATCTCACATTCCGCTGTTTCATCAGTTGCCAAGCAACTTCCAGCAAACATAACAAAGAACCGTAATTCAAAAGTCCACCTCTGAAGTGTGCCAGGTTTTTTGAATTGCTGGCAGAAATTTCATTGATTTTTGCAGGGTAAATGCCTGCTCTCTAAACATCGGCGAATGATTCCATTTGTTGTTGTCATGTGATTCTCCTCGTTTCTGTGCATTCACATGCAGAGCAGCGACAAGTTGCACTTGCACACTATACTCGACCCAAAATGAGTATCAGCAAATACCTGCATAATTTGTATGGGTTTTTCTTGTAGTGTAAAAGGCAGTCCAAAAAATCTATGATTTTTCAAAAATGGTAATGCTCAAATAAGTGTTTTAATAATAATAATAATAATAATAATAATAGCCTAATAGTCCACTCCAAATTTTATTAAACCGAAATGGAAATTCTTTTTGCCCAATTGATCGTGAGCCCGGCAGCCACTGAGCAGCGCCAGATCAACGTTGCTCTATCCCTTACTGTTGAACGCCTAACAAGTTTTTTGATATGATATTTTATAGCGAAGACAGCCAGATAATTATTTTTCTTTCATGCCAAAGTATATTACCAATAAATTTTGAACATATTAATGTTTTCATAATTTAGTGTAAAAAGATATATAGGCCTTCAAAGCGGCCCTACAATCTTAGAAACAGATAATTTTAGATATACATCATAAAAAAGAACCCTGGAGGTTCATGAAAAAGTTAAACGATACCTTTAAACTATAGTAGAACCAGCTGAGGCTCATCTTCTACTGTATTGAAAACAGATGCTTCTTATTTCAGGATAGGGATTTGACTTGTTTAGAAAGCCAGGAATGTTTTGTTCCAGAATTGTTCTGAATGTCTGAAGCATATTTTGAAAATACAGAAGTTGGTAGAAGCCAGTTGCCGTTGGATATCAAGACTTCAAAAGAGCACCGCTGATCGGATAATCTCAAGATATCAGCAAAATGTTTTGTAAACCGGAGCGTTATACGAACATGTACCACATTGGATGGTAAACCGGGTTTTAAGACATAATAAATCTCTTGTTTATTTCTGCATTTTGTTTTTGATCACCTTCTGTTTTATCTTTGGTTTATTCTTGATTCATTGAAGAAATATACGCAAGTTTAAAGAGATGGAGCATGACTTTGACAACTAATGTTCTTGAAGGCAATTTGTTTTTGAAGTTCAAAACTCTGGACTAACTGGTGTGTTTCATTTGTTCAGAAATCATTGTATTTTCAGTATCAAGTAGGCTGTCATCACACTATGGCAGTTTACTTTTACAACTTTGAAAAAAGGAAAACAATAATTATTACTGAAATAAATCACAAATATCATGTTTAACATTTAGACTAGACTGAGTGTATTTGGAAATAAGTGGGCAAGCGAAGACTTGAAATGGAAAAGGATGGACGTACGGTATACATTTGTGTGCCCTACATGTGAAAAAGATTTAAGGCTGGCTTTTGTCATCCTCTTTCTGACAAGCTTGTGGTAGGAGAGGAAAGGAAGGCATTTGTTTTACATCATTTCTTAGTCAGACATCAAAGATACTCCGTAGAGTAATGACTGTTGCCAACAGTAGATGACCTATGATTTTGAAATGAACTCCATTTTGATATCTTTTATTCATTACATTCTGACAGTTTTAGGTTAACGTGTGTTCTTTAGGGTCATTGTTTTCAATGAAATACTGCATCATCAGGACCAAATTGCTTTCATTAGATAAGGGTAGAGGATATAGAGACGATCAACATGTCATTCAACAAGGCTTTGGAGATGTTTAAACAAATAATGAACACAAAGAGAACAATTGGCAGAAGATAACCAGGCTAGAGTTAGAATCTGCCAGAAATAAATCGAAATAGCATATGTTTTAATTCATTGAAATTCAAAAAAGAAAAGAAACTGAGACAAGAAGATAAAGGGAAAGATCGATACAGAGTTGGTTAGATTTGAAATTAGGAAGGAAAAATCATATAGTTGAGAGATTGGCAGAAAAAAAAGTGCCAATGAGTTCACTTATAAGTCTGTCATTTTGCTAGAAAACAAAGGGAATTAATAAAGTGTTTCGAGATTTGATGCCTGATATGGATATTAGTTGTGACATTGATGTTCCGAACATCATACCAGAGACAATTGATGACAGATGATGTTAATGAGATCCTTTCACTTAGTCATTGTTATCGTCTCGATTTTAGGATGTGATTGGAAAAGGTTTTGATTAAATGAAGATTAGAGGAAGACCTCTCTCACCGATCTTGACGATTCTTTGAAAGATGCTCAGACGTTGATTTGATGAAGATGTTTTAGAGGGTGTCAAGAACTCTGAGTTTATGTACCCTTGCCTTGTAAAGTGTATCATTAACGTGAATTTATTATTGATGATTCTACACTTCCTCCTCCTCCTCCTCCTCCTCATGTATAATATCAAATTTTGAAATGTCAAAGTAAGAGTAAGACTAGCCATTGACGGAAGCTGAAGAATCTATCTATCATGACAGCATCCTTTGTAGAAGAGACATAACAAAGTATATCATAAACGTGAATTTCTCAGGGATGATCCAACATTTCCTTCTCCTCCTCCTCTTCCTCCTCCTCCTCCTCCTCCACTTCCTCCTCCTCCTCCTCCTCCTACTACTCCTGTATAATATAAAATTTTGAAATGTCAAAGTGAGAATATGATTTGACGGAAGCTGAAGAATCTATCTATCATGACAGCAACCTTTGTAGAAGCATGGTAGAAGAGACATACAGGTTGTAACTGTGACCTTTTCTTTCTTAGAAATTGTACATTATATATGGTGTTTGGCTACTAAAGTTGGCTGCTTGTGTAATTTGTTATGAGTTTAGAAGTGTCTGAAATCACCTTCACAAGTTGACCCTGCATGTGTTGTTAACAGAAAGTTTTCCAAGAATATGAAAACTTGTGTTATGATGACTGATGAAACAATCCTTGTTATTTTAAAAGTTCATTAACCTCCTCACTTAGTCGGTTGCACCATTCACACAAAGTGAAATTATTGAGATTTAACTTATTATAACATTTTTTTACTGAGATTAGAACTGTTTTCTACTAAATCTCATTCATTAGTGAAATGTGTATCCTGATTCAGTCACCTATATCGTTGCATATTTTACACAGATAAACTACTTTAAAATAAAATCAAACTAAGGTAATTTCAATATCCTTGTATGTCACCTTTTAACATGTGCAAACATTACAGTGATATATTGCAATAATCCAAACATGATTTCTATGGGACATACAATAGGTATTGAAATTCCCATTGAGTTGATTTTTTTGTTAAGTATAGTTACGATCATGTTCTTGATTATATGCTTTGTTTCCCCCTGTTTTCTAATGAAGTTTAGATTTAGTGGAAATGAGATTGCCAAACTGATTTTGTATACATGTATTCCTTTTGTGAATGGGTGCGATCCTGAGATTCAATGACTATTCTAATGTCATTAATTTCTTGTTCGTGTGAATGGATCTCTTTTGTTTTATTGGTCTGAATATCTAATTGATTGTTTCCTTCGTGTAAGGGTCAGCTGGGCCCATATGGCAGTCTGAAATGTTGATAAATATTTAAAATTGGAAATGTTTCTAAGTTTGATCTAGATTTCTTCATTTGAGATAGACTTCTGCTGTATCCAAAGTCAAGAAAAGACTTATTGCCTTGTTACAAGAATGTGATGTAGCTTTTCACCTGCTGGAGGACACACAACTTGTAACCTATTAAGCATAAATTCATACAGACATTAAAGCTTAAGACCCTGTACTTTTGCTTTTATCTAGTACATAAAAGTTCAAGGATAGTTTAGATGTTAAATTGGTTCAGAGAAACATACATTTTTAAACATGACCACAACCTGGATCCAAATCTAGCACTTTTTGGTTTCTTTTGCACAGACTCTCTCTAAAATTCAGTACTAAATCGATATGTAAAGATGTGGAGGAGTGACAGCGTGATCATAGTAAAGAAAAAATAACCTACTGGAGGCAATCTTTGTCTGTTTGGTATGGCAATATAAAGAGTTATATACAACCCTTTAACATGCTGTTAGTCATCAAATGTTTATAAAATGTTATGATTTGAGAGAGGTGTTGGGATGATCTGCAAAAAGCACTGGAACGGTTGCTCAAAATAATGATTCATGATAGTCCATCTGTGCATTATAATACTGCTGCATCATTGTCACAATTGAATTTTCATCCTTTTGTGGGTGTGAAGTTTGGTGCAGAATGTTATTGTTTGTTAGAGGTGGTAATAGGGAAGGGAAGGAAGAATTAATCCAGAATGAATCATGGAAAATGATTTGATTGTGGTTACTTACTAGGATTGTGTCGGTGGTTTTGAGTTGTTCTTGTCTACCTGTAATACCACAAGTTCTTTGTCATGGATGAGATGAATCGGCTGTTGTCTTCTTTCTATTTTTATTTGAAAGAGAGTCTTGGAAGACAGTGGTATAATCACTTCTATTTGTTCACTTCAAGGTATATTATGTTCATCAACAAACCTGGAGCAAAATGGATGTGATTGACGGCTTGTGTTGATATGTTAGTTGATTGACGGATGATGTTTGTCACTGAAGATGCTGGGTAAACACCGTTCAAGAAGCACTGTTTGTCCTTTTTGTCAATATAGGACAGAGGGTAGATATCCAAAACAAAAACAAATAAGGTCACCAATTATACAATCAACAATATTTTGAATCAATTATATTTGCTTAATAACCAAATCTGTTTAAAGATTGAAGAAAAAAAAAGATTTAAAAAAAAGCTAAGACAATTTTTGTAAACCATCAATAATTTTCCTCAGTTCTAAACTTTTATGAGTAGATTTTCAAACGTGACTCTGTAGATATTAACAATTTTCTTTCCTTTATGATGTTAAGAATGAATCACATCTTTCTGATCTGCCTAATGTGTATCACAGACACAAACTCATGCACACAGTCTCCAAGCTAAGAATTGAGTTAGTAAGACCACAGGCGTTAGAGTTCCCTTCTCCTTGTTCTAAAAAAAGGGATTATTAGACTGAGTCAAGGTGGCAATGGCCTGAGGATATGATGGAATTAGAATAATTGCTTTGTCCTTGTTATAAGACTAAGTATAGTATGGTAGACAGCCCTGGATCCCCAGGTCAGCCCTGTCTGGTGGTAACAATCTTGCTCCAGTTTGTACAATCTAGAAATTAGGGTAGATTTAGGGAAGGACTTACAGAGACTGGTTTAAAGATTTGGTTCAAATCATGAACTGCCACATCAAATTTCTCCCAAATTGTGAATTCATGCATCATACATACTTTTGTCTACCTCGAGCCAGAAGGGTGATCGCTTGTATCTTTAAATGTGAAGTTAACACCTTCTAGCTCTCAGGGGATGATATAGACCTTTGCCTTCCTAGGGTATCCTTGAAAAAACATCAGTATAGAGACAAAGGGCATTAACTCTATCAAAAGTGATATAATAATACAAGTCTAGATTTATGTAGCAATTGGTACGAAATACTCTCACTGTGAGCACTTTACAGATATCATTACCCCATACATCGGATTCATTCATGCTCAATGTGCACCATCTCCACTCCCTGGGGAATATTCCTACCACATGGTCACAGTGAGGGCAAATGGCAATTATTAACACAAAGGCTCTCATCATCCTACCAGGTCCTCATTTCGCTCCTGGATATGGAGTGGCAAATGTTGATTAATGCCTTGCCAAAAGACATTAATGTCGGGGATTGAACCCATAACCCTTGCATCTCAAGTCAAGTCAAGTGCTTAAACCACTCGACTACGACACCTTTCCACATTTTATCAGATGACGTACACATACACATATGGTATGTGGTTTAAAAATGTCTAGGGACAGGTGTGCCCGATAAGAAGTGCAAGAACAAAAATTCTGGGTACACCTGTACCCATACTATTTCTGTATGACATTAATTAATCAAGTTTCATGATTGTTTTAAACAATGGGAGGTTAACAGTTGTGACCAACCATGTCTGAGCTGATTTTATATCTAAAAGAAGAAGATGATATCCAAGGTCATTTTGTTTATCATCCTTACAGCTGAGAATACTTCCCGCTTGATAAGGTATGAATGCTGTTAAAGATAAAACATGATAGCATGTCAAGGTATAAACTGCATTTTCTAGAAATACACTCCCCAGCCTTAGGTGGTCTATCGAAAGATACGTGTCAGCAAGTTTTTCTTTTGAATTTTTAAAATAAAAATGTATGTATTCACTAATTCTTCAAACAGAAATCGAAGAATGAATGATCATATCTAAGTAGATGGGTGATGATTAGAATCCTTAGTAACAAAATATGTGACAAAACTCAGTGTATTATATAGGATGGTTAGCTTGTTCGTCTCATACCATTATGTCACATGTAACCTCTGTAATCAAACTTGTAAGAAAGGGATACAATATTTAGAACCGTGTAAAATTAGTCAGTCTTGTCCATCTTTGGAAATATTCACTAAACCTATTCAAATGCATTCTAAAAAGATCTCTAAAACACTCTACATAACATATTGTCATTTATAGTAGCAAATCATTTATGAATATTGTTATGAATATCGGTTTGAAATATTTGTAAACAATAATAGTTTTAAAATGATTGTTTTAACTCCTGTCATGATAATCATATACATACATTAATCTATATTTTCATCATGAACATAATTATGTCTAGCAAATTATTTAGAAAGCTTATCCAGACTAAAAGCACCCCCAAATGTCTCAAGTATGTTGTGTTTGTGACGATGTTTTATGAAAAGATACAGTAAGATGGAAGTTTCTGAAAGATTCATCTTCACCCCTAAGATGAGTGTGGTCTCTATCTCTGTCATCGGATGATGTTTTCTTGTCCTCTTGGGATAATATTTAGAAGGCAAGAGCAAGAGAGAGAGAAGAAGGTGAAATAGCGAAAGCAATTTGTCGGAAGTCTGGAAGCGTGGATGCAGTCAGCAAGCCTCTCAGTTTTCTGGCCTGTAGGGAGACGGGAGGGCCAGGAAAGCTCCCAAAACTGAGGAAGGGTCTTTAGAAGAATCTGGAGAGAAAGAAGATGTTTTTGGCAGGTCTTATGATATTCTTTCATCAGCAGAATTAGTACTGTAGACTAGAAGATTTTGAACCAATTTGTAATCATTAGGAGAATATTAAACTTTGGGAACTGAAACAGAAGTTACTTGTAACAGATTATAGAGTTTTATCCAAATCTTGGAATAGTTTTCATATTTCATGAAATTAAAGTGCTTGCAGAAAATAGGATAAGCCACAGACATTAAAAAAGTCATTGTAATGTTGAGGGGATTAAATTTCTTTCCGTTCTGATTTGTGTAAATAAAATACAAAGGAAGATTTGAAATTCTTTTAGATAAGGGATGATCAAGACAACTGATAGCCATTCTATTTCCACATGGATATGATGAAAAGGTGTGGAGACATTTACATTAAAATTTGAAATTTTAAACTTGTAGTTATGATCTGAATTATAATTTTTACAGATCATTTGTGAAATTGAATCTCTAAATCATGTAATTGTGTAAGAGGAACTATCTGGACCATCTTTCCTAATAAATTCTCAAATGGCTTTCTGTGCTAGACATCTACTAGCATGTGATATGCAATATAGGCTCATAATTTGATAGCGGATTTCCTAATGTTGCCAATTTAGATGATTGTTGAGAATGACTTCCCTTCAAGCTTGTACTTTTCAATGTTTTGAATGTGACAGGAAAGACAATGAGATTAAACCAGTCTCTCTGGTAGTGCTAATTATAGAGCAGACATTTCATATGTTATATCCCTCAGAAGAAATTAAAGTAATTGTAAGGGAGGAAAAGAACAAAGATTCATTTATCCATGGTCGGCATTATCACTGGAATCATGGATTAGATCTTTTATTGATGATTTTCTACCATGCGTCTTTAGTCACGCAATCCCATTTACCTACTGGGGAGAGGAAATCATGTCTCATAAATCGAATAAATTCTTAATATGTCTATCCTTATTAGAGATTCTTTCGTGCATTCAGTATTTTTCATCTATTTTTGACATTCATGGCTCTGTCTCATTATCCTGTACTGTTCTTTGTTTCTAATTGGAAACTGAATAACTTTTGCAAAACAAAATGGATACAGAGGAATTTTATTTTGTTTTTATTTTGTTTATATCTCTTGCAGTTGTCTGCAAGAGATAGAAACAAAACTTCATATGATTCCATTTTAAGAAGAACAATTTTACAAAATGAAATCCATGAAATAATTTGATGTGGGTGGATTAGGATTGGAAGATTGATGGATGCATAACTCCTGAAAATGATTTATTACAATCTTTGTTGACTTAATGATAAAAATGTTTTTTATCTAGTGTGAAAAGAAATGTTGTCACAAAACCCATCAACTGAAAGTATATCATATCCATGTTATTTTAAAGCAAATCTCATGTCTTTATATTTCTGTTTTGTTTTTGTTTTTTGACAGTTTTCATTTGACACCCACACCTAGAAATATTTATCTCTCACATATTCACACCTCTCCTTATAACTGTGAGAGAATGAAATTCCACAGGCCTTATAGAATTTTGTTTATTTTCGAAAAGATTTTTATGACTATAAACAAGCAACATTTCAAATTTAGAAGATTAGAAGTATTATGATTAATTTACTGTGCTTGTAAATGAGCCTTACACTTTTAAATATTGTTAGATGTTGGACCGGCTATATAGTACAATCAGTTTTAATTTGTAGGAGAAATGTGTGTACACAAGTTAACATACATCTGTTTCTTTATGGCAAATATAGGATGGACTTGATGGAGTCATATGGTCCTCTTGAATCTTTAAAAAAAAAAAGTGCAGTGAAAGCGGGTTGAAATTATTGGAAATTTTAAAGCTAAAGTCTTGGATGACTTTTTCTGTTAAAAGTCAGAAGCTTGTGAACTCTGTGTTAAAGTAAGCAAGTTTCTGACTCCAACAGACAAACTGTGTTGATTATTTGGTGTCCATTCTTCCTCGTAATGTTTATCAAGACTGTCTGAGCTTCATAGACTAGTTGATGCATGGTAGTATCTGTACTTTTATGTTGATGATAAGATGTTGTGATATATATAAACGCTTATCATCACTCTTCCTTTATCAGACTCCACATCTAGACTAGTATGAAACCAGTCAACACTGGATACCACTATTCCTCATCCTCATAGGGATGCAGGAGTTTGAGTGGGTGTGACAGTGGTTGCTATGGCAACTGCACTTTCTGGCATTTGTAACTAGTTCACTGCACTCACTCGCTCGCTGTGTTGAGAAGATATTAAGATAAATAACATGTCATAAAATGGAATGAAAATACCCTGCATGCCTTCTTAGGGTGTTCTTGCTCGAGAATATGGTGATTTAAACCAGTTTTCTAGAAAATATGCAAGATAAATATACAGCATTGCCTTGCATGCTGTGATAGTGATGTAAGATGAGTGAGAATTTGAGCGCATAAATATCTGGGTTGTCTTCTAAACGAATATGAGAAATGTTCTGATCCAAGACCATGCTGATTTTGTTATAACAGTGTTTTCACACCTGTGAAAAAGAACACTGACAAAGAACCTTAAATATACGTTAAGAAATGATATTTTCTTACCACATACTTTCATAGTACACAACATCAGTAGAAGACATTCGTGGGAGTGAGGGTTTATAAAGGAGAAATAAAAATCAAAGCCTTAGACTTCAAAAAAGAACCTGTGTGTGACAGAGAGAGAGAGAGAGAGAGAGAGAGAGAGAGAGAGAGAGAGAGAATATGTTTAACATGGAAATGCTAGATTGAAAACAAGAAAAATATATAAATACATTTTCAATCTTATTTTGAAACTATAATATCAGGTAGATGACAGTAGTTGACAGTGGTGTATAAAGAAATGTAGACAAATGAAAGATTGGGGAAAAAGTGTTTTCTGGGAGGACACATTCTTTTTTTCAGGACCATCTGTGATTGCATGATATGTCAAAATAAACTTTTAAACGTTGAAGCAAATGATAAAGAATAAGTAAGGATATGGGGTGTTTCCATGGAGGACACATTCTTTGGAGTAAGGACTGTATCTTTGATGACATGTCATGTCCAAGTAGATTTGGCCCTGACCAGGTCTAGGTATGGTAAACTTTTGAATTGTATTCATTTCTTTTGATGTCTACCTCTAGACCACTTTCTTTCAAGGTTAGTTTGCCAATTACTACAACTTGCTACATTATGATCACAGCATGATATTTAGAACATCAGTTTATATACTTCAATCTCTGCAATTACCAACTTTCTCTTTCTCTCTTCACCCTTCCCTCTGTCCCTCCTTCTTGATTCCCTTCCCTTCCCTCCACCCACCCCTCCCTCAACCCCTCCCTCAACCCCTCCCTCAACCCCTCCCTCAACCCCTCCTTCAACCCCTCTTTCCATCCCTCCCTCCATTCGTCAGACCACATTTTCAGTTATCTATGTATTCTCAATTTTTATATTTTCTAATGTGAATGGCTCCCTCTCCTCCCCCTCCCTTCCTTCCTCTCTTGTGCTCATATTGCAATGTAGCTATATCAGCGGCCAATTAGGCTCTAATAGAACATGATACGCATTGGTCACGTTTAGGAGAATAACCGTTTGTTTTTGCTATTTAATCGTGGCTGTTTAGAAGGTCATTTACAAAATAAATATTTTCCTGTCCCAAATAATTCATGGTATTTCAATTTTCTATATTATTGTTATGGCCAGCATGGTATTTGTTCAAAACAATGCAATATTGTGGAGGTTTTGTTAATGATTTCATTCTGTTTTTAAAAGTGACATTAATCTACATTTTCAGCATTGGTGGTGCAAAGTTTATTTCTAATTTGACGTTATTGGAATAATAAGATCTTGTCATTACTGAGAATCTGTTTGTACAACAGCCTACACATTACTGGGAATCCTGTTAGATAACTTTAGCTTGGCAAGAATAACAGAACACTTTCGTGTTAGGAGCCTGTTTCACCTTTTGGAACAATGTTTCCATGACATTTTAAATGTTTTTATGTCTGGGGAATGTTATAATAAGTATGTTTTTACTCTCTTTCCCAGGTCATGAACTTTCCAAAATTACCTCATAAGTCTGCATCCTGTTAATTCACTTCTTCATTAATTCATGTTAAATTGGTTCTAGTGCAATTTTAGTTCGGGACAGACACCATTTTCCCAGATTGTGTCATCACAAAATCTGGCAAAAATAAGAAATCTTGAGATGATGGCAGATAAATCTGGTTTAGAGTGCTGGAAGATTCCCAGATGCTCATTTCAAAGCTCATCTTCTTCCTGATGGGAATTTCAGCGTTGACCTCCGTGCGACCTCTCGTCTCGAGGAAGCCAAGACAAGCCTTGGTGTGATGCCTCCAATGTGTGTAGCCAAAGCTAAGCAAAACAAACATGAACTTCAACCAAAAATAAATCTCACCCCTTCCTCTTCTTGTATATTATACACTCCCACTTGTTAAGGGCAGAAAAACAGTTCATTTGTCTTCTTTTTGAAGTTTAGATGAGCCTGTATAGTGAATATTTCTAGGTTTTTGTATAGTATTGATTTGAAAAATTTGTATCAGCCACAGCAGTCAATTGAATGAGTGTTAATGATGGACGATTTGAAGGTATTCCAAAACAAAAAAGTACAAAATTCCTAACAAAGACTAAGTTTATTACTAATTTTTCCCTTACAGACTTGAAACTGTATAGCCTATCATGGAACAAAATGAAGAAAGGGGAGGAGTCCTAGATTTGTTTCCAATATTCATGCATAATGTATTAATTACCATAATGTAATAACAACCCTGCATGTTTTTACAAGGTTGTATATTTCATTTTTTTTGTTAATGTTACATTTACTTTTATGATTCAAAGTTGTTCTATTTTTCATATTCAAAGATGCATGCATGACAGAATACACTGTCTTTGTGCTTTGTCATTGTAAAGGCTCAAGTTGGTAGTTTTCTTTAATGTAACCCTGTAAATTATTGAAGTAATTCTGTCTTTTGGAACAGGGTCATATGACTATAAATCATTCTTTGAGCAGGTTAACGAGTGAGAGGTAGACAGTGGCAGTAGGTGTCCTGAAAACTTCATAAAATTCTCTTTCTCTTCCTGTTTATATCCAATCTATTGTTCTTTGAAGATGGGGGTGTTGGTGAAAACCACTTTGGATAAAAAAAGTTTGATTTATTGATTTTCATTGCAATTTTAGAACTGGAACATGACCTTGTAAAGTTCACCCTAAACAACCCCCCCCCCCCCTCCACTCAGAACTTTCTGTGAAACTTCAGCTAAAAAGGAAAATGTCACATCAACACTCTAAATCCAGACATTTTGCTGATAATCGATAATAAATCTTGAACTTTGGTTAGTTGAGCTTTTAAAGAAAGTTTTTGCAATCTGTCTCAATTTTGTTTATAAGAAACAATGCATGCCGGGATTTCTGCTTCTTCTGACATGTTCAAAGTCATAAAGGTAATCTTACCTTGATAACTTGATTCATACCCCCATGCTTGATTGTCTTGAAGGTCCAGACATTGGGGCCATATTGATTTCATAATTACTCTCCTAATGTATCTGGAAATATATCCCAAAGGGTTTAGATACTAAAGGAGAGAACTAGACATTTCAAGTACAAACAAATGATGAATTCCACCAATATTTTGTTTGTCACATGACCAAATTATGCAACTCCATATTTCTGTTAATTTACTTCATGTTCACATCTTTCTATCAACCAGATCATTTTTGTTTTTAACACTTGTCCAAATGAGTGTAAATTGTTTTAAAACTTTTGTTGTCTTTTATAAAATTTAGTACTACAAGATAACTTGACATTTGGATTGCCCTTTGGTTATGACATTCCATACTAGTTTACAAAAATATGAGGTTTCTTTGAAGTCTTTCCTTCCTTTTTGAACCTAAACCCACTTCCTACCAGACATCACAGACAATCAGAGTATTTTTCTGACAGTTTTGATTACCTCAAGAACTCCCCAGTCCCTAAGAGAAAGACAGTAATCGAGGGGGTTTAATTCCTAGATGTTTACCCTGTTTACTTCAATTTCTCTTGGGTTTATTACCTCTTAACTCCACTCTTTGTCTTGAGTAATACCAAAACAAACTTTGGAAACTTGGTTCCTTTTAGTCGAGGTCAAGTTCAGGGTCGCGGGGCAGCTGTTTACATCCTTTAAAGACATCTGTTGGACTCGCTTTCAGTCTATGCTACCAGTCTATGCTACCAGTCTGAGCTCGCTCGCTGCATGAACTAAAGAGTCCCTGGTGAAATCCCAGCTGAGGGGATCTTTGTAAGTCAATTAAAGGTATCATCTTGGGGCATTTATTTCATACAAACTATTTTAGATATTCAGAAATATGTCAATAAATGACCCATGAATTGAATTTCAGGGTTCTATAAAAACTTGGATATGATACTTCATATTCAAAAGAGAAATGGCTGTATATATCAGCATCTATTCAAATGTAAATGCTAATGCCGACAAGCATTATGCATTGTTATAATAAAACGGAATGGTCAATCCCTCCCCCCCCCCCCCATGGGGGGGGGGGGGGGGACTGTTATCATCCTTAATGTTTGTAGCTTGGGGAAAAAATCTATTTTACTCAATATAAAAAGAGTGGATTCTCAAAAGGTATCTATTTTCTTCTTTCATTTTCTCTAGCAGAATTAACAAACACCTTTAATTTAGCCAAGGCGCATTCATGACTGTGCAGGTACTTCGCCCACATTATGCTGGTCTGCAAAATATGGATTTTTCATTAAATAAATATTTGTGTAATGGAACAATCCTACTGGGCTGATAGTACCGACATGGCAGGGTATATGTGCTTCTTTAAAGCAGGATTGTTGTTTTGAAACACAGTCATGCAACTTCATCAATAGGCGGTGAGAAATTTATCAAAATTGTGAAAAATCATGCTTATATGCTCTTAGAAAATGATCTACAGGAAAACAAACTTTTAAACTAATAAACAATATAACTGTAAGCACCTGCGTTCGGAAATGATGATTCTATTTTGTTGTAATCAGAATTGATGGAAAAAATGTTACAAACCTACAAGTAACTTGCAAAACATAACCTACTTCATCTGCCAGAGACATTGCAAATTCAACAAATTTTTATTAACATATTTTCGCAATTCAAACAATTTTTAGTTTTTACATTTTTATAAAAGAGAGCATTAGTAAGAAACAAACAAAAGTCATTTGAATCTCACTTTCTACTGTGTTCTTCTAGAAACAATGAAAATAAGAGGATATTGGAACAAATCTTTAAAGGGGATCATATTTCAAAAGAAACATTACGGGCCAAGTTACTTAGGATGAGCAGCAGGACCGTTGAGACACCAAGGTATACCCCCAAGGAGTTTGTGAAGATCCTTGCTACATCCTTGGTAGGGTACTAATCTCGATACCAGCAGTTAAGTGATGATGTTTGAACATTTAACTATCTCCCTGTGGGTCGTCATGGAGTTAGTGATGAGCCCAGGTGTTGCCCATCTCAGGTTGGTGTGATTAGGCCTGTCTCATCAGCTCGAGATTGCCAAATATAGCCTGCTATTTCTGATATGGGAAATAATCCTGAAGTTTCAAATCGCGTTTTCTTCAGCTCGAAACTTGACCTCGAAACTTCAAACTCAAGCTCAAGAAATTAACTTGAGATAGTTTGCTCAGCATCCGTGCACACTGGAAAAATATCGGGATATTTTGCAAACTAGCCCAAGATATCTTGGGATAATTATATCAACCAAATATCCCTCTACCTGTAATTACAACTTCGGGCTGATCAAGACACAAATTAACTGGATAATTTGCGATCAGGATAGTTAAAATAGCGAGATATTTGGCAATCTCAAGCTAATGAGATATTTGGCAATCTCAAGCTAATGAAAACAGGCCTATTGATCCATGATCACAGCACAGGAAAACCTTGTAAAGACCGACTGTAACGCTGTCGGCTGTCCATACTAACTTGTGAAAATCTCTGAAGAAATTGGCCCCACCCACCCATCCTTACTGACAGTACAGGTGTGTTAGACCATCATTACCAGTATCTCCTTCGTAATATTGTATGTTCAGAGTCGGAATGACATTACCTCTGTATCAAGGTATATGAGTTGGCTCCAAACAGACTGTATGTTCCTATACAGGTGTCTGAAGATGCTCTACACCACGTGTTTCCCAGAAACAGTGAAGTTAGAATGATGTATGTTTTCATCCACACCCCGACTTGAATGTATGTCATGGGGAAAAAGAATTCTGAGAAACAGACATTCGTCTTTAAGACTTCCATGGATGAATGTGAAGGAATTTTTCACTTTCCTGCTTTTTTATTCTCCCTTCCTTCAAGTTTCTCCCTTGCCCTTTCGTCATCTTCTTATTCTTCTGGGCATGTTTTCTGCAGCATCTTTGTGCATTTTTGCTCTATTTTTCATATCCATCGTTCAATAGATTTCTTGTTTTATCAAGATCCCAAGTTCTTTCCTTGAGAGTCATATCATGTTCGGTTTATATCATGATCCAAACAAAGTTCAAAAAGATTTTAGGATGAAATTATAGGCTTGTTTGAGTGTTAGCCCTGATCACATGAGGGCCAAACCCAGATCAAATTAATACTACCAAGTACCAACATGGATCAAGAAACAGAGGGCACATTCATACTTGCAAATCCTTTGTGAAAAACTTGATTTCAGTGTTTTAGTTTTAACCCAAGATTTCATGTGAATGCCCTTCTCAGAGACACAAGATTCACACCACAATCAGAGAGTATTTTGATGTAAATTTCATCATCAAACTGTCTGAAAAGTTTTTTAACCATTAACAGTTGCATGTCTTATTAATAATGTGTTGCCAAAGCTTTATTATTTGATTTCAATGAAACAAGGAGATTGTGATCTTCATAAATTTCTGTAAATCTCTCGTCACAAATCCCTCTACACCTTATATCTTGTATCTAAAACAAGGCTATATATCTTTAAGAAAGTGCAAAACACATCCAAATTTGATTTACAGATTATTTTCCTTTCACTTTCTTCCTTTTTTGAGATAGTTGGAAGAGTTTAGAGTATCATCTGTTTGGAGCCAGCAGGGCATTAACTCGTATACTTTAACACAGAGTTAAACGCCCTTCTGGTTCCAAACACATGACATGCGGTATGAATGCGCCTTTCTGGAGCCAGACATCTTGGTGTCCTACCTACACCCTTAAGATTTTCAGGAAAAATGAAATTGATGATGATTAAAATATACACCAGTAATCTCCCAGTCCAAGTCCTAGACAAAGATACGTCACAATCCCAAAGGATGGGTTAGAAGATAAAGAGATTGATAGAACATTCCTTCACACTCCATCATCTACTCCCTTTTCACTCCAGTTTCCTGCAAATGTTGTCTGACATTTTAATTTGATGTGCATCTCTTTAGATTATAGAGCTCCTTCCTCTTCAGGAGCCCAGTTTGATGGAAGATGATATCTTTATTAAATTATTATCTTAGGCATATGCTTTGTGGATACACCCCTCCCCTGCACCTCCTCCGCCCCCCTCCTGCCCCACCCCAAATACATGGATACACCCACTTCTGTAATTTTCTTCTATGCACCTGTTCTTATCGTTATATTTTATATTCAAGAACTTAATATCATGTTTTGTTGAATTGAAGTCCTAATTGATGGATGAAAGAATAATTTGGTACGAATTAGAAATTTGTACAAATTAAACTTTAATTTATGCAAATAAGGTTTGTTTCATTTGTCATGTAGCTATTTGGTACTGCCAATCAGAAAGAGAGGGGAGAGAGAGAGAGGGGGAAGAGGAAGGGAGAGAGTGAAGGAGGGGAGGAGGGAGAGAGGAGAGAGAGAGAGAGAGAGAGAGAGAGAGAGAGAGAGAGAGAGAGAGAGTGTGTGTGTGGCCGAGCAAGCAGGGATGGGGTGTGCAGCAGAGGGAGAGAGAGGTACCATTATGTTATACTGATGATGTATAAAAGGAAAAGTCAGTTGGTATTGTTTCATCAAGTCTACATAGCCGTCTAGCCATGATATTGCTTATTTATCAAATTTACAACAGTTAACCAGATAAAACATAAAGGAAGATGCTTCCTGTGTTCTAAACATCTGCCCATGATTGATGATGCTGTATCTGGCATGTTTATAAAGATGTGATGAGTATTAACATCTACATCAATAAAGAGTTTGCATATGAATTTGATTGTGTGAAGTACTGTAAAGGAACATACTTCAGATCATGCTTTAAGCGTGATGAATTCACCACACCCTGAAGCTCATCAGAGATGTCATGCTGATATTCAAGGAATAGAAGTTTGGGAAGAGGGTTCAAATCAATCTCTCTGTCTAGACATGATGTTGCATTTCAATCAAAGTTCTTTTTTAAAAAAAATTTATGCAATTAATAAAGAGTTCTGCATCTGTAATTAGAATTTATGTTGTTTGATGTCCCCTCTCTTGTGAAAACTTAGAGGAACGTTTCAAGATCGGGGAGGGTGTGAAAATGCCTAATCATTCCTTCTGACGCCCATCGAGAGGTAGAATCTATCATCATCTTGTTTAACGAGACAGGAAGTGCAACATATGACCAGAGGAAGTGCAGCCTGGTCAGCTACAGAGATTCTAATCGTCATGGTGATAAAATCTTATAATGGGTAAAAAGAAATGATAAAAAGGGAGGCAGAAATGTAAAAGTGGGAAATTGGAGGAGGGGGAGGGGAGCAGAATGAGATATAAAGTAAATGTGTTTACCGGTAGAAGAAAAATTAGGAAGAACTCAATGAAAAAACTTGAGAAAGTGAATGTGCCATATAATTGATTATTATCATAAAAATTGAGGTTTACAATTCATATTAAACCTGTTGAACTCACAATCAATGACCTATTTCTGTAATTTCTGATTAAGATCTAATTTGTGGTTTCTTCACTTGAACTCTACCTCATTGTTTTAAATAATGTCTTAATATCGAATTAATCCGACGGTAAGACTCCCATCCGGTCTGGAGCTCCGTCCCCAATATGGATTTAATCTTTGGTAGCTTTGTCTCGATGTGGAACGCTAAAATAAAACCACAAAGAGAGCAAGCCGTCTACTTTCCTCTAAATACTTTGGAGACTTCAAGCTCTGATTTTGTTTGACATAATGAGGGCTCGGTGCAGAATCGATTTGTTTGAAGAGAAAGAGGATTGAGGAAACGTCCAGGAAGTGGGTTGGGTGTGACTTCGTTGTAGTGATGAGGTTTCCATGATAAGTGAGATGGAGATATTAAAGGTATGATTAATTGTAATAGGTCATGATGCAAAGTCAATTCTAAGTTTCATTTGCAATTGAATAAAGGGGGAAATGTAAGCCTCAAGTTAAATATTTTTCACTAAAACAAGCTCAAAATTATGATAAATACAATCTACAAAACATTTAAATAATAATTTCAAGTCAAGAAAATTGAGATGAACTGATAAACTTTGACAAAAGATATTCCTCAGTCATTAAGTATATCTTTTTGAATTTACATGAACAAGATTGTTTCACATTTGGTGTGGTTAATCAAAAAGAAAGTAATTGTGATTAGTTATTAGTATACAGTGAAACCTGTAAAGAAAGACCACCCGGGAGAGACAAGAAAGGCGGTTATTGTAGGCATGTGGCCTTTAAGTGCAGGTTCCTTTAATACAAGTGTCAATGTCAATGTTAAACTCTATTCAAGGGTGACAAAAAATGTGGTCTTTCTATACAGGTTGAAACTACAGTAGGTTTGACTGTGTAATGTGTATAGGATGACTTTGTTCTACCATTTCCTAACTTCTGACATCAGTTTGTTGAAGCAATTTTCAAAAAAACTGAAATAGAAGTTCATTGAAATCTTGAGAATGTGACTCTGAAGCACCCTTGAACAGAGGCACAAGGTCACAATTTATGGCCTTCATGATATAAAATATGTTCTATGGGATATCCTTAAATCATAGCCCCCTATCATACTGAACTATGAATGCACTTATGCAGTGGTCTACAGCACCCTTTCACACTAGAGGAACATGTGTATATCTGATGACAGGGATAATATATCTGTGTGAAATGTCTGTGTGAAACTGTATAACGTATAAACCCAAAATAATTCTCACTAGGCAACATTCCCATGATCAGTTAACACCGATTATTTTTTGTTGTTAAAGAATTAATGCCTAAACTTCTCTATCACTTGGTTTCAGTACTCTGTTTTAATGTATGTGTTCACATAGGAAAATTAAACTGCAACATGTACTTATCTTATAACAAGTCTGAATGGAGGGGTAAGGTGGGGGCAGAGACGTCACTCTCTTCTGAAATATTGGATACCAGTCTGACTAGACATCATGAAAGCACCTGCCCAATCTTTGCTTGTGAGATAGTACCGGTATACATTCCATGATACCAACCTGCACCTCTACACCTCTATGCTGTATTTCATCTTCAAATGTCAAAAGTTTATATTTTAAAGGTATCATTCAACTTTGAAAAATTAATGATTAGAAAAGCAGTCAAAAGTGTTATGGGATCAAAGAATAACAACAAATTCCATTGGTAATATTTTTACCAAAAAACGTTTAATTTCTTAGACGTGTAGGTATTTTGTTTCTAGCTGTGGGACTGTAATATTGATATGAATGTGAAATTAATAATAAATTGTATAAGTTTTAGTCACTTGATTGGAGTCTACTTCTTTCACACAATGAGTGTCTTAGAAATGGGGTTTATCCTAAGAAAATAATAAAAACTTATTTTATTGTACTTGAAATTTTTCTTATTGATTTTTATTACATTTTGCAAGACAAGAAGTAGAGAGAACGTTAATGAAAGGAGACTGGATTTGCTCAGTAGCAATTAGCAATAATAAAAGATTGAGGGTTTGCATGGTTACACTCATTACCTTCTTCTCTAATATCATTTTGATTTTCGAATTTTTGAATTTGAAACTACTGGTTAGGGGTCTTTATGCTTATTAAATTGTTTTTATTTCTCAAATTACAATTAATCATATTACAGTAGCTATTTCATTAAGTTGAAATAAGTGAACAAAGAGAGACCAGGCACATTTTATTTGTTTTGATTTATCAAATTACATCTACTCACTGAGTTATTTGATAAAGTTGAAAGAAAATTCAGGGAGTCCCTTTGCTTGTTTTTGTTTTTTATTCTCAAATTTCAAATATTCATGGAGAGATTACTTAAAGTTCCGACATCAATTAGTATTAACCATATATCAAGACATTCTAAGATGAAAAAATAGAGATATGTAGGAATGTGGTGGTGGTGTGTGTGTGGGGGGGGGGGGGCTTTCATAATTGTTTGCAGTGAATGTCCTCTTCATTGAGTACATGAATCATTCTGGAACGAGAGAAAAACAAAGTGTCATTTTGAGATCAAGGAAAGCATGAATTAATGTGGGTATGTATGGTGTTCTCTTTCTTCCACCCCCACCTAAGATCAATTGAGATGATTTATAAGAGTTATGATATAAGGGAGAAGGAGAGGATGATAAAGGGGTACATACCAGCATGATCTCACTCACATATGATACCTAGCTTCTGTGGGGTTTGGAGGATAGGGGGTTCAACTTGGATTTCATCTTGGTTGTCATGGAGATTCATGAGAGGTGATGATTGATGAAGAGATTTTGGAGGAGGAAGGAAGATTTGGAAGGATGGAGAAGATTGGAAAGAAGGGAAATAAAGGAGATGAGATGAAAAACATTTGGTTGATTTTTGAGAACTGGTTAATGTGGATTTTATCCTCAGTATGTGGTTGCTAGGGAGATGAACCATGTGATAAAGAACGATGGAGGATGAAAATGGCATGTGCGAAGATGGATACAGATAAACAAAAAATGATTTGAACTATCATAAGAAGTAAAACAGCTGGCAGAGTAAAAAATAAAGAGGGAGATGAGAAGATGATGAGGAGAAGGAGTTTGTTTTAAAGCTGGAATGAATGATGTAGTCAGAAAAGAGATGGTTATGTTGTGTGGAAGGTGAAGATAGATAAAAAGTTAAATAACTTCTACAAATCTGGTATACTATGATGTAATTTTTAGTTGGGAAAGATGTGAATTTGAGGAAGTTAAGTATCATTGTCTATAGGAGAATAAAATTGTTTAACTTTCACAAATAGGACATACGTGACATATTCATAATTCCTGCACAGTTCTACAGAATTTGATGTTGTCTGCAAAAGGGATACACTACCTTTAATCTCATAGAACCAAAATTCTTGAAGTAAGAAAGTGGGAACCCTTGTCTTTCTCAATCTTTTGGGATCCTCTATGAAGTACTTTTCGGTAAACAAAGTTTATCTGGTAAACAAAAAACAGTGCTCATTGATTTTGATCTTCATAACCCTGAAATATGACAAAGAATTAGTTTACTTGACAGAGGCACTGACCAATTTGTTGTACAAGCCATACCCGACATCTGTTTTCATGCAGCCATTCTGTAACAAATCATCGTAATTGAAATCGTATTTGACAACCTTTTGCCCACTTGGTCGTTCATTTTGTTTTCTCTCCCTTATTTCTTTGTGAGTTGGTACTTGTCAAACACCTTAGCATGGTGACTCCATCAACACAGCTTGTAGGCGGCTAGGTTCAACTCACATTGTACCCTGTTTTGATGAAAAAGTGGGGCAGAGGTTGACCAGTGTATCTGGATCATAACTGCATGGCATTGTTTTAATTACCTTACTCTACCCTCAACCCCCTCCCCTTCCCCTCCCTGGATCATAACTGGCATTGTTTTAATTACCTTACTCTACCCTCAACCCCCTCCCCTTCCCCTCCCTGGATCATAACTGGCATTGTTTTAATTACCTTACTCTACCCTCACCCCCTCCCCTTTCCCTCCCTGGATCACAACTGGCATTGTTTTAATTACCTCACTCTACCCTCAACCCCCTCCCCTTCCCCTCACTGGATCATAACTGGCATTGTTTTAATTACCTCACTCTACCCTCAACCCCCTCCCCTTCCCCTCCCTGGATCATAACTGGCATTGTTTTAATTACCTTACTCTACCCTCAAACCCCTCCCCTTCCCCTCCCCTTCCCCCTCCCCTTCCCCCTCCCTGCCCCTACTATACAATCGATCACAGCCTCATACATGTATACAACACGATCAGCTAAGGAAGTTCCATAGTTGACGTGCTTCATCGTAATCTACTGAAAATGGGATTTCACTTTCAAGATAGAATAATAATAATCTCCAAACAGATAGTTTAATAATCATTAAAACCAATGAGATCAGAAAATCAATTTTGTCACAATACTGTTATACAATAAAAACAAAATAAATAGCATTGTCAGTTAAAAGTATTTTTCAGTTTATCACTTTTTAATCCAAATTTAACCCCATCCCCAAACAAAAATACAGAGCAGAAACACAAGTCCCTATATTGTTTTGTAATTTATAAATTGATTAAGGTTAAAAAGTATAACATTCACTATATATTTCTGCTACATGTATATCTAGCTATTTCATGCTATAAATTATATCAAGAAGTGTTTGGAAGATTAAATGTCCATCGCTGAACACTTACGACCAACTTGCTAACCTTACAAACTATTTTTATGAGCCCGTGGGGTGCAGTTTAGGAATTCATATATAATACATACCCCCTGTCCACACACAACATTTTCCGTGACTAATCATGATTAGCTATACCGTTTCGCGATAGTGATACCGTTTCGCGATAGTTTTACGACCAAAATTGTAGGTGTGGACGCTCACTAACGATACGTCGTATAACGAAACTAGTCTAACGAAACGCAGGTGTGGGCATCGTTTCGAACTGAAACTCAATAAAGAATCACGCCTAATCACGGAAATGTTGTGTGTGGACAGGGGGACCCCCTGGGGGAGTGTAACTAGTGTAACTAACTGGGCGGGGCTTAACGTGACCTCGAGCGAAATGAGACCAGACCTCTTATCACTATCGCGAAACTCTATAAAGAATCACGGAAAATGTTGTGTGTGGACAGGGGGCATTTTATACGATGATTCTTTAGTGACGACGTTTCTTGTGTGTGGACATCCTGGAATTTATACGATGATTCTTTATACGACGTATCGTTATAGAGTTTCGCGATAAATTGTTTTGTGTGTGGACACGCTGACAGTGTACTAAGTTTGGTCCCAATTCAACCTGAACCTGTAACACATTTTCGTATTATCTCATGTGTATGTTGTTGTTGATTTACTTGTCATTCAATTTTGAATATTTATGCCCAATATAGTATACCAGTAGAAACCTTCTCATGCTAGCTTTCTTCAGGTATGTCTTTTTGTAATGCTTTCTCGATTGAGAGCCAGAAGGGTGTTAACTTCTATACTTAACACAGAGTTAACACCCTTTTGGCTGTGATCAGGCAGTATGGTTTATATTTTATTTTCTTGAAAGTGTTTTTTGAAAACCGGTAGCGTTTAGTCAGCTTGTGATAGACAAACAGACTTACTACTACACACTTTTTCAAATCTAAAATATCACTTCACAATGTGTATTCAGTAAGAAAAATTAGTCTGCTAAATAATGCCTCAATCTCACTGACAAGTCCGACACCAGGTTGACAATAGACTGAACCAAAAATTGTGATAAACACTGAACGGTAAAAATAGGTCGGTTTGGAATCGACTTGGAGTCTGTTTGGTAGTTTGACTGACTTACGAGTGCAAGAAGGACATTAACTAGCAAACTTGAACCCTAATTTAATTCCATTTTGGTTCTCAACAGCACACTGGTAAACCCTATCTACCCGTGCTTTACACAGTGTTGGCTCAGTCAGTAGAGCGTCCGCCTCACAACTGGGAGGTCGTGAGTTCGAATCCTGGCCACGTCATACCAAAAGACGTTAAAAGATGGGAGTTGTTGCTACCTTGTTTGGCGTTCAACAATAAGGGGGTAGAGCAACGTCGATCTGGCGCTGCTCAGTGGCTGCCGGGCTCACGATCAATTGGGCAAAAAGAATTTCCGTTTCGGTTTAATAAAATTTGGAGTGGACTATTAGGCTATTATTATTATTATTATTATTATTATTACATTGCATATCATGACATTAGTTCATGTTCATGATATTCTGATGGTCTTTGATGTAATGTACATTTTTGCTAAACATTTTCGAGAGATTTCTTGCTGTTCAATTTCAAATCTTGTCAAAAACCTTTCAGATGAGGTGGATTTTTATTTCAATTTTTGATCACCAGCGGGGGTTACTTTATCATGCACTGTAAATTCTTGGCACTTTTCTAATCTATCAAATATAATATATCATCTGTTTAAAGCCAGAAGGGCCTTACATCTGTGGTAAATGATCTGAATTAACACCCATAGGACTCCTGGCAAGTTATATTTTTTCCATGTAGTATGTGTAGCATGATCCTGTTTAATATTTTAAGTCATATTTGTATAAGAAACTGCTTTATAAGTGAGAAAAATTATTTGATAAGGGAAAGAGAATAAACACAGCTTTTCTTATCCTCTCCCTGTTCGTACTTTCATGTCTTCTAATGTGTACAGAATATATTCAGCATTGCTCGCACAGTTATAGATAGTTATCTTTGTCATTAAAATAGCATATTTGTTGACATGTTTTCAAGGTTCAGCTGTGAAAGTGTATCAGTAAACAAGCCCCAGGAATGTGTCAGTTTTTATCTTGAGGCTCTTAATTTGACGTTTGATTGGAACTCATTATAATATTTTGGTTAACTCTGATTGTAACAATTAAAATTAATTTTATTGTTTCATCTGGTGCTGATAAATAAAAAATTGCTCAGTAACGATGGTAGGAATCTTGGACCTATGATCCAAGGAGGTATTTACATTGATGTCTCATTGCTGTGGCATGTTAGTTCTCACTTCAAATATGTGGAGGTTGATCAAATCAGTGGAACATGTAAATATGATCATTTTGATAATTGAGGTTGGGTTCAAACCGATGTCACATAAAAGTGCACCTGCCATATCTTAACAGACCAACAGGTGGATTCCAACCTTAAATACCTGGTGCCATTTAAACCCTACAACCTCAACAAAAAACGAAAAATGTCTGAAAGTTTAAAATGTGTGAAGAGGCAACCTGTCATACTATCCATAGAAATACCAATCCCCCTCTCCGGCCGTACCCCTCTACCAGCCAAACCCCTCTACCAGCTACCAGTTGACTTGACATTGGACCCCATCGGATGCCCATGGGTGCCGTCAGGGGAGTCCAGGGCACCCCATGTTGATCCAAGGCTCTTACCTGCCATGGGATGTTATTGTACATCTGTGAAATTCCGCACTTGAAGGGGATTAGAAGAGGGCGCGAAAGGGGATTTGAAACGTCTGTCAAAAAACTTTCTTTTCTACCTGTTTGGAAGAAAAAGAAGAGGGAGGGAGGGAAAGAGAGAGAGAGAGAGAGAGAGAGAGAGAGAGAGAGAGAGAGAGAGAGAAAGAGAGTGAGTAAAGATTTGTTTTATTTCTGCCAATATTCAGCTAGAGTTTTTCTGATGTCATTTAAGATGCTATTCTACCAAAGAGCTTTTTAGATGTGCGTACCAAATAGTATTTGAGGTTTGTAAACTTCACAAAGAACTAGTTACTACTAATACTAATACAGTAAAAGTCATGATCAATTAATGATTCATTCCATTATTGACGATGTATATATTAATTTTGTTTAATGAGTTGATAACATTTCAATAAAATATGTTTGTGAATTTAAAAATCTTGACATTTTAACTTAATACACATTAAATATATATTGCATGATTGAGATTTTTCATATTTGAAGTGACATGAGTTTATTTACTGTTTGGTAGAGGGGGTACTTCCTAAAGTACATCTAGGGTTTTACCATGAATGTGTAGCTTTCCATAGATCCTGCGGATATTGACTAAGACATTGAAATGCCTTTTGATTTATTTCAACTGTAAATGGTGTTCTCAGTGACTCATGAGCTTGCCTAAGGCTTGCCTATAACAGCAACAACTTATGCATGCATACCAAGATCCGTTGGGAAAGCCAGTCACCTGCAAGTAAAAGAATGAATATGAAGGAATTCACAGATCTTTACTTTTTCACTTTTTCAGCTCTTACTGTTCATAATGAATGAATAAGTTGTAATTACCAACATCCAATACAGTTATTAGTACAGGAGGGTGTTGAAAGGAATTTTAAGAAAAATACACTTGTAAAACTCAAAACTTTTTCTTCGTTTTTTATCTTTACTCAAAAGAAGTCGATAAAAAAGAACAGCATTTCAGACCAAAGTGTAGTGATGTTCGGGCATAAACATGTATGATTCGCTAGAAAGCATCAAAACAGTTATAATTTCACCATTTTATGCCAGCAATATAATACCTCAGTGATGTTGAACTTCACATTCTAGGGGTGAATACCCATGGGACAGTGAACCACCTCAAAGACACATACCTGCCGTACGGCACTGTTCACTTGTGGTGTTGTTTTGCTGCAGGAGGGAGTTTGTGAGGTGTTTTTCTGTGTTAACAGTGCATATGCTACCTTTTATTCTATCTTTCTTACAATCACAATAAATTGTTACGATACTATGATTATTGATATGGACATGCATCAGCTTCCTCAGAATATTATTTTACTTCATGTTAAAGTTTTCTGCGCTATTATTATTGATTCAGTATAGGAAAGCATGTTCAAATACTTGATGTCAACAAAGTAAAGATCATTCTGATTCTTCAGAATATTATTGAAATCGATGTTTTAACTTTTCAATTGCTTGAAAAGTTAAAACAGTGATTTCAATAATGTTCTGATAGAATCATTCTCTTTGTTCAGAATAAAGTTTTGCCTATTTTGTTTAACTTTTTGTTTGAGTAGGCAACTTTGTTCAGTAGGATCATGCTGATTCTTCAGAATATAGTTGCACTCGACGTTCTAAGTAGCTGTGTGTTAACACATAGGGGTAGGTACCCTACCTATCGGCCATACATCATCACTGCCCATTCATCATGGTGCTGGCGTGGTGTTATTTTGGTCTACTTTCTAAGCACTCTCGAGACTATAAAGGTGTTCTTCGTACCCAGGAAATTACCTCCATTTAGTCCTAACTGCCCCTATATCCCTTCGGTACCCCTGGGCTTGGGTGATAAGTGAAGGCTTTGCTGATTGCAAGGCACAACAATTCACAGCCTCTAATTTATGATTTATTGCGAGGATGCAATATCTCAACTGTTGGCCGCACGTGATTGTGTAAGAAAATTGTTTTAAAGTATGGAAATTTGTATTGCAACATTGTTGTACATGTATTAATTGCTGTTAAAACAGTTGAGTATTGTTGATGTTGAGCTGTGTTTTCTTCCTTCTCGTTCTTCATTTATTTCATCCATGTTTCAGTTTCATCTATGATTTTGGTTTATTTCTTTATTTTAAACTCAGCAAGGCCCTTGAAAAGTGATATTTTTTCTTGTTAAAGGGATCGTTTAACAATGTTAAATCTGAGATGTATGGCCCTACGTGTTATCAGTGTCTGTGATATGGTGTAATATTGAAGCCCTGAAAAAATTGCGCTTCAAAATGATCAAGAGGTGCCTCAAAAAAGTAAAAACCTTTGAGTGACCGGTTTTACCATACTCGTTTTCTCCAATAGACTGTAGTGTTATGAAAACGATTTGGCAAACGCAAAATTTGATTTCGATTTTCAATCATGAATATCTTGATAATCAGACCGGCAATCGGCTTGTAAAAGTCATGGGGTTCCTGACTGACCTAAAGGTTATTAATTATCATTGCAGCATGAGCTAAATCAAGGAATTTTAAAAAGGATCTAAGACAAAGTTACCGGATCCCTTTAAAGATTCTTAACAAAAATATAAAATTTCACCCCCTCCTTTATTATTGTATAACTGATGATGTTATAGTTATTTTGTGCCCATCACACCAATTTTAAACCTTTAAAAGCGCTTGAAAATGTGCTAAATGTTTACACATGCCCCCCCTCCTTGCTGACAGGGGTTCATCCACCGTAGCTGTATGATGATATAGTTCCGCCTTCGCTATGGGGTCATAAGAAGTGTATTGGTTAATGAGCATACTTTAAATCTTTAACCGCCTTAATCAGTTGTTAGCACAGCTGGTAACCGGTACCCAAACACAGGCTCCCTCATCATGATAATACTCATTAGGGCTAGGGTCTATAATCATTGCTCAATCTATTGCTATTACGTACGCTGGTTCTTACATAATATTTTGTATATTATTTCATTATTTGTTGTCTTTTGCATAATATTGTATGTCGTTATGGAGATGCATGAAGTGATATCATACACATGATGAATAATAAATCCATGGTAAATGCAATCAAGCTATATACCCACTTTTAGTCTTTTACAAATTACAGGCTTTTAAAAAGCAAATTGAAATGAAGATGAAACATACTTTGTAACCGATGACTAACTGTGATTTCCTGGGAAGTGAATACTAAAAGTAAAATGCTTCCTTTTCTAATTCGAAGATGTATCAACATATAATGATTTAGGCTTTTGCGTTGTGGGCATTACATCTGTACTATGTATCTGTAGTATCTGTACTATCATTATGTAGTATCAAAGGTTTGTCAGTTTTGTGTTGCATACACTGTCCAGAATAATTGTATCCATTTCTTATTTTGCAGCCGTAAATAAGGATGAAAAGAAGGTTAAAGGATTGAAAAGGTTTTACTCGTAAACTAGAAGTCACACTTTCTCTCAAGGAATAGTGTGTCCACTCGAGGTCTTTGGACAAGGATTCAATCCTAGTAATGTTTATTAGCACAGTGATTATACCTGTATCTTCTGAAAGCTCATTATCTGGACTAAGGATGGATTGAAAAATAATCAGAGGAGTGATGGACGGCCTTGGACATGGCCTATATTAAACTCAGAGAGAGAGAGAGAGAGAGAGAGAGAGAGGGGGAGGGAGAGAGAGAGAGAGAGAGAGAGAGTGTGTGAGAGAGAGAGAGAGAGAGAGGGAGAGAGAGGGAGGGAGAGAGAGAGAGAGAGAGAGAGAATACAAAAAAGTAAGAGTGGGGAGAGAGAGAGAGAGAGAGAAAATACTCCAAGAAAGAAAGAGAGGGAGGGAGGTGGGGGGGGGGGGGGATTTACAAAAATAAGAAAACAATAAGATGGGTGAAATGTAAACATTGTTGCTCTGATGATAATTTGAAGGGCTGTCTCTTCTTACTGAATATTTTCTGACATTGAGATGTGGCTTGCCAGGATAAGGATACGAAGAAGCTCTTTGGCAAGATATTACTCATAAATTCTTAGAATTTGGGAATAAATCCAAGGCAAGCATGTCACCTGTGATAGTTGATTTCTGTGTAAGAGTTTCCCAGAATGGGAAATTGCTTTACAAAGTTTACACCAATTGTTCATGACAGTGGTAACCGGTGTAGCACTTTTGTGATGATCATTAAGCAAATAGGTTTATTTATCATTTCAAGTTTTCTCTGTTTTTCACATATTAATTGCTTTCTCTCTTTTCTATTCCTGTGATTTGAAGGATGTCCTTTTACCAGCTTGCTTTCTCTTTTCTCATGCATGTAGTTTAGAGGACTTTCTTTGCCCACAATGTGCCCTCAATTTCTGCATACTTCTATGTGACTTCTTTCAATCTTGCATACGGGATTTCAAAGTCCTCTTATGATTCTTTGATTCTTAATAGATGCTTTTGTATATCATCTGTTTGGAGCCAGAAGGGCTTTAGCTCATATATTTTAATACAGCGTTAACACCTTTCTTGCTCGTTACAGATGATATCACATTTCAAATTAAAGGTGTTTTTTTTTTTATTTATTAGTAATTTTAAGTAGCAAAGGATTAACCATTAAATTGCTCCTCTCTATCCCTTGGTCCAGGGAGTTAGATGTAATGAAATATGTTGTCTTATGAGGGAATAAAGATTCGTTGATTACTAGTAAGATTATAAGTTGTACAAAATGACTACTACTCTTTTTTCCCATAAAATCTAAAGAATTATGCTGTATATGAAGGTCAAAAGGTATTTAAAAAAAAATACTATTGTTCAACTTGTAAACCCTTTTGGGAAAACAATATCATGATTTCATGAATACTAGTCATTTTTCCAAAAGAAAATCGGGTCACTCTGTGAAAATCAAAAGATATTCTTGGAAAATCCAGTTATATTTATGTGTTTGTTACTTTGTTTGGACAAAATTACATGTCAAGTACAATACAGGTCATGGTCTGGCTAGGTCAAAACTCAAGATGCCATGTGCAATCAAGTACATGTGGTTATAGCAAGAAAATAGAGGCTAGAAAGAACATACATTTCCCACCAAAGCAGAATATTAGTTATGTATGTGATCTTAATTTATTCTTAAATCACAGGCATGCAATTTGTTATCTGGAAAAGGTCTTCCATGTGATTCTTTATGTGGTCTTATCAAAGGTATAATGCCATGCTTGGTCTGGAGAAGAGTGCCCCTAGCATAATCCTCACCAGCTTCTCCATAAACTTGTTCTAAAACTAACCAAGCAATGCAAGAATTCCCAAATTTTGATTTCCAACAAATCTCCTTTCTTCTGACAATTCAACTATTTTCTATCGTCCTGGAGATTAATGGTTTCGCGAAGCTTGGAGTCAGAATGCATTCATTGACCCTGATAAAGCGTTTCCCTACGTTCTTGTGTGTTTAGCATTGTCCCGCGAAAAATGGCTGTTTGCTTTTCTGCTGGCGGTATTTTTTTGCAGTCAAAATATTGTGGTAAACCGTCAGAAAGTGAGACATGAGGTTGAGTGATGATTGGTTGCATGGTGGAAGGGAGTTGGCAAGATTGTGAGAAATTGGGCTCTTTTTATGACAAATCTACTCTTTTTGATGTAGTACAATGCTGAATTACACAGGGACAGCTCACAGAAAACATATTTTGATATACTTTTATTAGGTGTAGATGATTTAGGCCTACATATTTATATTGATAAGTTTCTCTCTCTTTCACCATTTAAGTATATTATTGATAATTAAATTTGATGCTCTGGATATCATAATCCATTCCCAAATCTGTTGATCTGTTAACCTTGAATTTGAATCACAATTTTTTTAATTTTTTTTAATTAAAGCTCTGGATTTTAATGAGTCTGAGAACACATTACCCATACATTCAATGACTTATCATTGCATGTGGCATGAATGTTCATTATAATGTTCATGATGTATAATAGAGAGAGGCCTTCATTAAAAATAAATAACTTACATAAAACTAGAATGATAATTAGTATGGCATGTTACATTAGATGTTGCAGGAGAGGACATAACATTGTTCAATTTTTTCCACAAGTTGATGTTCCATGAATATTAGACATGTTTAATAATGTACTCAATTTTTTTTTTGTCATCCAAAAAGACCACTTTGTATTTTACCTATGTATGAGAGTGACCATAGCATATAGGCCTCAAGTTGGCTGTGTTCTCATAATTTGCCTGAGCTATGTCAAGTTAGGTCTAGTTCCAATATTTATCCCAAATGCATATATTTTATCACTAGATCTTTATCCCTGCCTAAAATGAAAGAGGAGGACTTGAAAGTTTGATCGCTTAGAAAATAAACATATGTTACCACATTTCATTTCTGCATTTTGGAGATGAGTAGCAATAATTCACCCCGCAGTCAAAATGTTGGTACCCTTTGTCAAAAGATATCTCAGTTATTCAAAGTTTACTAGGGCATCTGGCGATTTTGGTTGACAAATTGTAACAAAAAATGACTAGGTGTTAAGTTTTTGTTTGGGAGTGTTTGGCCGAATGCAAGGATGCACGTAAACGATTTGAATTATAATAAAATGTGACAACCTATGACTCCAATGCTGACATAGGACACACATTTAAATCAACAAAGCAATTATTATCCATACATTGGGCACATGATTCATGTAAATCATATTCTTTTAGATCATTTAGATCATTAAGATTTTGTAGTCATAATATTTACCAATAATTGTGTTTTGATTTCTATGATTATAGCTTACTTAACTTCATATTTTATTAGATCGTATTTCTCATTTTTATGTAAATTATAGAATCTATTCCTTCAAGAAATATTTTGATCAGCTTTTCCATTTTGATACTGTTTATACTTTATCAAAATGTTCTACTTCAACAGTTTTGATATATGTTTATTGTGCAGTCACTGATTTCAGATTTATTAAGCTTAAGTGCTGAGGAGTAGCACTATAGTTTTCCAGTAGCGACAACAAAAAGCAATTTAAGAAAAATCTTTGTGAACTAAAACCTACAATGTGAATCAAACAATTTTTTCCTCCACATTAACCTGATGCTTTGCAATTGTGTAAAAGGATTTCTGATTCCTTGTAAATTTTATGGGTCAACAAATTCTATCCAGGTGCAGAAGGAAATTTTCTTTCACAATACATTAATACATTTTCCTCTCTCTATCCTGGTGTATAGATTTGTGAAAGTATGAGCAAAAACAATAATAATCATTAAAATAAGCATTTTTTTTTCCTTTGAGGTATTCTGTCTAGAGGTGCATATGTAAAGATGTGATTGTAACGATGGATAACACCAGTCACAGCTGATAAGTCTACAAAGTGATTAACCGTTTTATTTGGACCACAAGCATTTGAACTTCTCCTGTGAAGAATGATTGTGAAGTTCAGTGTGCACTTTGTTGGAAGTTCAAAGAGTGCAACAGTTTCAGTTCGCTGTCCCTATCACAGCTGATTGGCTGGAAGGCAAATGTAGCCATGTTGCTCTAAAAAGTTTCGAGTGCTGTCAAAGGGAGTTAAAGGAAAGTAAGTAATTAAGATATTTTCCTGCCTACCTCTCCACTAAAAAGAAATGGTAGGAGGAGGTTACTCATGTAGAGGGAGTACTCACAGTCTATACCAATGGACAATATTTGATTTGAAAAGAGATTAAGCAATTCGTCGCTGTTTTCATGAAGTGACGGTAGTGAAAACAAAGTGCATACAGTTTGCGTGACGATTTTCCTCACTACCGTCACTTCGTGAAAACAGCGACGAATAGATATCACCAAAGATTCAGTTGAATTTGTTGAAGGTGACAAATTTTCAGTGAAAAATTTGGAAGATAAATAATGAGAAAGATCATGAACACATAAATGTTAACCATCAGGAAATGCATAATGAATTAAAGTATGTATCCTTTTAAGTTTTAGTACAACATTGTTTGCTCAGAACCATGCTTTTTGGTCTTCATAGGCAATTAATCTAGGCAGGGCTCAGCAAAAAACTCTTTCACAAATGTCCAAACTTTTATGTTCTGGTGAATGAGGTCACATTTACCATATTTTTTTTGGAGAGTCTGGAGTTGGAATATGAGTCCCTATGTGCACCCATCCCCTACAAGTGTAACGAGCCCCAAAATATGGATACCATGTAGAGTAGACCTGTTAAAAGTCAGTGACATTTAGGGGATGATGTAGTGACCTCAGCATTAATCAGCTAGATGTCTTTCTTTGACTTCCAAGGCTCTCAGTTTTGAGGAAATCGTTTTGGGAAGGAAAGAAGAAATTATACAGGATACATTTATCGGTGATATGAATGTGCACATTTTGATGTTATGATAACGAGGGGGATTGCTAGTACCTGTATGGGTGGTATACCCTCATAGCTGGAGGGCTAGAGATCTACAGGTTGGAAGTGATTAGAAGTATAAACACCCTACCTCTACCCCTCTGAGACCCTCCCTCGCACCCGGGTAGCGAGCCATGAAATAAAGGGCTCTGTCAAGTTCTCTTCAAACTTCAAAGGCAGACAATGATTGTGCGCAGCAGTAAGAGATTGTATATACATCCAGAAAGTATAAAGTTTTATGAAATAAATTGTTCTACAGTGTTATTTCATCAACGCTGAATCAAAACCCTTGGCCAACACTTTGTTTAGAGTATAATGTACATATGCACTGTTTGTGTGACAAAAGATGACTGGCAATCCGGTGTTTGTTTTAGTGGTTGAACAAAGTCAGTAAAGAGTTAAGCTGTCTCTTGTCTTTTTTTATAATTCCAATGGACTTAATATCATTGTTTCCAGTATTTTAAACTTCCATTATTTCACAGCTCTCTTGCCACCCAACTGTGCACTTGTAATCCAAGCTAAGATCAGTCTGGAAAGTGTCTGTTGGGTGACCTAAGATGACCTAGCTATGACCTCACTTGACCTTTATACCTGGGTAGGAGGGTCAATCACTTGTGGAGCTTCAAGAGAGAGATGATTTTTTTTGGAAACATTTCTTCTGACTAGCATGAGTTTCCTTTTAGGTGTACAGGGTGGGGAGGATGGTGAATTGCCCATCGGTCTACAACCAGTTCATCTACTACCCAATTGGTCTATTCCCATTTGGTCTACCAGTACACCCAGCCTGTCTTCTATCCACATGGTCTAATGATCATTTCGTCTACTTATCATTTGGTCCAATGACCATTTAGGCTACTTATCATTAGGTCTAATCTCCAAAAATTCTACTGCCCATTCAGTCTATATTTCATTAATCTACTTATATAATCATTAGATAGTATAGTATTAATGACTGCTTTGAGAGAAATAGTTGTTTTTATACGCTCAAGGGAAGGTTAGAATTGTGCTATTACCCGAGGCTTGCCGAGGGGAATAGCCCAATTGTAACCTTCCCGAGAGCGTATAAAAACAACTATTTCTCGAATATTAAAGCAGTCGTTAATACTTTTATATGCCGAAAAAAAATAGACTAAAAAATAAAAAATAAGAAAATACTTTTTCTTTTTGTCGAAGGTGAGAGTCGAACTCTTGCGTACAATTAGTGATGCATCTTTCACCAACGCCTTACACCACTCGTCCATCGCGCGCTGTTCACATGCTTGGCAGTTTTGTACAATATATACATTAAAATGGATTGAAACCGGCTTCGGCGTGATGAATGCTTCGCAAAAGCACCCTTCTTTTACTTTTGCAATGCATATTGGCACGAACTTAGATCAAGATCTATCGGCAGATGTTGTTTTTTTGTTTTTGGAAGTTTATTTTCGTCTTCATGTCAACAATGCAAAATAAAATTGTCGGTAAGATCGATCGAGATTCAATTGTATTGAAATTACCGACCAATCCTTCGCACACATACGGTATCCTCGATCGCTCAAACCATTTTTTAACATGTAAACCTATGGGGTAACCATGGAGGCTGACCTATTTTTTTAATAACCATGGTTATTAAAAATATTAAATGTTTTATGCATGGTTACCGGGAATTTTACAGGAACAGTTGAAGTTTATGAATGCAATTTCGACCAATCAGATGGCTGGATTACTTAAGTGAGGTATATAATTATTATTATTTATGATTAAATGTTTGAAATAATGAATGAAATAATTTTGTTCCACAAATGTTAAACTGACTTTGGTGCTTTGATTTCCCTCTCCTCTACTCTCTTGCTCTTCAACCCAATTACGCATCATCTAATAAAACCATTCTCCTTGTGTCTTTGTCTCTCTCTCTCTCTCTCTCTCAGGTGCTCCAGGCAGGCAAGGTGCACAAGGTCCTCCAGGAGCTACAGGCCAACAAGGCAAGAGGGGTAGATCAGGTATTTAATCCGCAAACCATCCAGCAAACCATTCCATTCCCTAAGCTTCTTCACAGCATCAAACAAGGCCTCTCTTCATCAGCTCAAGTTTGCCAAATAACACGCTATTTTCAGACTCTGGATATAACTTCGAAGCTTGAAGTTGCGTCATCATCAGACCGATACGCCCATCACAAACTAGCTCGGACGGGCGCAAATTAGCCTGCTATTTCCCAAACAGTAAGATATTTTGAAAACAAAAATCAGATTTCTCTGGATATTTTCCCGAACTAATATCCCGCTAATTGCAACTGCGGGCTGATGGAGACGCAAATAAACTGGTTCCTTTGCAATCGGGATAGTTGAAATAGTTGGTTATTTGGCAAACTCGAGCTGATGAAAACAGGCCTTATTCTTCTTTTTTTTTTATTATTTAAGGTATACTGAAGGTATGCGGCCAGTAAGGGTTTTGCAAAACAAGGGGGCAAGTGCTTCCCCCCCTCCTTCCTCCCCTTGATTTTCCACTGCAGAAGGTGCTATGTCAGATGCCTAGACATATTCCCTTCTGATTCTCAGCATGAAATTTTAACAGCTTCAAAAAAAACTTCACAGCCAGAAAGTCATATGTCAACAGCGTGGCCAGTGAAAAAAAATACAATCTAGAAGTAATTTAAAGTCTCTACAATCTTCCCACACAATGAATCCCTCCTTGTTTCCATTACACTTTGGATAGACATCATTTTCTTAAACTTTATTTTTCTGGATCCAACAAGGTTCCTTTCAGCAGTTTGTGAGTCTACCAAATGTGTAAATCCATCCTTTTGAACATTGATTCAGCACTTGATGTTTTATAGAGAGTATTAGCCTATATTTCTTCATAAAATTGCAAATGCTTTTGAGAATCTGGAAAAAATTAAAGCCAAGATATTTTCCAGACTTTGATTTTCCATACCATGCCTGCTTCCGTACCAGACAAACATGCTAGAAGATTACATAATTGCTATAAATCCTTTCATCAATTTGCTTCCCCACCCCAAAGAATAGTAATGACAGCACATATTATTCATGAATTATATTTCTTTTTACTTTGTCAGTCGTGTAACAGCACTATTAACTTTGTGTAAATTCAGTGTGGGTAAGACCATTCAAGGGTTGCATCTGAGATGATAGAATGTCCTCAAACGAGTGCTTCAAAAGTACCATCATGATATTGATATCAATAGTTAGGTCCCCTGCCAAAAGTTCATTCCTGAAGCTTTGTTTAAAGTACAAGGGTCATGAGCAACCAAGGAAGTCAGGCAAGATACCCCCTCCAATGCCTCTTCCAATGCAAGAACATATTTTTGATCTGGGCTTTTAGCAGAAATCTAGCTATAGCCAGGGTTTAGGAGAGAAAATCCACTGGCCGCTGCTTGAGATACCTTCTCAAGATGTCCCTGTTTATTTTAGGAATATTCCAAGTTCTTATGAAGGTCAGGTTAGGAAGTTCTTGAAGAGAAAGAGAGAGCCCAGAGTCTTGTTGATAAGTAGATTATTGAAGGTTATGGTGTGGGAAAGAGGACTTTGTCCAGTGGACCCAAGTGTTCAAGCAAAAAAGAAAGTCCTCACTGTGATTTTCGCAAGAGAATTAGGATTTCCCAGTAACAGTGTGAATTATAACGGATTGAGTTGTTGTGTTTCAAGAGGGGAGGTTGGGGGGGGGGGGGGGGGGGGGGGGGAGTCCGACAAAAGTAGGCTTGTGTGGTTGATGGAATAATAAGAAAGATGTTTCTAGTGGTGACTTGCACTTTTGTCAAGAATATACCCGAGGGATATGATTTTGCAATCCATAATTGAGGAAACTATGTACAGAACCTATTCATAATTATAAAAAATAAAATCTAGTTCTCTAATTTAAATATCTGAATAGGGACAGATAAGTAAAACTGGACACGTGATAGTTGGGTGGAATTAAGGAAATTGTACGAGAACAGACCAAATTATTGTGAGGATGGTTATTAGGGAGGGAACTTTTGTCAAAAAATTTCCAGATTGAAGTAGATTTGAATGGATAGGAAATAATAGAAGTCATTAACAAATATGCTATTAACACTTATTGTGCTGGAAGCTGTAAAACTGAGGCGGCTAATTTATTTCCTATTCTTTATAAATGACCACACAGGCTTGCTCTGGTTGGATGACACTACACCCATTCTTGTGATAGCATTCAGAAGAATCTTGAGAAAACTAACAAGCCATATGAAAGTATTTAGAGTAATCCAGTAGCCCCAGCTGCTATGGAAAATATTTTCTATTTTGTAGGAGGGGAATGCCATTCCCAGTTGTCAAAGGGTGCAGATCAGTATTCATTCTCTCATGTAAATACAGCCACAGACTTATGAAATTCGAAGAAAAATGGTTTAAGGTAGAGCAATATAAGTAGGAAGGAGAGATATGTGATGGTGTTTAGTGAGATATAAGGTGTTATACACTTCTGGTTGGAAAGTCTTGTGGTAACTTTTCAGAATTCTATTGGGATAAGTCATATGTAGTGACAGAGGAGCATAAACACAGAATTCCTGAACAGGAAAATAACAAAGTAAAAATGGGGAGTAATTTTCCAAATAGTGTTTGTTAGTTATTATGGATGTTTTTGTTTAAACATTGGACAGAGAAAACAGAAGGGGGAAGAAAAAAAAAAGACAAATCTTAATACATGTCATTTTCTCAGGCTTTTCATAAGAATTGACCACAATGTTGACTACTCTTACTAAAAAAATGCAGGGTGTTTTAAACATTAAGTTATTGATTTTTAAAATCAGAAAAAGAAACATAGGATGGGAACAAGTAGAGGTGTTGTGGACTAGTGGATAAGTCACCCGACTGCAGATCACAAGGTACGGGGTTCAAGTCCCGCTGCGTCACTAATGTCCTCTGGCAAGATGTTAATCTACATTTGCCACTCTCCACCCAGGTGTAAATGGGTACCTGATATGCTTGAGCGCTAGTTACTTTGGCAGCTCAGCTACGACCAGGGGTGATATGTGTAAAGCGCCTTGAGTGTCAGAACCTGAGGGATAACGGCGCTATGTGAATAACCATATTATTATTATTATAATAATGAAGAGGGCTATGGCTGGAGCATGATAAAGTAGAGGAAATAGAGGGGAGAACAAAATTGGATACATCTTTAAAATGGGTCAAAGGATTTTGAAATAAAGGGGATCAACAGTCACATTTATCATCTCAATGTGATGTACATCTTTCATTGTCAGATAAATTTTCTTTAGGAATATACAAAGAAGTCTGCATCTGATTCTTGAAAGGTGGAAGGAATTTCCAATGAAAATCTTAAAAGGATATGTTCCAGAACTTACTTCCAGGTACATGAGCTTCAATGTTTGTTGCTAAAATTATGATGAATTTCATTTTGATTTTAATACAAAACTAAAGTGAATTGAACATTCATTAAAAGGACATAATTGATATGAACACTCTCATTGCAACTCACAGCTTCTGGAAACATGATTTCAAATAATTTATTCCTGATTTTTCTTTTTAACTGAGTCAAATGCCATTGCATTCTGAAATGAGCGAACAAATACTTCAACTACCTTTAAAGGTGCTATGTCCCATTTGCAGGCCAAAAAAATGAAAAAGTTAAATTCCAAATGCATTTGAAAGATAATACTAATTTAGAACTTCCCTGAAAAAGGTGGGGCTTGAAAATGTCTTCAAGTGGGAAAATAACGACTATTAGTTGTCAAATCGACTTTAGGGCTATAGAGCCCAAAAGTAATAGTCTTGATTTTCAGACAATTGTACCGAATGGTCATACGTTTTATGCTGCGCAAAGATTCAATCAGTTTAATCTTGGCCATCACAAGAAGTGGGTTATTGATGTAGACAAATGCTCATGTACCCTTTACAACTCTTTTCATGTATGTTATTACCCTGAAGAAGAAAAAAAAAAGCCAGTCAGTCACTCAATATTGTCTGACAGTGAAGTCTAGCAAGTAAACGGGTTTCCTTGCATAATTTGAATATGAGGACACTGCTAACGTTTAAATTTCACAGATAGGACATACATGACATATTCATAATTCCTGCAAAGTTCTACAGCATTTGAGGTTGGCTGCAAAAGGGACATAGTACCTTTAAAGTTTTAAGGATGGAAGAGAAAATAATCTATTTTGCTGAAAATGATGCGTATGTTATCATAAGGTTGATCATGAATTCTCAATCTTCTCATATGAGATGTTAGGGGGTTAATATAAGGAGAAAGTCTATTTTACCCTCCTCAAAGATCTAACTTCCTTTTCTTGCTTTAATCTCAGCAGCAAAGGGACATTGTTTTAATTTATGATGGGGAAGGATGAGGATTTTATGAGCTAAGTTTGATAGATTCTTACTAAATTTCCACATTTCTTTATAAATTTAATTTGGGATGGGTTAGAGTTCAGACAGGATGTTATCATTTCTCTATTTATATCAAACCAAGATTTATTGGTCACTTTTCCATTCCTATGTAAAGAAAGGATTTATAAAGCAAACAGATTTCACCCCAAAGTTTGAAACTGTTCTTTTTTCAGCTTTGGTTTTCACATTTTTTTTTTTACGCGTTAGACTTGATAACTCTTTTCCAATTTCAAGTCAGAAAGAAGAGGAAAATTATTGTTTTGTCTGCATATAATGGTGTGTAATTTGTTCTTTCTTTACCTTTTCTTTTAATTCGGAACATTCTTTCATTGTAAGTTTTGACAGTTCTTTGACTGTACTTTTTTTGTAGTTGCTTCAAAATATTTACTGTTTACCTTTTTTGAATAGTTTATACTTTGCAAAAAATAGAAATCGGTTTTTGTTCCTTTGCTCTCTATTATTGATTTTTGCAGTATTTGGTCATATTGGCTTTTGACTTTTTTTGGGTCAGAAATGTATGAACTTTCTCCTTTGATTTTTAATTTACTGATGGTGTAAGAATGGCTTTTATGAAGTCCTTTTCCTCAAGCTTCATCAAAATGCATCTTGCACAATCTGCTTCTTAACTATCGCCTGTCAGCTATATACCGAATGCCATTATTTGTCTTTATTGTATTTACTTTATTTTGCAAAATGAATGTTGAATTATGTTATTTTTATTTGCAGTAATATTCAATGTCAATATAATGCTTGAAAACGATTGATAAGTAATTGTGCTGTTGATTATTTTAGAAAATGCTTATTCTTGTAAGGGTTTCTGAGTACAGAAGGGCAGATTTTTTTCACTCAGACATATTTTTGGTAGTTTTGGAAATTTTATGTTCACATCACAAATTTATTCATGACTGTATCTGTAAGTATAGCATACTCTGTACGATCCTGTAATGCTTGTCAAATAAAGGCTTGCCTGGCATATCAAAAACATTATATTGAAGCTATATTCTTTTAACCAAACTAATACTTTAGAACATGTATCAATAAATATCAACTGGGTTATTTCTTTCAATGTATGATATTGATGTACATTGTAGATGCAAAATAGTTTCTACACATGATTTCTCACCACTTTCCTCCCCCTTTTGTTTCCTTTTCTTGCCTAACTTACATCACTATGGCTACAGGATTCCCAGTGAGTATTGCTATTCTTAGTTTTATTGTGCTACTTCAAAATTTTTAAAACCAATATTTTGTGTTTTTATTCAAACAACTGAGTCATTGAACATCATTTTAAATAATGACTGATACTTGTATAACTGATGAAGATGTAAGAGATGCCTTATGAAATTGGTATATGTTAATGTTGCATGCCATTTTTCTGCATTTTTACTAGGATGATTTGAATTTCAAATTTTGAAGATCTTTTAATGTAGTTTTTAGAATTGTGATGGGATGAAAATTTTTGGTCTACACGCTGCAGTGTAATAAGTCTTAAACATATTATGTATTTAATCTGTATGATTTTATGAAATGAAAATATGTTATTAAGTGAAAAGAAATATATGTAATGCACTAATCTACGAGTAAAATATAATTACCTCTCCGTCATTTCCAACTCTGATGGCAGTGCATAACTAATCATCTACAAGGGTCGTTGATCATGATGGTACCAGGTCCATCGTTGCCCTCTATGTCCGTGTTTTGACCATGATTTTATCTTTATTTACAGGGTTCAATAGGAGCGAAAGGGGAGAATGGTTGGAACGGACAGATGGGACCTAAAGGAACCAAAGGAGATCTGGTAAGTAGTTTAACTCATTGCATACAATAACCATGGGGTTCTGTGTTATAACTATTGGATTGAGATAGTCCAGTAGTTCATGAGTTAAGAACAATTATCAAAAATATCAATGTTGTCCATCTATAGATGAGGAGATTAATCGATAGGCAGGAAGAGAGATATACAGATGTAGGTTTAAAAGGAGAAATGTGGAGTAAAAGGGTGGTAGTATGAAATAGAGATAAAGTGGAGAACTGGAGAGAGTTGTCAAGGAACAGATAAAATAAGACAGGGAAAACAAAGTTGAATCAGCATCTTGATAATATATGTATGCTTCCTAGAGTTACCAATCAAGTGAAGGGGAAAGCACAAGAGATATTGAAAAATCAAAAGGGTATATTGAAAAATCAAAAAGTTTTCTTGTTTCCTTTTAATTCATACAAATTCTCCTGATTTTGGAAAAAAAGGTGAAATCCAGCAAAGGATTTAAATTCCAGTAGAACATGGCCCAGTGACTCTGAATACATATATTTATAAGATACTTATTGAAACTATTGACCAAAACTGAAAATGATAAGTACATTTTTAAGTATTAAAAATAAGCATGCTTTAAAGATGCCAAAGTTCAGAGAGACAATTGCAAATAGCAGATGCACAAATAATTATTCACAATTATGATATGGAGGGGACAGTGACACAAAGATATTACTCCATTTTGAAAAAAAAGTGGTTTATGTGTCACTGAGCACTTGGGCTTTAAGGAGTTAAGTCTATGTTTCATCACTAGCAATTAACTTCAATGGGATGTTGGGTGGAGTTAAGACTTTGTGCTTCCTGGAAAGCCCACATTTTCCTGAACATTCTGATATCAAATTCTCATTTTGGCAAAATATGGAGTTACGTCTTTGTGTCACTGAACCCTCGATATAATCCATTTGCTTTGGTCACTTGACAACTAATTTATCTTCATTTATAATGCATGAAGAACATGATAAAACAAACAGCATTAAAACATTTTCTTTATAATGCAAGAATTGATGACGGGTCCCTTTTATTAATTAATCTTTTAATGGAGTGTTCTAAGGGATCAATCACCTTACAAACATGAACACCATTCTCTTGCCAGGAAAAAAGAGATAAATCATTATAGTCTAAACATAATTATCGCATACATGTACAAGATCAAATTTGGGTAAATATTATATAGCACCATCTGCACTCTAAGCATTAGCATGGTCACTATCTAGTATTTTACACATGATGCATAAAACTACCTCAAAAACTGCTGTGGTAAAATGTAAACTCTCTTAAAAAAAAGAGTGAATTTTCACTCTATTTTCACTTTCTTGGGAGTGACGTCCATGATCACTTGTTTAGGAGTGAAAATCGATTGATTTTAGAGTGCTCTCTAAGAAGAAAAGAGTGAATGTTCACTCTATTTTCACTACATTTTTCACTCTCCAGAGGAGTGACGTCCGTGATCACTCAATTTTTTTTAGAGAGTACATATGAAAAGTAGATTCCAGCAATCATTTGTCTTGATGCTTTTAGTTTTGCTTCATTATATTTTCTCTTGAACAATGTTCCTCCTTCTGTCCTACTCTCAGGGTGTCCAAGGTCCTCAAGGTACCATGGGTTACCCAGGAGATCCAGGCGCTAAAGGTGCACATGGAGTACCGGTAAGAGATCATTTACTTTATTAAATACTAAGCACAGACTTAAAGCCTGTCTGCACTACCTGTAGCTACTTGCGCCCTCTATATAGCCACCAAAGCCTAAGTGGTGACCGTTGATCCCACATGATCCCCTTTGTCTTATGTTAATTGAGAGCTGATTTGATGAGATAAGCACCTGTCAGTGACCATGCAGGAAGGTCTAATGCCTCCTGGCTAAACTAGTGCAGATAGGATTTAAGACAAGTTCATGGATATAGTTGTGTACTGTACCCACTCCTGTCCATCATCAAAGCAACTTCTTAGACCCCGTTCTCACTCACTTTGAAAGTGGTCTTAGTTAGACCGCTCCAGACCGCTCCAGAGGAACGGGTCTTGAGGAACGGTTTGCGAGCGTTCACACTCCGAGCAGTTTTCATGGCTCAAACCGCTCCACGAGTCAAAGTGGTCTTGTTGCTATGGCAGCTCAGGTAGGCGGGTCAATTTTTTTGCGCGCGGAATCCAAACCCTATGTCACCTGATGTCCCGTTCGCGACGCGTCCCGTATACATGTATATGAGTAGTGCCTGCCCGATCGCTCATCGCGCGGAACGTCACTTCCGTTCAAAGTACGCTTTCCGTTCACATTGCACGTTAGAGCGCTCTGGAGCGCTCTTAATAAGACCCGCTCCTCAAGACCACCTCGGAAGGTGGACTTCTGGAGCGGTCCAGAAGTCCGCTTCCTGGACCACTTTGAGCGTTCTCACTCACCTAAGAACCGCTCCTGAGGAGCAGGTCTTAGTTAGAGCGCTCCAGAGCGCTCCAACGAAGTGAGTGAGAATGGGGTCTTAATTTAATAGCAGCACCATGAAAGAAATGGCAGAAGTGTTTGTGTTTGTTTCCCTTGGTCTTACTTTGATTTGTTCCTCATTGTAACAAACAATCAAATGAAAACAAAGCACTTTAATAAGTATATAGTCAGTGGGTATGTAGTTATTGGGCCTTCATATTACAGTATGAGCATTGTGTAAGAGCTTTATTCCCAAGTACCCATTTACTAAACCTGGGTGGAGAGAGGCAGCTGTAAAATTTAAAAAATGGTTGCATTTACATAATTTTTCACCAGTTATAATTTTGTGTATGTGTGTTTGAGAGCAGACCCAGCTCAAACACTTATAACAGGTACATTTTATAGTTCAATACTGCTCAGATCATGCTTCTGAAATTGCATGTGAATGATTTGAATATACCATGAGGCTATGTTTTAATCCACTTTTGTCCATTCTTACTCTTCATTTGTTCTTCTTGTTGGTCCAGGGAGTAGCCGGTCCTCCAGGTGCTAAAGGTGGTAACGGAGATCCAGGTGATCTTGGTCTAATGGGTGAAGCTGGTCTACCTGGTCAGCCTGGTCTACCCGGTCTAGAAGGGATTACGGGACAGATAGGAGCTCCTGGTGCTCCGGGGAATCCAGGAGAGAAAGGAGAGACAGGGGATCCTGGTATGGAGGGGCTCCAGGTAAGACATACATGGAGACTAGCTGCATAAGATTTTTGACTTTCGTAGTTGGAGGATTGGTATAGTAGTGGTGGTTATTTTACCTGACTGCTAAGAAAGCATAAATGCTTGTTAGTAAGCAACCAGAGGACTGACTGCTTTAGGTCCTCTCCGAGGGACCTGGTAATGAGGATTAATGCCTTACCAAAGGGCACTAGTGTTTCGAACATGGGTCACAGGATTACGAGACCACTGCTCTACCAACTGAGCTATCGCGCCTCGTGATAGGTATAGTGACAGGCTAGTATTTATTTTTGTAAGCACAGAATACATAAAGGTTTGTGCTTGTTTTTTTTTTAATGTTTGATCGATATAAACAAAAATAATCTTCTAAAGTAGTCATCATAGGGTGGAAGGAGGGGGTAATTATCTGCAAGATCTAATAAATTCCTATTTCTGTACCTGTTAAAGCAGCATCGGGCCTGTATTGTCAATGAATGTTACAAAATGTATAATCATTCATGATAAAGAACAATGTTGGAGAATTCAACAGCTTTTGGAAGTCACTTACAGTCACATTCATGGATGCTCATTTGATATTAGGATAATCTTTATGCACACTTTTGTAACTTTTTCTTTGGAAGGGTCCAACAGGAATCCAGGGATATGGAATGAAAGGTGAAAAGGTAAGTTGTTGTAAATAGACATTTGCTGATTTTTAAAAATTTTCTTCAGAAATTGAGAACAGGACATTATAAATTTAAGTGTAGATATGAGCAAACTTATATGAAAATTGTAACAAATAGAATACCTTTAATGTTATTACCATTACAAATATCAATATCTACCCATCCTTATGTGATGTCATAACTTATTAAAGATAAATGAAAAATTTGAAATGAAAAATATATCCTTTTATTTATGTTTGAAGATCTTTGATTTGTAATATACATGGTATGATGTATCCTTCAAAATGTGTATGATTTTTTTTTTAATATAGAGGGTGTTTTGAAATGTAAGTGTATTTTTTGTTTACTTTCTTGTGTAGTCTTGTAGAGTTTACAATAAAAGCATGAGTAATTATTAATCACTAACCATATTAACCAATCAAACACTAACCATATCAACCATATCAATATTTTCATTTTTTACAGGGTGACACCGGAGATTTTGGACCAACAGGGCTCACAGTAAGTTGACTCATGCAAAATGATTAAACAGTGACCAACTATGAAAGATGATAAAAAGACTGTAAATACCCCAAAACACCAAAAAGTGAAGATGTGTACAACATTTTGTTTTGTGTGTGTGTGGGAGTGTTGGTCAATCATTGCCATGAAAAATGAATGTCATTTTTTATCAATTGATAAATAAATATTGCCAAGGTAAGGTAATTTTTTTATAGAAAAGAAGGATGAAGGGCATTTGGTTTACAATTTGTTAAAATATAAATGATTAAATTGTATTAATTGTTGTTTCCTTCTTTCTTTTGCTATCTCTCTCTCTTCTCCCCCTCTCTATCTCACTCTTTTTCTCCCTCCCTCTCTCTCTCTCTTCTTCTCTCTCTATCTTCTCTCTTTCTCTCTCCTCCCCCTCTCTCTCTCTCTCTCTTCTTCTTCTCTCTCTCTCTCTTTCTCTCTCTCTCTCTCTCTCTCCCCCTCTCTCTCTCTCTTAACAGGGTCCCTCTGGTGAGCTTGGTCCAATGGGACCTTCTGGTGAAATGGTAAATAGTTTTGTGATATTCTCCATGTAAATGAGCCGTTCATGAGATAATCTGATGCGTTTGACTATGTTTAGCTCCATCTTTCCTCTAGAAACAGATACAGGCACAATACATGCTTTGTGAATTTTCTTGGACTGCAATGATTAAACATAAAGACTTGGATTACCTGGAAAATATTCTGAATTCAAATTAAAGATTTAATGCTTTTATGGACTGTAACCTTTATATTTACAGTAGCTCATAGTATTTGATTTAATAGCTTGATTATGAAACAAATGGTATAAAACATAGAGGATAAGATAAACGCTTTGAGATTCTTAGTAATCAGAATCTATTTTTGTTTTTATCTCTCTTTTAGGGTACCCCTGGCCTACCTGGTGCAAAGGTATTTTCATGTTTTTCTATTTTCATACTGGTATCTTTTTGTTGTTGTATAGAATGATGATTTTGAGAATAATGTTTTGTTGTTCTAGCTGTTCCAATAATAATAATATTGAATATTGTAACAGGATTTTTTTTTTCTTCTCCATTATCTTTATAAAAGGAAAATTATTTTGACAAAAGTGGTCATCTGAGTGAAAAAAAATATGTTTCATGTCTGAATAAAATTGCAAATATTATAAAACATATTTATTCAGAATCATTTTGGAGTAAGCAGAAGGCTGATTTATATAATCTTTGCTATTTCTTTACAGGGTGAAAGAGGAGATGTTGGACAAGATGGACAAATGGTGAGAATAATAATTATCTTAACCATAATTAATTTTAAATACATTTAATACAAATTCATGATTGTCTTTTGTACCATTTTGATGTGAGCATTTTGTGAATCTTTTTTAAAACTTTTCCTGAAGAGGGAGAAGATAATAATAATAGTAATTGGATTTATATAGCACCTTTTCAGAGGATACAAGGTGCTGTCCCTGAGTCCAGGGACTTGGGATACACAAGTCCCTGCTGAGTCTAAGGACAAATTAAGAATTGTAGAGATTTTCCCCCAATGTTTTTAGATACAAATTGCATGTTATTTCGTTTAATGTTGTAGGGTATTGAAGGACCTGAAGGACCATCTGGACCTCAAGGAGCTATGGGAGAACCTGGTCCTAGGGGAGAAGCTGGTCTTAAGGGAGAGAGAGGAGACCAGGGCATGGCTGGAATGCCTGGTTCCCCAGTCAACATCACCATGAGGGGACCACCAGGTCTCTCGGAGGAGAGTCATATCAACTGTACCTTTGTCATGAAAGGAGAACCAGGATCTCCTGGTCCTTCTGGTCCTAGGGGTGATAGAGGAGATCCTGGACTAGCTGGAACTCCTGGACTCAACGTGAGTATTAGAGTATTATATTTTGATCTATGTTATGTAAAGTGACTCTCACACTCTGCCGTGTAGGCCTACCGTGTGCCACCGTGCGCGAAAATGTCTGCGGACGGTGGAGAACGGCGAGGGCACACGGTGGTTCGTTATCAAAGCGGGCAACACGTTAATAGGGCGTTGGCGCTTATTTACACCCGGTGGGACCCGGCGAAAGTTTTGGGCATGTTCAAAACTTTGGCCGGCTGGCACCGGCCGCAAGTAAGCGGCAAGAGGACGGTGTTGAACGGTATGAGGACGGTATGAATACGTTATGAAAACGGTCACACTGTATGAACACGTTCATAACCCGTTACAGAACGGTGATGAAAAATGGAGAGCGGACTGACCGTTGCCGTTCAAATCGGGGTATTTATTGCAGTCATGTCATGACGTCAGCAGTCCGGGGACTCGCTCACAGGACGCTACGAGCGGTGAGGGGACGCTAAGTGACTGGTAGGTGGCTGCTACAAACCCGGTGCACACGTTCGAGACCCGGTATGGGCACGGAATGGAAACGGCCAAAATTTTCAACAAAAGTCAATATGGGCGGTGAAGACGGTAGAAGCACGTTCAACACCCGGTATGCGCCCGGTGAGAACGGTCAGAAGATGGCAACGAAACGGTGAAAAGATTAATTTTATGAATTTTTTTTTGCGGCTGGGGACAAGTTCGCTCAAAACCCAACGTTCTGGACTCTGTTTTTTTTTTAATAGCCCGGCAGGTGGACGGTAGGCCTACACGGCAGAGTGTGAGAGCTCCATAAGGAGTACCAGGAATTCCTTGTTCAGTTGGTCCTAAGGGAGATAGACCTGGATTAGCTTGAGCTCCTGGAATTAATGGGATTATCAAAAGAATATGTTTTGATCTTTTTCATCTGAATTAGCTAGAGCCAGTGAATAATATCAGTATTTGTGGATTTTTCACATATTCTTCTTTTTTAACATTTAAAATAATTTCTTTTTTGAAAGAAAAATGCTATTTTATGAAAATTCTGCTTTCATAATCAATTGAATACGTTGTCATAATGATCACACAGCTGTTCCATATGAAGATTAATCATAGGTGCATAGTGTTTAATACAAAGCATGAAATGTATTATATTGACCTTTCAAATACATGCTTGGTACATTAAGTAATATTTTATATACTATTTCATTTTTAAATAATTATATTATCTGACATTTATTTTATTTCAGGGATTTGATGGAATGAATGGGCAGAAAGGAGAACAAGGCCTGAATGGAACACATGGCATGCCAGTAAGAAACCACTACATAATTCAATCTTGACTCTTCCTCCGTCATTAACAACTTAAATAATCACCCTGTGGAAGGGTAAATAGAAAAGAAAAACAAATTTGAATGAAGGAAAAGCACTGTAAATTACTTGTGGGAGAGGGGGACACATTTGTAATAGGAGTATTTCCTATATTTTTAATGCAAGACAAATGTATTAGTTGCAATTTGTTAACATTTGGCTCAATAACACTGAATCAGAATGAAAAAAAAAATGCAAATAATTGAACAGCTTTATCTTATTGCATACATGAAGATTAGAAGAAACAAATCCTTAATATTGTGTTTATGCGTATGTGATATTGATTTAGAAAAGAACCTTCTCGTTTATCATGTTGAAAGCATTTATTGCTAAAAGGTCCAATTGTTTGATTTCAGGGTGTGACTGGTCCCCAAGGGCCTCCAGGTGAAACAGGTTTAATGGTAAGATATAAACCTGTTTATGATGGGATAGTGTAACCTGTATAGAGTGGTGAAGTGTGACGTCATCAAAAATCTATTTTTAGATTTTCTCAATTTTTTTTTTATTTTCCGAAAGAGCGTCAATAATAATGTCCAAATGTCGAAAACCAATTGAATAAGTATTGGTTGAGATATGACCATCTGAATAAATAGATTTTCTATAGGAACTCAGTGTTATTTTTCTCTAGTTCGTAATGTTATAACCTGTCTATAGTGGGAAAGTGGAACCTGTCTATAAAGACCACTGAGAATGGTGGTCTTTATAGACAGGTACAATGTATACTTGTTGGATGAAAAAGAAAAAAACATTCTATAGTGGTACAGTGAAACCTGTATATAAAAACCACTGAGAAAGGTGGCCTTTATGGGCAGGTATAATGGCTGGATTAAAAAAAAACCCCTCTCTATAATGCTTTAGTGAAACCTATATATAAAGACCGCTCAGTTGAAATAGGCAGCCTTTAAAGGCTGGTATAATGACTGGGTAAAAAAGATGAACAATTCTATAGTGGTCATAGTAAAACCTGTCTATAAAAGCTACTGAGAAAGGTGGTTTTTATAGGCAGGTAGCCTATAATGGTTGGATGAAAAAATAAAACCTGTCTGTATTAATACAGTGAAACCTGTATACAAAGACCATTCAAGTTGAGAAAGGTGGCCTCGGACACAGTGACATGATGCTAAGATGGGATGTTACATGTATTCCAAATATTTTCATGAAATATTATGTCACAAAGGAAAATACTACTTCTTCTAATAATAAGTTCTTCTATAGCACATTTCAGGACCATAGGCCCTCACAATGCACTTTAAATAGTGCAATTTACTATCAATGGTAACACTTATCATAAGATAAAGTTCTAATGGCTTTTTTGAAGACTTCAATGTCTGTAATGGAGCGTAGGGATAGTGGGAAAGCATTCCAGAGTTTGGACCTCCACATACCAGTGCTCTTTCGCCATACATGTAGGTCTTAGTTGCTTCAGGATTGATGGTGAGAAGGTGTTGTGAAGGTAATCATAGACATCTTGGAAAAGAAATATCTGATTTTAATATTTGACCTCTTTTCCCCATCTTCCGTTTCTTGTTTAGGGTCCTCAAAGCCCTCCTGGTCCTCCTGGCTTCAATGGCACTGATGTGAGTAAGATATTCAGTTACAGTGATAACAGACCAATGATAATGATAATCATAAGTTTTTTTGTATAGTGCATTACACATAGGCATAATTGCATGTCTCTATTTTAAGCATTTTACTGATCAGAATAAAGAAGGAGTAAAAATGGTTTACTGGGTTTAAAATTGTGGTATATCCAGATTAATCAACCGCTGAGTTAAACAGAGCTAACATTTGTAAATAGGTTCATGCTATGGACAGGATCACTTATAAAAGTAGTAGTTTAATGAAATAATGTTCATGATTTCATATAATGATGCTCTGGTACTCTCATATTTTCCTGCTGCTACCCCATTGCATACTGATTTCTCGAATTCCCATAAGGTTTATAGAGTGACCACATGCTTCCATTGCAAAGTTGAGGCATTCAAAATTCCTCTAGCTTATTTATTAATTCAATTGACCTTTTGCTTGATTTATGTATTTAAAATGAATTGGAATCAAGCATATCTTCTCCTCCTCTCAATTCTTAAATACCTTTGCAAATTTCAAATATACTCAGGGTAAACTTTAATAACTTAAGAACTGCCTTATATTTACTATATTATTTATAATAAAGGTATTTTAGCAAGATAGTGTGCCACTCCCCATGGAGTAAATGATCATTAATGTAATTCCATTGTATACTACATACAGGGTATGATGGGATTGCCAGGTATTCAAGGTGAGATGGGTCTTCAAGGACTTCCAGGTGAAAAGGTAAATACTCTATTCATTCATCGTGCAGGGTAAGGTAGAAGTCATGTTTAATTTTGTTCAATTGTTTGCCAGAGAGAGAGGCGACTTTAGAAACCATACTAGAGATCAAGATTGGTCAAGGCTTGGTCACTTCTTGTCCTTTTCCTTACATTTCTGGTAATCTTCAAATGGCTCTGTAGCCTATCATGAAAATGAACTAAAGATTACAAGTGGTATGAGGAAGATGTGAGATTTTTTTAGTTGGATAAGTGCATTACATGCCTCAGTTGTGATCGCTGGAAGTTTTCTGGACTGTCAACGTGCACAACTACTTAAATGTATATGTTTTTGCGTGCTGCTACTTTTTTCATTCCCACTTCTCATTTGATTAGTATGCACAAAAATATATCTGCCATGGTGAATAAAAAATGGAGAGTAATTTTTTGATAACTTTGATATTTCTGTTGCAAATTTGAAGAACTATATTTGATCAATTTAGCCCTAAAAATAAATCCTGTCTTGAAAGGGTTAAAAGCCGAGTTGATAATGGAATCGAGTTGGCCTCCTAACTGTATAAAATTATATACACTTGAAATATTGTATCAAACCATATTATGTTCATGAAAATGTATGATGAAAAAAAGAAAAAAGATGCAGAAACCAATAAATTAAATCAAATCAAATCAAATCAAATGCACTATGTAAGGGTTACATTGAATCTGATATTATACATGTACACATCTCATTTATGTTTATTTCACTTTACTGGAATTGTAAATCAAGATGTTTTTTTAAACAGATAAATGGCGCCATACAAATGCTGTTAATCATCATCATCATCATCATCATGATCCCCCTTTTTGTTTTTGTTTGTAGGGTGCTTCAGGAGAATATGGACCACAAGGACTAAAAGGAGAACCAGGTCTAGAGGGAGTACCGGGAGAAAGGGTAGGTCCTATTAGGAGACCAACTAGGAATTATCATGGTAGTTTTAATCACATTGATTTGTCAGTATTGTTACTTTGTTAAAAGATTATGTCTACGAGTGATATGTTTTGATAGAAATAATAAGTGGCCACAGTATTCACATCATCATCATCATCATCATCATCATCATCATCATCATCATCATCACCATCATCATCATCATCATCATCATCATCATCACCATCATCATCATCATCATCATCGTCATCGTCGTCGTCGTCGCAGCCGCCGCCGCCGCCGCCGTCATCATCGTCATCATCATCATTGTCATAATCATCATCCTGATCATCATGATTATAATCATTATTTTGTTAATGATAATATTATATTTGTATAGGTGTATTGGAAATATACATTTTGTATGACTTTGAAGAGTGAGAGAGATCGCAATGTAACAAGTGAGAAAGAAAAGAGAGTGAGAGAGAGAGAAAGGGAAAGGGAGAGAGAGAGAGAGATAGAGATAGAGTAGGCTATTCACAAGAGCTACATGTTTGCCATATGTTGGATATTTTCTGAATGTAAGTCCTTTCCCAAGATGTTTAAATCTTCTTTGATTATTTGTCTTCACAGGGCTTACCTGGAGATAGAGCTGAAAAAGGTGAAATTGGATTACAGGTACGCACCCATTTACTTTTCATTCTTTTTAATACAAGTAAAACCAAAAGGTGACAATTAATGTTCTTATATTCTTTTGAATTATTACTACCAGTAATATGTATAAATCAGTGTATAGATGTGGCTGTTGGAAATGATTAACAGGCTTTAAGGCTAGTCTTCTGAGTCTGTTCTTTTCTTGTAGAAATCTCTGTCTGGTTTCTTGTAGCTAATCCAATTCAGATAAATTGTAACATTATTCTGCAACAACATAAAAGACATCAATTAGTAAATTGTCTGCTGCTTGTATAGCGCATATCACATTTTAACGTCTCTATACGCTTCCAAAGAGCTTTTGAAATTATTACTCCGGTTTTAACATGGCTGCCATTACAGCGCTCTAGCATTTCAAAGAATTAGTTCCTGCTAGGTACCCATTTACATCACCTGGGTCGAGTGTGGCAAATGTAGATTAATGTCTTGCCAAAGGACAGTATAGTACTGTGGCGGAACTCAAACCGATTCATAGTCTGGTGATATATCTGCTCGACCACGACACCTCCATATCATATATAGCAACTCTTTGAAATAGAATTAACGCCCTTCTCACTCCAAACAGACAAAAGGTGCTCAGTCAGAAGACCGTCATTGAGAGCATATGTTTTCATTGAGAAATATTCCAATTTCCATGTAATAATTAAATGCACTTCATTAAGATATCATCAGATCAAAGCCAGAAGGGCATTAACTCCTATAATACTTCTACACAGACTTAACACCTTCAGGCACTCAACAGCTAGTTAATACATTCACATGTTCTTTTGATCCAGGGCGTCCAAGGACCGGAGGGTTATAAGGGAGAGGTGGGTCCTGCAGGAGCTATAGGATTACCAGGGAGCCCAGGAGCTCAAGGGGATCCAGGGATTAACACCTTTAAGCACTCATTAGTTAATACATTCCCATCTTCTTTTAATCCAGGGCGTCCAAGGACCGGAGGGTTATAAGGGAGAGGTGGGTCCTGCAGGAGCTATAGGATTACCAGGGAGCCCAGGAGCTCAAGGTATCCAGGGATTAACACCGTTAAGCACTCATTAGTTCATACATAACCATGTTCTTTTGATACAGGGCGTCCAAGGACCAGAGGGTTATAAGGGAGAGGTGGGTCCTGCAGGAGCTATAGGATTACCAGGGAGCCCAGGAGCTCAAGGGATCCAGGGATTAACACCTTTAAGCACTCATTAGTTCATACATAACCATGTTCTTTTGATACAGGGCGTCCAAGGACCGGAGGGTTATAAGGGTGAGGTGGGTCCTGCAGGAGCTATTGGATTACCAGGGAGCCCAGGAGCTCAAGGGGATCCAGGGATTAACACCTTTAAGCACTCAACTGTTAATGTATTCACATCTTCTTTTGATACAGGGCGTCCAAGGACCAGAGGGTTCTAAGGGAGAGGTGGGTCCTGCAGGAGCTATTGGATTACCAGGGAGCCCGGGAGCACAAGGGATCCAGGGGATGAAAGGAGACAAGGGCGAGTATGGAGATCAAGGAATCCAGGGATTAAGTATTAAAGGAGACAGAGGAGATATGGGATTAGCAGGAGTAGCCGGTACGAAGGTAAGATTAATTACGACATTTGTCTTGTTTGGTTAATGTCTTGAGAAATGTATTTACGCCAGAACACATCATTTCTATTGTCAAGTTTTTTGTGTACTGAACAAACGGAACAATGATATAACTTGTGTCTCTGTCTCTCATTCGTATGTTTACATGGAAATGTATTTATTAACACTATCATTTACTGTTCTAATGGCTAATGGTATAGTACATCACTATTTTAACTTATTCAACATGCTTTTAATATAGTCTTCTTAATACCCCGATAAATCTCTTTCCCCTCGTGTGATATCTAATTTGTACACACATTGCTGATGATAGATGTTTGTTTTATAATTGTCATAATATTATGGTGACGGTGATAGTAAGGTTAACAATATTTTTAATAGATATGATAGTAATACCTCTATATGGTTATAATGTTCATATTGATGATGAGTATGTCAATGATGATGATTATTATACTGATGGTTTTGATAATCATGACAATGAGATTTTTACGACCCTTGATCGAACAACAATTTTTTCACTCAAAACTTCTGAAACGACACCCAGCACTACACCTAATCCTAACCATACCACCTAAAATCCTGATGTACCAAAACACATAATCTTATATACCTAACAAATTAAAGCCCAAAGCAGAATTCAGATCATTAGTACCGGTAATGAAAGTGGTGATGAGTATGATGTTGCTAATGATGGCATTGATGATGAAATGATATGGGTGAAAACGCATCCGGACACCTACCCCCTGGACAACCACCCCCAATCAACTACTCCCTAGGACAACTCCCCCCGGACAACTACCCGCTAGTATAGTTGTCCGGGGGGAGGTGTCCTAGTAGTATGGGGGTGAATGTCCATAGGGTAGGTGTCCTAGAACTGGGTAAAAAAAAATTAAGATCAATGGGAATGACGAAGGTGGTGAAGATGATAATGATGGCATTGATGATGCTTGAATAAGATTGGGTGATTTGGTTTATTAACAGGGGCATAAAGGAGAAGAAGGTAGCTTTGGCAAACCTGGAAAGAAAGGGGAGCCAGGAGCAGGGGTATGTCTAATTATTTCCCCCTTTTCATTATAATATTGAGTGCTTTATGCTTGAAGAGATTAATTCCAAAAGCAGCTAAATCCATTTTGTAACTTGAGAGAAAAAACAAATTGTTTACCAGATTTTGTACAGGCATCTATGGCAAAGTGATGTTAGAAGGTGCATTTTTTCATAATTGCTCCAAAAATTTAGGTAAATACTTTTGTTGAAAGACGGGTACTGAAGTAAACAATGTTCTGATATCAATAACTAAATTTTCATCAAAAGTGGATTTAGCTCCTTTTGGAATTAAACTCTTCATTTTCATACTATTCGAAAGTTTGATGAACCCCTATAGTTTGCCAAAATGGATATTCCAAAATTATTATTACACAATTTTTAATATGATTTAACTTGAAGTCTGTAAATAAATTGGTTTTATAACAATAGATTTATGATTCTATATTTGAAAAGGGTAAAGCATGAACGTTACCTGGGAAATTTCTTTATTTGTAATATTTTGTTGCAAAGTGGAATAACTGCTTTAGACTTGTTGAAGGATTAGCTGACAAAGTAATACCTGAGAAGGCTGGGATGCATTGATGTTAAAACAGAATTGAGGTTGTTGTTTGTGCAAGGCTAAAAACAAACAAGCAAACAACAACAATTATGGAAAGATATTATTCCATTACATTTAACATTATGTAACAAAAACAAAACTTAACTGGTAGTTCTCTTACTTTTTAAACTTCTTGTTCTCTTAACATCCGAATTGATATGAAAACTAATATCTTTTTTAGATCTTAATTTATTCTCTTTCAACTCTCATTCTCTTTTTCCTCTAACGTCTATGTCTGTTCTACAGTCACCTGGTGCACCGGTTAGTATGGTTTACTTACAAAATCTTCAAAGTAATAATTTTGTCTCTTTACAACTATATTGTTGGTGATATTCATTGATCCATTTAAACTTAAAGTTATCACAAATTGGTGGAGTTACCTCATATTTACACATCAAATACTTTGAAAATATATTCAAAGAGCAGATAAACATTTATCTTATTAGAAGGGTTATTCAATTTAGTTATTCACACTTCAACCTTATTGATTAGAATTGCCATATACATTATTTGGTTTCTTTTGAATTCAGTTTTAAACCCCTCTAAGGTGTGTTGGGAAATTTAATGTCAAAATGTATCATAATGTGAAAGAGAATGTCATTTAAGATACACTTCTGCAAAGATTTACCCCCCAAAAATGTGTTTAAAGACAAATACTGATAAAGGCTACATAATTTGGGTTTCTTTTGTATGCAGAAAACAATTTTTTTTTAAAAATTCTTTCATCAATATTCGACTTCAAACACATTTACCGGGTAAAAATATTTGCAGAATTGTGTCTTAAATGACATCCTTTTTCACATTATGATACAATTTACACTTTAGAGGGGGCTTTAAACTTTCAGGGGGTTAAATTGATCATATATTGTTCTTCATAAATGTTATAAGAAGATAATAGCCTACATGCAGCTCCAAAGGTGACTTTTGATTGATGTAATTGTTACCTTTTTTGGTCTAATTGAATATTCATAAAGTTTTGATAATAAATTGTTTTGATGCAGGGATTAAAAGGAGAACCTGGAGACCTTGGTATGAAAGGAGAAATCGGAAATCCAGGCAGAAATGTGAGTTGATCATGGGTTTGGTTTGTTTGTCTGTTTGTTGGGTTTTTGTCCTAATTTGCATAAATTATGTGGGAAGAATGGCCTGTGGGCCATGGACATTAAGTTGACCTGTTCCTTTCCCAGGCCACCTGGTCAGGTGTGCAAGTGTCAAATTATTTTATTCATTCACTATGTACATTGTATATTTGTTCCTGATTTTGTTTCTTTGGAAAATGCCAAATAAATAATAATAATAAAAGGTTTGAGTACATGAAATAGAAGTTGTATTTCTCAGTTAACAGAACATTCTCAGCTATGAAAGAATGCCATTGTATGTCTGTTTGATATCTTTCAGGGTTTACAAAGCTCTTTGGAAGCACAAAGGGATGTTATATAATGTGATATGCGATATACAAGAACTGAATATTATTATTATTATTATGGTTTTATAGCAGACAGGGACTTGAACCATGCTCCTTGTGATCTACCGTCTAATGAAATTGTTTATTTCATTTGATATTTTTCAGGGTTTACATGGTTTAGCAGGTCCAACTGGGGCACCTGGTCCTCAAGGAAGATATGTAAGTTAGATCGCCCGCTCATCAGTCGCTCTCACATCAATCAATCTTTTATTTATTTATTTCATTTTCATAAAAATACAGTCAAAGCAAATAAGCATGCATACAACAAAACAATGACAAATCAGAGTAATCGATATCATGGGGAACATGTTTTAATAAATGTGTCACTTTACCACTTATATAAAATGAAAAAGGAGAAATTTGATAAAGCCTATGATGGCTTTGTGAGACAAAGCTCCAAATGAAATATACAATTAAATATTATGGAGCATAGATTATACATCACAAGGATACAAACAAATACAACAAAATTGAGTAACTTATTGTGGAAAAGAGGGATTCAGAAGATGAAAGATGGGGTGGATTTTTCAATGGTATACATGGTTAAGCAGGTCAATATATATACCAAGTAAATTATGATCAATATACAAGATCACAAAGCATTTCCTTTCTAGTGCAGTTTTAAACCTTCTGAGCTACATGTACCATGTTGTTCCGACAATTGAATTGAATTTAAAGAATGAAATGTTGATCTAAAATGTTTTGTTTCATTGGTAGATTTAGTGCATTTTCCCTGGATACAAAGCTCATTTTTGCCTTGTATTTCATGGTTGTATATAAACTGCTTTACATATTCACTTAATGAAATTGAAAGTCTGTTGTCTAAAATTGCTAATTCCATTGAATTAAAATGTTTTTATTCTTTATTCCGGTTTGTATCTTTTTTCCTTTGTACCAGGGTGTTGCAGGGACGAAAGGAAGTAGAGGAGATATGGTATGTATTAGGATATTCATCATGTCATATTGTCCTTTTTCATGAGCTTCAGCCTATAAGACTGACAATGTCCATCTCATGTCTCCTGACACTAACAGTTCTCAGGGTGACATCAGATTGATATTTGTCCGTCTCGTGAGCTTATAGCCTATTTACATGACGTTCCTTGTTCATGTACCATTATATCATTCCTTCTTTTCAAATTAAACTGATTTGTTTTTGTTTTTTGGTGAGAATATATGGTGGCCCTGAAGGGACATCGCGAATAGACTAAATCGTGAAAAATATGCGATAAAATTCACGATATCGTCAATTTTATCGCATATTTTTCACGAAGAAATTCACGAAATTGACGATATCGTGAACTTTATCGTGAACTTTTCACGATGAAATTGACGATATCGTGAATTTTATCGTGAAAAGTTCACGATATAAAGTTCACGATATCGTCAATTTTATCGTGTACTCTATCGTGTACTCTCCTGACGGGCGCTTCGTAAACAAAACCAGCCCTAGCTGGGGGAGACAGAGAGAAGGAAAAAAGGGAAAGGGAAAGAGAAGATAAAAGGAAAGAAAGAATAATAAGAAGAAAAGAGGGAAACGGGGGGGGGGGGGGGGGGGGGGCGAAGGGCTCTTGCCTCCTCCTCACTCCCCCCCCCGCCAAAAAATAAATAAGGAGAGAGAGAAGGGAAAGGGAAAGGGAAAGAAAATATAAAAGGAAAGAAAGAAGAGGAAGAAGGAAAGAGGGAAACGGGGGAAGGGCGAAAGGCTCTTACCTCCCCCCCCCCCCCCGCCAAAAAAATAAATAAGAGAGAGAGAGAGAAGGGAAAGGGAAAGAAAGAAGAGGAATAAGAGGGAAACAGGGGAAGGGCGAAGGGCTCTTGCCTCCTCCCCCCCCGCCAAAAATAAATAAGAGAGAGAAGGGAAAGGGAAAGAAAATATAAAAGGAAAGAAAGAAGAGGAATAAGAAGGAAAGAGGGAAACGGGGGAAGGGCGAAGGGCTCTTGCCTCCTCCCTCCCCACCCCCCGCCAAAAAAATAAATAAGAGATAGAGAGAGAAGGGAAAGGGAAAGGGAAAGAGAAGATAAAAGGAAAGAAAGAAGAGGAAGAAGAAGAAGAAAAGAGGGAAACGGGGGCGAAGGGCTCTTGCATCCCCCCGCCCAAAAAATAAATAAGAGAGAGAGAGAGAGAGAAGGGAAAGGGAAAGAGAATAAAAAAGGAAAGGAAGAAGAATAAGAAGAAAAGAGGGGCTCTTGCCTCCTCCCCCCTCCCGCGCCAACAAATAAATAGGAGAGAGAGAGAGAGATAGAGAGAAGGGAAAGGGAAAGGGAAAGAAAATATAAAAGGAAAGAAAGAAGAAGAAGACGGAAAAAGGGAAACGGGGGAAGGGCGAAAGGCTCTTACCCCCCCCTCCCCCCTCCCGCCATAAAGGGAAAGAGAAGGGAGAGGGAAAGAAAATATAAAAGGAAAGAAAGAAGAGGAAAAAGAATAAGAAAAGAGGGAAACAGGGGCGAAGGGCTCTTGCCTCCTTTCTTTTCTTTCTTTTCCTTTCTTTCCTATTCTCCCTCTTTTTTGTTTTTCTCTTTCTTTCTTCTCTTTCCCTTTCCTTCTCTCTCTCTCTCTTATTTATTTTTTGGCGGGGGGCGGGGGGACGAGGCAAAAGCCCTTTGCCCCCGTTTCCCTCTTTTTTTCTTCTTCCTCTTCTTTCTTTCCTTTTATCTTCTCTTTCCCTTTCCCTTTCCCTTCTCTCTCTCTCTCTCTCTGATTTATTTTTTGGCGGGGAGGGGGGGGGGGAGTGAGGAGGAGGCAAGAGCCCTTCGCCCCCCCCCCATTTCCCTCTTTTCTTCTTATTATTCTTTCTTTCCTTTTATCTTCTCTTTCCCTTTCCCTTTTTTCCTTCTCTCTGTCTCCCCCAGCTAGGGCTGGTTTTGTTTACGAAGCGCCCGTCAGGAGAGTACACGATAGAGTACACGATAGAGTACACGATAAAATTGACGATATCGTGAACTTTACACGATAAAATTCACGATATCGTCAATTTCATCGTGAAAAGTTCACGATAAAGTTCACGATAAGTTCACGATATCGTCAATTTCGTGAATTTCTTCATGAAAAATATGTGATAAAATTGACGATATCGTGAATTTTATCGCATATTTTTCACGATTTAGTCTATTCGCGATGTCCCTTCAGGGCCACCATAAGAATATCTTTTGCTCTCATATGTGATCTCCTAAATAGCAAAGTGGCCTAAACTAGGCTTAAACTGTCTAAAAATATTGTGAAAAAATGTTATTAATGTAGTGGGCTTCCATGTTTCTGTGTAAGTAAGTATTCAAGGATATTACCATCGTTCCACACATGTAATTTTGTGTCTCCTCCTCTGCCCAATCATGCACTTTAACCCATTCAGGACAGACTTTACTTTTGGTGTTTAATTGATCACATATCATTCTTTAAATTGGCAACAATAATATATTTGTCCTTTATATATTGCTACATTGCTAAAATAAAATGTAATGTCTCCGAAAACAATGTTTATCTAGAATGTTATCAAAAAGTTGAATAAATGGAATACTGTATCCCAAAGAATGATGACTTTTAAAGCTTATTTTCCTTTTTAAAATTCCTGGCTTCATACGCAATATAGTCATGAAAAAAAAATGGATGCAGGTGAGTGCAGAATTGTCTGCCCTTTGTACTTGTGTATCTGGCAATTTTTTAGGGCTTCGAAACACAAATTATTGAGGCAAACTACAAAATATGCTGGATTGATTGTTACGAAAGGGTTAAGAAGATTTTTTCAATTGTACTGTATTTTTTCATAGATGGTTTACAGTGTCATGTCTGAATAAGTTGTAAATTAAGTTTTTTATTTCTTTTGTTATATTTTTACAGGGTTTACCTGGGCCTCAAGGTTATAAAGTAAGTTTTGGTTCAGTCCGTTTGTGAGGATTTAAGATTATTTCTGTCAAATTGATTGTCGTTACCTTAAAGCATAAAAGCAATTTTCAGTTGAGTACCAAGCCAAGGAGCATTAGAGTGTATCAAAAGTAATTAGTCTACAGTTAGCATATATCAAATTAACCTAAAAAAAAGCTTTACCTTTCCATGGATGGGCTAGCGGTTAATAAATATGAAGAAAACAAAGGAAAACATAAAACAAAACCCAAGAATGACTTGGGTTCCGTGCAAGCTCTTATTCCATATGTTCAGGTACATGTGCATTACTAGCCTACTACCATACTCACAAGTTGCTTGTATGTAAATTGAGGGTGTATAGAGATCTACATTTACCACATCACATTTTAGTATTTAGTATTTGAAGCTGATATTTTGAGTGTATTATATGGAACCCCTAACATTCAGAATAAATTAGTTTTCAGTGATTGACTTTATATCTGTGTAAGGGGTCAGAATAGATTTCCTAATAATTTTAAAACAACAAATAGAATTGTTCAAGAAACTGCATGTTCACTACTAATGAAGATTGAAGGTTGTTTAAAAATTTGTTTGTATAGGTTCATAGAATATATTCATATTTCAGTACAAGTTTTGTTTATGTAGCTTGTAAAACCCTCATCAGTTTGTATCACTGTGATATTTCTCCCTTTTTTTGATCTTTGTAGGGAAGTCCTGGTGATTATGGCCCAAATGGTGAAAGAGGAATAAAGGTAAGGACTTTCATGGAATATTTTCACTTAATTATTATTTTACGAACTTTACTGTCCATTTGGTGATGCCTGATTTTAATTGTTATTTGTTTTATAATCTCTTGTATTAAAAAACTTTACTGTCCATTTGGTGATAATTGAAATGAATAATTTTTGTGTACAATATGAGAAATCATAGATCGAATATCACATTTTCTAGTATTTTCAAAAATCTCCACAAACTTTGGTCACCCCATCATACCATTCCTTTTCTAAAACAAACCTTATAAATCTTGCCTTTATTTCTCATCATAAACCTTCTTCCAGCTAAAGCACTAGGAGACTAAATTCCCCCATTTTTAACGTTATAAAAGTTCTCATTCATCCTTCTAAATGTTTTGATATTTTTGTTTGTAGGGAGACCAAGGAAGGCAGGGTAAGAGAGGGAAACGAGGACCCAAAGGCTTACCGGGAGCACCAGGGTTAGATGCACCTTGCCCTGTGGTAAGTACAACTCATCTTTAACCCCTTCTATGTCAGGGGCAACAAATCCTGCCCACGATGAGTGCTGAAAATTTTGTTGGACTGAGATTTGGACTGAGATTTGGACTGAGATTGGCTACATTTTAGATACCGGTATTAATAATTACATAGCAATATTTCTTATGCACTCATATCCATCTCCAGGATATGATCTGTTTGCATAAAGATACATCGTTATAACAAATAGTTTAGAAAACTACATAAGGTAAACTCCATAAATATAATATTGAATGGATGAAAAAAGAAAATTATGGAAACCGAAATACTGTCTTGTGAGAAAGGTATTCAAGTGTCTTTTGAATGATTTTAGAGTAGGTCAAGATTTGGATAAACAGTGGGAGGGGAGTTCAAAAGTCAGGGTGTAGTAAGACCTTAGACAAGACACAAACAAGGTTCCTTCATAGCACGGTGTATTCCCATGCAGAAAATTGAGTGTTCAAAAATAAAATCAGATGTGATACACTGTCTTTATACAGGAGTTAAGGGAGGGGGGAGGGGGGTAAAATGTTTCAGAATGTATTGTAAGTGTGCATTCTCTACATATTAAAAGTATATAAGAATAAAAGCTTCGCGTTTTAAGATGATTGAAATAACACTTGTTCTTTCTTCACCCCCCCCCCCCCTGTCTTCTTGCAGGGTTCTGATGGCTTACCCCTCCCTGGATGCTTCCCTGCTGCATAGCCTCAAGGTTAGTACAGTCAAACCTGCTTTAGTGACCACCTCTCTACAAAGACCAATTTGTTTCCCTTGAAAATGGTTTCTCATTGAAACATGTACTAAAGGAACCTGTACATAAAGACCACCTGCCTATAAAGACCACTTGTCTCTCTTGGGAGGTCTTTATAGACTAGTCTCACTGTACCAACAACAAAGGTGAATAGTAGAGTGGTATCCAACAAAATATGAGAAAAAATGAGGGTTTGCAGCCAAAATCATGTTTGCTTTTTATGGTTTTAGTACACCATTGCACATGAAGTTGAAATAAATATTTACCTCTTTTCATGAAATTATTGTGATGATACGATTTATTCTTTATAGACAAAGTATATATTTCCTTGTGATTTTACTGATCATACCTTACTGATCACTTTAATTGATCAATAAAGCTTTGAGAAGACGTACATTTTTATCTACCAGGAATAAATCATGTTGTTAAAATTATTTTATGATAATATGTTACAAAAGTTTATTTCAACTTTTTGGGAAACAGTATAAGATTGTATCATTCCTCTCTGAAAGCAAGTCATGATATATATTACCAGTGATTGCTAATAAATATACACTTTACATTTCCTTTATTTCTTTCAAATAAAAATATTTGTTATGATGGTTGTGAGGAAAATTAGGTATGTCTTCAATATCAAGAATAGACTAAAAACATACAAATAATATTTTACAGGAGTAAGGTCACAACAATGATTGTAAAAGGATGATATTTTGATACACATTATGAAGCCCTGCATAATCTACATGTATAGGATCCGCATGTATTCCACAACACCATCATTTTATATGTAATTCTTCTTTTTGCTCCCAAAGCATTATCATGATGGGGTCGTCAGAGGTCAAAGGTCATCATGTCATCACCAACCTCCAACCAGAGCTGAATCCTCCTGAATTCTACCAAAAAAGGTTTGGTGTGAAAACTATCAATATCGCATCAAAGAAGAATTGAATGACGCCATCTTCTACACAATTTGGATGTGAATAAATCTGCTTCTTCAGGTTTTTAAGACCAAACATGTTCATGATTCATTCGTAGGTGTGTGCAGGAGATAAAGGGAGAAAAGATGATATGATTATAAGCCTGGCTGAAATATAATTCTTGTTGGTTGCCAAAATAGTTCCCTTAATAAAGAATGAATAATTTCTCATTATCTTTCTAACAATTTTGACAACATACTCGATTAATACTCGATTCTGATATTAGTGACAAGATCTTAAATTTGAGTTGAAGACTCTCTGTGTTGGCATTTATAAAATCAACTTTGTGATTTTGAGGGGAAAAAAACTTGTTCAGGAGTAATGTGTATCAACAATTGTTGCAACCAACAAGAAACCATATATTTCTTTGGGAGTTTGTATTATAGAGAATATATTATTCATTGAATAAGTACTAAAGAGGAATGATTTTGAAATGTCCTGTATATATTGTACAGCTGTTGTTTATAACCAAGCAACAACAAATATTGAGACATCTAAAAATATTACTTTTTTATCGAGTCTCACTGAAAATGTATTCCAAATTTTATTCGAGGTGAAGTGAGTTTCATTCTGGTATTTTAATGTAAATTATATGAGACCAGTGAATGCCTGCCGTGTATAGGTTTACATGTACATGTATATGTCGTATATTGTGAATATTCATTTGTATGCTTCCTTCCTATTTAGGCTGATTAAATGTATATGCTACTTTGAAATCGCTTTCCTTCAAAGGATTTGAGATAAATGACAGAAAGGAGATCCTTGATTTAGTACTTTTAAGTTGATATTGGCTGAGCGTATATATTTTGTTTCAATTCCTTAGTATACTTTGTGCTGGATATACAGGCTTGTAATTTACCAAAGATGTTCATGACTTATCAGATTCTTAAAGTATTAAATGGTCACAAGCTTTGTCAAAACCATGAACCTTGTATCTTCTGTCGTTATGCCCATTTAATATTTGTAATATTACTGTTATTTTGGTAAGGAAATTTTTTTGGTACCTTACATCACAAAGAAATTGATATTGTTGGTTCTAGAAAGAAGATAAATTTTTTTTATACATGTACTCAGAGGAGTAAAGAGCACATTCAGTGCAGAGTCATTGAAAAAAAAATTTATCAGATTTTCCCTATAGATGTAGTCAATTATTTTGAGTTATTATTCCGAGTATCATCTAACTTTCTTGGAAGAAGGCACAATGTCTCAATGGAGTATTTTTTTAGTGATTTGTTCATACTTTTGTTTCAAATATTATGTAGATGATAGCCTTCAAATTACGTTTGACATTTGCTATATGTAGTATTGAATGTGTACATATTGCTTTAAACTTGTATATTCTAACAAAAACTTGTATAGATCTTTCTTATTTATTCACTCTAAGATTTTATGTTTATGTGTGAGGTACTCCTTTTGATATCCTTTCTCTTTTATTTAAAAAAAAAATTACTTTAATTCAAAGAAAAAAATAATGGATTACTTGACTGAAAACTCATAGTGAGAAATATCAATGATGAACAGTTATAATATAGATGCAAGACCCTCCAAATTTTATTTGAATTGGACAGATTTCACTAGCATTTTCCTTTGTAAACAGTATTTCTTTTGACATTAACCGAAAAACACTATATAAGGTAGTTATGCAATGAAATTAACAAAGTCAACATGTAGTCATTATTTTATCTTATATAATGCTTCAAATTGTATTGTGAAAAAAAGCTATGAATATCATGTACACGTAGCTTATATTTCACAATAACTTTTGTAATGTTTTGTTTTAATTACTATTTCCCAGACATGTATTTTCTTAATATTGAAATGTTTAATATTGTGTAAATAATGAACTGATAGGGACAATGCCTTTATATTATACTTGCCAAGTTTCTATAGGGTTTTCAGCTTTGTAAAAAAAAAAAACCCCTCAAACGTCAGATTGCAGTATTTTAAGTGTAGATGCATATATATAAGCCTATGTAAATGTATTTTCCATGAATTGTTATTGTAATATATTGCCATTTATAACTGCCGTCATGGAGGTAATTGAAGGCATTGCTTCTTAATGTGTATCACTTTTGCTAGGCTGATTCCAGTGATAGCTGTTAATGTAGGCTATTTAAATCACCCTAGATGCGATATTTTTTAGTCTGCGGTCTTGTTCATGTTAGATATTCAATAATATATACATTGTATTTTCTACTGTAAAGTTTCACTATCCAGTTTTAAGTATTAAAAGTTTTTACTTTGATCATCAACGTAGATAATCATTTTTTGAGATGTTCTTGCTTCCTTTCATAAACTAACCATTTTCCTATTTATTTGTAAATAATATTTTCGAAAATAAGTTGAGAAATGTAGGGAAAGAGAAACTAATTTCTGTAAAGAGATAGTAGTGGAACATTGCCTTGACAAAAACAGTAAATATGTTAGAGTTGTCGGTGTCAGAGATTAAGTTTGATAAATAAATCATGAAATATTGCAACTTTGTAGTTCTAACTGAAGAGAAAGATACTCTATGAATAGTAAATTTTTGTAATATTTGCTTATTTAGGCCTCTCTCAGATATGACGTGGCAAAACCAGTGTTTTTTTTTAATGATGTAAAAAGTAATACCCTCCATATTTCTATATCTTATTAAACACAGAGCTAAGTGAACACTTGCAAGTCCGTCGTCACATGCAGTTGCCAATCATTTACACTTTAAATTATTAAAAAACACCTTTTTTCTGTGGTTTACCGTGTCATATCTGGAAGAGTCTTTAAACTCACTTCAAGTTTTTTTGGATGCCAAAACCCTGGTCATTTTCACAGCAAATCTTGCTCACTATTTGAAATCAACAAGTAAGAAGGTTAAAATATTTGGTCCGCTAATTAACCTAAAGCATAAGATGAGTAACTTCACGAACCACAGAACTTGGGTATTTCTACTCTCCTTCTTCCGTTATTCAAAATGCAAAGAAAATTTTTAATATAGAAATTTGATTTGACCCCTTCTGACCCTTAGCAAATTACTATCATATGACAATTCAACGCTTATTATATATTTCAGTAAATTTCTGACCATGTAATTGTAAACCCAAGATACATTTCTGTCTACTGCATCATATAGGCCTGTGTATGTAATATTGTATGGCTACTAAAAAGAGTACAATCAAATCATAGTTATTCGTTGGAATAATTGACCTTGGAGATAGAATGAATATGCTTTCAACAAGCATTAAACAAAAATACTGTGTATTTTTCCAATGCTTCTCAAATAATTTATTGGGAAGTCCATTACCAAACAATTTCAAGTTTTTTATTTTTTCGTTAAGGTGTGAAGTGACCTGACCAAACTATATCATCATTATGACCCTCAAGAAATTATGGATCATGTATGAAAAATTGTGTACGTTTTAACTCTGATATGTGGTCAACTGTTGAAGATTTTATCATGAAGAATTGTCAATCATTGGTCAACTGAAAGGATTGTGATGAAAATAAATATTGTATCATTATTGTATAACAAATCAACATTATCAGTGTTTTCCTGCTGTATTTTTTTATTTATGGTTTGTGACATTGTCGCCTCATCAGCTCTGGAATGTTCTTTTGTGTTTTGATTTTCAGTTCAGTCATTTCTGCAAGTCCTTTTCCATTTGAACAAAGAAATCAACACAAAACAATCTTTTAAATTTGAAGAGGTGTTTTGCGAAGTGGCTTTAAAGGTAATGCAAAGTTTTGGAAAATTTTGAAAATTGGATGGATAATAATTCTTTACAATTTTGATGCATTTGGATGCTCTTGTGAATGTATTATAAGCACTAGAAAATTTAGCCCCTAAAACACTTCTGCTTTTGAGTAATTGAATGATCAAATATTTACTGGTGCTCCCGGTAAATTTCAAGTATTTCAAATAGCACCCAAGGCGATTCCATGGTAGCTGCGACCATGACAATCTCAGAATATGTAGTTCTAATATGTAATTTTCAAACGGGAATAGCAAATCGGTCGATCGTGGTCTAGAAACATTGTTTTAACGTTAAAGTAATATCAGTTTTGAGAGGGCGCTTTACAACATAAAGAGTTTAATATTCACAATTTCATCACTCAATTTCAATGTTATAAAATTGCATATGCTTCCAATATGTTCATTTGAACCAAGTTCATGACCCCATACCAAAACTTTGTGTTACCTTTAACTTGGCTTTGGGGGAAATTATTTATTATTAATGTGACATTCAGGAATGCAGACAAACAGGAGCCTTGGTATATTGTATAAAGAATAGAAATGTGTGAGAGTCTACAGCAAATAACAAATCACAATAAACAAAGTTCTTTTTCAGTTTGGAAAGTTTTATTTTTCTTGAAAGAAAGACTGAGATGGATTCATGTACACGTGAATAGGCATCAAACAAAACAAAGTAAAAAAAACAAAACTTTAAGATCCTGTCCATAATAATTGCATTTGTGTCATTTTGTAACTATCCTCTACAATTGATATCCTTCAAATTGTCTCAAATCACTCAAATTGCCAGAAATATATGTCTTACAACTGAACTAATTAGAGTCTTATATAGCCATTCGGTAATGAAATAACTTGCTCATATCAAAATACAAACAATTCTGTTATTTACAAGATATAATACAATCATTAATGTGCAGCGTCAGGCCTGGTAATTTTGACTGCACTTTTTGAATATCACTTTCAATATGAAAGTACATCAATAAATTGTATACAATTCAAATATTTCACATTACATCAATGCCCAATGAAATCAACATGTCAAATATTTGCCAAATGCTGTAGTACTTTCTCTGAATTTGATGTGCATATACGTTTACTAGTTCACATTTGTAAAATTCTATGGCAAGAAAATTCATAGGGCAAGAGACTTTTTTACATAAATTTTCTTCTAATATTGTGAAAAATTATTTTATTATTGCCTTTTCTCACGTTAGCACAATTTGAGGAAATGTGAGGAATTTAGAAATGACATGAATTAAATCAAACATCCGTACTAGTGTCCTACTTCAGACCTGTACGGATAAAAAAAAAACCTGGCCTACCACAATGTCTGTAAAGAATACAAAATCACATAAAATCTGTTTCAGCCAAACATACAGTGCAATAGAAAAAGTCTTTTGAAAATATACTTGTACCAATATTTAATGCTGATACTGGCCATCTGGATGGCTGAATTTTAACAATTAAAACAGATGTATACCATGTACACCAACAAAGGAATAAAGTGTACAATACATTTCAAAAATATCATTTATAGAATACATGTATATAGATGGAAGAATAAATTCATTAATAATGGAATAAGTTCATCAATAATGGAATACATAGATCAATAATGGAATAAATAGATCAATAATGGAATAAATAGATCAATAATGGAATAAATAGATCAATAATGGAATAAATAGATCAATAAATGGATACCTATTGCTAGTGGTATTATGATAAAATAGATGGATATTTATTTTAAAAAAAAGGAATAAAGCATACAATAAACAAAGAAATGATTAATAACTCTATCTATAGAATAATTCTTGCCTCCTAAAAAAAATGAATGAAGTTTTGTCATACAATGTAGTTGGTATTTGCACAAATCTCATTTCAAACATCAAACCATTTTTAGCCAGCACATCAAAGCTTGTTTCATCAACATTAAATGCTGTAAATTGTGGATATTAATAAACTCAAATCAGTACTGAGATATAGTTTATAGTTAAATGTTTACATGTATACATGTAGAATATCAACAACACTAAATACATGATGAAAACCATGAAAATCAACCAACAAAATACACATTATCTTATAGCTCTAAATTGCTAAAAATTCAGAAGCATTTGGAAGACTTCATGCATTAGAATGCTAAAATAAACGGTAGTTGTGTATATTAACTACTGTGTCAAGTGATGTGGCCATATTTCAGAAAATAACTTCCTTGTAAATAAAATGGTATTCTAAGGCTAAAATAGATATGTGTATTTCAGATCAGTCAAGGTGGTGAAAACATATTTGACAGTTATACATGTTAAAGAGCTACATATTGTCTTGATGCTAAAACTTTGTGAAACTTTGCATAGGTAAACCATAACATGCCCTTGAGATATTTTAGAAGTGAAGTTCTTAATTGTATTAAGTAATTGGTATTTCAGTAAAAAGCTTCACTTATTGGTAAAACTCCATGAAACATTGCATAGAAAAAGCATGGATATAGAGCAAGGTATCTCGATAGAGAACTTCTTGGGTCATTCAAAGTGCAAAAACATATAATACTTTTACAAAATCCACTAAATACATCCATGGAAGCCTTCCTAAGGCCCATTGTCTTTTCCTCTTTTCTTTCTCTCTCTCTCTTGTTACTCTTCTATTGTGTAACACATCAGTTTCTCTTTCACTGTCATCCACCCTTTCTATCACTATCTTTGACCTTATTCTCTTTAACCCCCCCCCCCTCCATCTCTCGGCCTTTCTTGCCACCCCTCTCTCTCTTAATTTTGTCTTTCTCCCTCTCCTTGCCACACTCCGATAATTTCGTTCTCTCTTTCTAATTGCCTGAATTTTGAAGTCAGCTTTAGATTTTTAAAAATTCAGCATCCTAAAGAAACAAGAGAAAGAACCCATTATGGATAGTCTATGGCTAAGAGATAGAACTATGCAAGAGCTATAAATCTAATTTGTATTTTCCTCATCTGCTTGATCAAGACTTTCATTTGAGATAGATGCTTGTACTAATACCTGGCCATTCATGCCTTCAATGATCCTAGCTTCAATGATTTCAATTCCTTCTTTGCCATCTTGGTCTTGGTCCTGGTCTTGGTCCTGGTCTTGTGATGATTCTTCTTCTTTGGTCCGAGATGACACTACTACTGGCCCTTGGTAGTTCTGGGACTGGTGTGACAAGGGGGACCAGGCATAGTTGTGGAATCCTCCTTGAGCATGGTGTGGTGGTCTAGACTTGGCCCAGGTTGGGCTTCTGTTGACCTGGAGTACCTGTACTGGTAGGGAGACATAACCCATCAACATGAAATCCAGGAAAGAAGCTCTTTTAAAGAAATGGGCTTTGCAGGAAAGAGTGAGTGTTGAACCTTATATTACATGTGTTTCTTGCATATTTAAATATATAAATTCTGTAGCCCACTCAGAATGGACTGCCAATTTGAGTGGCTTTCTCTTGTAATGTAACATTGTACTTCTACTGTAGATATGAACATGCTAGCCGTCAGCAAGTTGACTTTAATTTCTACATTCACAACATCAACACGGGGGGGGGGGGGGGGGGGGGGGGGGGGGGGGTGTTTTACAAAGATCCTAAGTTGAACTTACCTCTAAGTTGGACTTAACAATTATGGAAAGCCATTTCTATTATCAAGGAGATTTCATGTTCTTGATGTGGAATTTATATAAAGTCTAAAATAATTGATTTGTCGCTTTTTAACATAATTTATTTTAAGGCTACAAATGGCTTTCCATAATTTTAAAGTCCAACTTGGAGTTAAGTTTGACTTAGGATCTTTGTGAAACACCCTCCTGCTTTGAAGTGTGTTTTGTCATCTAAATAATAGAATTGCTGGATTAAAATAGAATGAAATAAAAACAGATAATGTTGATTAACCCACCTGTGCGCTAACCTCTTGAACTGTCTGTGCAGATGCCCTGTCTACCTCACAGTCTTGATTTGACCTTGATCTTCTGAGTTACAGATGTCTAGAGACTCATAGACTAAGCTTTGGAGTTCTTCCTTGATTTCATCATGGACTTGGCTCTCACTCTGGTTGTTTGGGAAGTCTTCAACAACAAAACAAGAACGTCAATGACGTAGCGCTCATCCGCATCTCGCAACAACAAATATCGTAAATTTTATGTGGTACACCTTTGAACTGGTCAAAAAATTAAAATTTGATGCCCTGGAAGGGCTCTACCAGATAAGGCCAAACCAAATCAAAATCGGTTAAGAAATGTGGGAGAAAAAGCAATTGTTGTTATTTTTTGAATAAATTAGCATAAATTACCATAATTAATTAATGGAGAACAATTTCAAAATTCTGCGTAGAGGTATAGTGTACCAAAGTTAGCTCTATGATATAAAGCAAATCAAATGTAAATTGGTCGAAATATGAAGGAGAAAAAGCATTTTTTGTGATTTTTAAAATTATTTTTGGAATAAATTTGCATAAAGTACCATAAACCGAATAGAGCAACGTCAATCTGGCGCTGCTCAGTGGCTGCCGGGCTCACGATCAATTGGGCAAAAAGAATTTCCGAATTTGCATAAATTACCATAATTAATTAATGAAGAACAATTTCAAAATTCTGTGTAGAATTTTAGTGTACCAAAGTTAGCTCTACGATATAAAGCAAAACCAAATCAAAATCGGTCGAGAAATGAAGGAGAAGAAGCAATTTTTTGTGATTTTTAAATTATTTTTGGAATAAATTTGCATAAATTACCATAATTAATCAATGGAGCAAAATCTCAAAATTCTGTGTAGAAGTTTAGTGTTCCAAATTAAGCTCTAACAGATAAGGCAAACTAAATCAAAATCGGTCAAGAAATGAGGGAGAAGAAGCAATTTTTGTTATTTTTGGAATAAATTTGCATAAATTACCATAATTAATTAATGGAGAACAATTTCAAAATTCTGTGTAGAAGTTTAGTGTACCAAAGTTAGCTCTACCAGATAAACAAACCAAATCAAAATCGGTCGAGAAATGAAGGAGAAGAAGCAATTTTTTTGTGATTTCGAATAAATTTGCATAAATTAGCATAGATAATGAATTTCACGATTCTGTGTAGAAGTTTTAAATCCCCCTCCTAGCCCTATCATATGAAACAATCAGAATCAAAATCGATTGAAAAATAACGAAGAAGCAGCATTTTGAAAACTGTGGATGCAGGACGGACGGACGGACGGACGGACAGAAGGATGGACAACGACGCCACGGCATGGCATAAGCTCATCAGGCCCTTCAGGCCGGATGAGCTAAAAATGATACTTATTTCAAAGAATGCAAGATCAGTAGAGAGTTTCACAAAGACTAAGATCGACTTTAATTATGGCAGACAGTTCGTGTCACTATTTTATCTCATCATTTACTGGCATTGGTTTTTCAAGGGACGTACCAATCGTGGTCACAAATCTACATTTCATTATTGAACAAAAAATTTTGAGAGACCAATGGTAAGAGCAACCATTGGCATGAATGGCCAGCCATAGTTAAGTCCAACTTAAAGTCAATCTTAATCTTAGTGAAACACTCCCCTGGTCTGCAGTTTTATTGACTTTTACTCTATCTTTAGCCTATGACAGTTTTAGCCAATTTAAATGCAGTTCTCCGATAAAATGCAAGAAAAGATTCTTATGTTGACATGAAAATGAAGTTACAATTTATTTTGGATTTAGAGACTGAGACACAGTTAGGGCAAACAAATATCATACATTGTATTAATAAAGGATTCATGCATTGTGGTACACATGAAAGTTTGGTTTCAGTTATTCTAATTTGACAATTGAACTCTTCACAATATCCAACACAGGATAGGCACAGTGAATCAACTATCAGCTTAGACCGCCAGGACTTTCAAATCTGCATTATCTGACTCAATAAATGAATTGCTTTTAATAGAGGAAATGGCCGTCTAACCTTGGCTTTGTTCTGTGATATCTTCATTGGTCTGTATCGCATCACACATAGTAACATCTTGAGCTTGACCCTGCTCTGCCATTTGAATAGATATAGGAGTAGGCTGACTTGGAGTAGGCTGTTGCTGTCCCTGTATGACTGCTATGTTGTTATTCTGGTTGGTCTGTAGCATGGTTGGCATTACGGTAGGGCAAAAAGCTTGGTTCATAACTACAAATGGAAAGGATCAAAGGGTATATCTCAGTGGAGAAAAGATTCTGTTCATAATCACCTAAATGTACATTCATAAACAGAACGCATAAACAAGTTGTGATTGGTTGATAAGGAAATCCATATTCATTTCAATTTTAAAGAAGACAGGATGACAATAAAGGTCTGCAGTTTTTAATTATGCATTTGCAAATTTTTGTTCTCAAATCCTGTATAATTTGTACACAAAAACTGATGAATTTAACAAATTTAACTGACAAATATTTGCTAAACGCTACACTAGGTACTGAGAAGCCATGAAGTATTCAATACAAAATTATGTATGTGGTGATTTCTTATACATAGCACAACAATCTTACCTGGCTGATTGTTTTGATTGTTGTGAATCATGGCACTGTTTCCTCCAAAGAAAGCTGTCATAGAAATAAAAAATATTTGTATGAATATTACAAACTAAATTTGTGTTGCTCTCGCTTTGTATCAAATTTACATATGATAATAGAATCCCAAGTGTTGTATTCTTAGACTTTTGAAGTTCCTGAAGACAAGCTACTTACTTTAGCATCATTCTTTCACTTTCTCACCGGAAGAAAAGGACTAAATAAAAAGATAAATAAATAGTGACTAGTGTTCATTATACAAAATTCACTAAAATGTAGACAGTTCGAACATTAAATACAAGAACCTTATGATTCAAAAAGTTTCATGAATTATTGAATCAATAAATTACCTGCATTATTCGGTAAGTACTGCTGTTGATTACAAGCTGAGAATCCCGACACATTCCACTGTCCCATATTAACAGGTTGCATAGCTTGTTGAGGCATAGCCATCTTCTGACCAGCTATAACATAGCCTACTGTAGGAGCACGATAAGGCTGATAGTACATGTTACCCCCGCCCACCTGTATAGGACCAGTGGGGCCAGGAGAGAAGGTGGATTGCATGGGTGTGGTGTCTGGCATCTCAACAAATGGATACCGCTGGGCAACATGCTGTTGTGGCTGGTAAAATGTTGGGTTGTTTCTGTTGACGTGGTAGAGGGGTGGCATGTAGTCGGTGCGGGTGTTTCCAATGAAGCGTTGCTTACGACGAGTAGCTTTGAGGGGGTTTGGTGTTCGACGGCGTCGAGGGGTTTTTGTGACGGGAGCATTCTCATCAAAGTCTGCATTCAGAGACCACAGACAGCCTCTCTTTGTTGTTGATTTATCCTCTTGGCTGATCTTACGAGATGTGAAGCGTGGTGTAGTCAGGGCATGGCGTATAGAGCTCTATAACATTAACAAAATAAATAGCACAAAATGGTACTACTTAATGCTCATACAAGCAAGACTATGAGAATGATAACATTTGGAAATCTGACAATTTAAATAACAAAACATGCATGTAACTTTGTGATTTTATATATCAAAGCAAAGAGAGAGAAGTCTAGAGAAAATTCTTGCAAATCAATAATATTCTGAGCCCATCTTTGATTTTGTATTTTCTGAATGGTTCATCAATTCTGGAGACAATCAGAATCATAGAAAGGACAAAACATGTACAGTTAGCTTCATTACATCTTGTCAAAAAAGTATATAGCTTCAGCTTATGCACTGTGAAGTTCAAAATATTGTTCAGGGCTTCTTTTTCAAACATTTTCTAGGTTTAGGCATTTGTCAAAGAATATATTAAAAGAGCCTCCTGAACCCTTACCTTCCAACTCTTCCTCTTCTGTCCAATGATATGCTTGTAGTAAGGAAACACCATTCTGCACAGAAATGGTACATATTGTTTTACAGAATTAAGCATCTATTATCCAAAATTATCTTTTAAATCTTGGAAAATTTATACAAAATGTTAATCATAATGTCAACATGTAAACCAATGAGAAAATAAAATGAGTGATTAAAATTATTGTTGACTTCCCCTCTCTGTCTTATCTACTCTCTTCTTTTTCTTTCTTGTCTAGATGTGCTCTATATATCCACCTCTCTCTTTTTCCCCTTTGCTACCCTTTCAATCCCTTATTCATGTACTTACTCCATCTCAACATAGACCTGAGAGGGCAGCATTTCCTTCTTAGTGCTCCTCTTGAAGCATTCCACCACCTGTTGTATTAGACCCACTGAGGGGCGTTGAACATGGGCGCAATCTATGCCACTAGGGGCTAGAGAGACTCCTGTCGATGCATTGTTGTTATAATTGATGAAAGTTGGCATTTGTGGGATAACTTGAGCTGCACCAGGTAAGGATGTGGTATGCCAGATATCAGCAGCCTGAGAGAAGCTCTGCTGCTTACCAAGTGATTGCTTTAGCCTTTTGATAGGAGATGACCAATGTAAAAATATGGGTTAAAAATAGAGCAAAGCAATATTGCAAAACACAAAACTAATCTTCCAGGAATTTGTATTGAAATATAGTTTTGAAAAGCTCAATCTGTAATTCATGTCCAAGTGCTACTATTACCTGTGACATGCAATATCAAATACAGATTTTGAAATATAATAGGCCCTTACTCCAATATTTTAAGTACACAAATTTAAAGCTTATGAATATTAAACAGGTAGAAATATAGCAAGCCTAAGATGATTGTACTGTAGAAGTTTGACTGCAGAATAATTGTGATGTAGCCCTCCCTCTCTGCAATCTCATGAAGATATGAACTGAGTCAGCCAATGTCAATTTCTTTTATTTTATTTTCCATTCATTATTTGTGTATGTTGACCCATTCTTATTCAGCTTTGTATGAAAGAAGACATTGTTTTTGTTAAATTGATTGAGAAGATGATTGTAAGGGGCTGGTTTTTCCCCTTTTTTCCTTACCGAGGATCCAGAGATATAGGTTGGACAGCCTGCCTCTGTGTCTGTGAGTTAGGATAAGCTACCAAGGTTTGTTGAGGGTTCCCCTGGGAGTCTGCTTGGTCCTGTGTGATAGCTAGTTGCCAGCTCTGTTGAGGAATGTCTGTTGCAGGGTTTCCTTCAATTGTTGAATAGAAATAGAGTTCATGTAGCCTCAGATCTACCAGTTATATTGGATCTAATTCTAGTTTCTACTGTAGATCTAAAAAAATAAGATGTTAGTCCCCAGTCTACTTAGATAATCTAACCATACATCTATAAATTAAGGGGGGGATGGGGGGAGTAAATGACTGAACAATGATCCTTACCTCAACTTCATGCATGGCATGCATGAGAAAACAAGCACTGCATAGATTAATCACAGTTTATTTCATCATGCCTACAGTATATGACACGCATTATGTTGGGTAGGGTCCACTGTGCAATTATTCTCATAAAATATCTGTATGCTTGCCACTTCTACGCTACAGTCTGAGTCAGGTTTTTTTTCCAAGCGTTCTTTCCAAGTTACATATGTTTTTACCCATAATGATAATTATCCTAACTCCATTTATACACATTTTCATCCAAGGGTATGAACAAAAATCACCACCTACAACATAGTTTTGTATCAAATACTTACCCCACCGTTGATCACCACCCTCACCCCCCCCCTTTTTTTCACCAACACTGCCCATGCTGTGGGGCATGGGGGAGAGTAGACCAAATTTTGTTGTCTCTTTCGTTTGTTTAATAGCCCCTTATTTAGGGTCGGCTCCTCTTTTTAGACCATAGGGTCTCCTGTGCAAACTTTATAGGAAAGAGAGAAGCCAACCCTACCCAAATAAGAGGCTAACAAACCAAAGAGAGAGACATTTTCGGTTTAGGGGGAGAGGGGATAGGAGGTGACAAGTCAGTTAAAAACTTGCCAAAACCAAAAGGCAAAATAAGTCTTTAGAACTTAAAGCCTTGATTCTCAGGTTTCAAGGAAAAAAAGATTAGCCCCTTCTTCTTCCTTTTCAAAAAGTTAGACTTAACAGTTAGACTTAGGCCTAGACCTCTAGTGAGAGAAGGTTTAAATCTACCAAAGCTAATCTAAGTAGATTCTAAGATTCATGGCACTGGACTAGACCATGAATCTAGTTCACTCTTGATCTAGATCTAGAGTCTAGACCCTAGGCCTCTATTTAAAATCTATTGTCACAGTATTATTCATCAATCATCAATGGTGATCTGTCAGTTTATGACAGGTTCAGTGACCCAATCAAAATTAGATGTCTAGCCTATAGCCAATATAGGCCTAGGGCCTATCAAGTGTCTCTCCGACTCCGAGTTCCTCGGTCTTGAGCCATCCGTTTCATTTCATACCATGTTGCTCCACATTATGTGATTATTACATCGTCTAGAAAGCCTTTACGAGGTCTTCCCCTCTTCTTCTTTCCATGAATACGACCTTCTAGTAGACTAGTCTACGACTCTGAGTCTGAGCATCAAGCCCCATCATGCCGCATTAATGTGTCCAAGCCATTTCTTCCGACTATTGCTGGAATGAAATAGTCCAGGCCTAGACCTAGAATTCTAGATCTAGAAATTAGGATCTAGAACTAACATCTAGATCTAGACTAGACCCTAGGCCTAAATAACAAATATAGACCTAGACTCTAGGCCTAGGGCCTAGTCTATAATGATTGAGGCCAGTTCCACGCCGACCCTCACTCAGCCATCATTCATTCATTCATTGAATTGGAGTCACGATTTTGCTTAAGCCTTAAATTAAACTGCTGTTTTAATGTTACAGTTAGATCCTAGACAGATATAGATTGTCTAGATGGAGATGTTAATAACTTCTTTCTTACCTTCACAATTTCCTGGGACATTGTTTGCTTCTTCCTCCATCGGCGGCTTTGCAAGTTCACTTTCTGTGGTTTTCATATCTTGGTTTGTTTATCTGGATCAGCTGATGTAATTTACCATGCGGCACTTCAATTAGTGTAATATACGCATAATATATGTAATGTACACGCTAACATAATAGGCGCATACACGCAGTTGGCTTTGGAGCAAAATGGCAATTTTGTATTCGATCCTGTGTTATTTTTTGCGCGTAATTAGTGCCAAAAACATGCGCATACGCGTTCCTCTGTGCGTTCAAACACCAGCAATGTAATTTCATTGGTTGATATCAAAGAGGGGAGACTGATGTTACATATATTACCCTCCCTCCCACTGGTCTTTGTGAATTTAGGCAAAAAACAAATAATACAAATAAATAAATGAATTAAATAAAAGATTTGAACGTTATATTTTCATTTGTAACTCTGTTGATAATTCAAAAATTGTCAATAATTAGATAACGTCAACTTTAACTTTTTATTAGTAGCATTTTGCAAACATATTTCTTGAGATATATTTGGCTTGATTGATTTGTTTCACAGGGTTAGGGATTCATTATTCTACTAGACAACGATAAAAGGGGCATAGAGACAAGAATTATCTAGGGCATATGAATTGACCCCATTACTTGACCTTGATAATGCTGTATTGGACAATAACGCAGGCCTAAGATTTTCCCCCAAAGACTTACACATTGGTTTGTATATAATTTGCTTTTCCATCATAAACAATTCATTCATATAGGCTAGGCCTATTTTATTTATTCATTTACTTATTAATCAATTTACTTATGTATTTGGGCCAGTACTAACAAATATACATGTTTAGCGTCCCCCGCCCGCTTCCTTTTTGGGGGCCGCCTTCTATTTTTGTTGTTGAATTTTTTTATTTTGTTTTAAAGAAAAAAAACACAGATTTTTTCTGATTTGAAAAAAAAAAATGTAGGCGGCCATCTTGAAAAATAGCCCGACTGTCAGGGAAAATGTACCAAGCGGCCATTTTGAGCGGCCAAGTGAAGAAAAATAAAGGAAAAAGGTCCTCCTCCTTCCTATTTTCAAAAAAGCAGGACGCTTAACATGTTTTGTTTTTATTTGGCCGATATTTATCTATTATTTTGTTCATTTGATTATTTATTTATCTATCTATATATTTATCTATGTATTCGTCCATTTTTTTTAAAAATTCATTGGTCTATTTATTTTGTATCAATTACCCCCGCAATTACCATAGCCGTGATTGATGTAGGTTCGGAAAATGGGCCCCTATCTTCGACAAAGGTCTGGATACGCCACTGCTAGTGTTATTATGCAGAGTTTGTTACCTCCTCAGCTCAATGTGGGTCGGCAAACCGCGGCAAACATGATGCACACTGTAGAAACATTTAGGCTTCTCACTTTATTCACCCCCCTCTTTCTCTCTCTATCTCTCTCTATTTATATATATCTCTCCTTCTCTTGCCCTCTTTACTTTTACGTTTTAAAATAACGAAGGTACAGGAGTGTCAAGTCTGACAGACGTGAGCGCTATACAATAACCCACTATGATTATTATTAATATTATTATTAAAACCAAAAGTAGATATCACTATTATAGTCTACAAGCAACACATTTCTCTCTCTCTTCACTCACTCAAAGTTTTGAAATTGAAAAGTTGATATCCAAGTGGTCGGGGAGGGAAATTCAGCCCCAGCACTTCTCCTGACGAAATTATGTGCTGATATGCCCATACGTTATATTTATAAAAAATAAAAATAAAATTTAAATTACTCTATGTGGAAACCAGCGCCCTCTTCGTATTATCTGTAGTATTGGATTTGCAGCGATTCGTTTAGTGAACTAATTTAAGTGAGATGACTGATAGACTTTGAACTTAAATCCGGGTTGATTATTAACCTTTATTATGACGGTTAATAACTATGTCTATACAAGTCATTGTTTGTGAACCGACACAGACAACAGGTCTCCAGTGTTACACTTAATGAGGGGGAGGAGAAGGGGGGGGGGGGGTACCCAAGTGGTACGTTAATATGCACTATACATTTTAACATATACTGTTACTTTATACGCCTACGATAACTATGCTTATTGCCATGATGATCAAAAAATTGTCTGCTAAATGAATTCTATAAAACTGTTTCATTAGTTTTCCACTTAATTAAAGCAACCTTTGGTCAGTGACGTCACAATTGCCGAGAAGGCCTTGGTAGACGGGAGATATACGGATATACACATGAAACATTGAGATATTCAATACTGTTGTGCTGGTCGGACTGTTCATTGTAACATGCGTTATTACCATACACCAATGGTATCACCGCGACATAAAATAACCCTGTTACCAGGAATCGCCTTTTTCTCAGTATTGAGCGTATACCTCCCAATTCTGGTTAGTGAAAAGACTATTCTACACAACTGACTCGGGCAGCAAGAAGCATTCGTACATTTTGAATAAGGATATGTTATTCTCGACTTGGTGATATAGTGGTGATATAGACAGAGTGGTATATAGTGAAAGATTATCAATAAGAGGCTGTATCTTCAATCTTCGATCAAGCAAAAAAGGACAATAATAATTCATCGGACTGGATATAACGATGGCGGCATCAAGGTAAAGGCTATAATAATTCAGGTAAGGAAACAGATTATTAATTATACGGAATATAGTTTTGTATCGTATTATTGTTGTATTTGTTTACTTATTACTGTTTTCTTAATGACTGTACGGACCTGAAAAAGCTTTAAAGGCAAGACAATTAAGAGGAATCCAGAGCATGTAAACTAAAGATATTAAGTATTGTGGCTCGTAAATGCACCTTATCTTGCTTTTTTTTCAATAAATATATAATTTTACAGTTTTAAAAGCACTCGTTGGTGATGGCAAGCATAATTATCACAACAAAAATGAAGGTTTATACTGCTACAAATAAATGCTTAGTTTTCCATGTATACTCCTTTTTCGCTGTACATGATTATTTTGCTTTTAAACCGATATAAAGAGAAACGACATTAATGTAATGTTTGTGATGACATGCGTACAATTATTGGAAGGGGCTAATAATTTCAATACATTAACAAATATCTTTATAATTTACAGATATACAAGTTTGATAATATTCCTTATAATAATAGGTTGTACGGCAGAAATTAGTGGTGGATCCAGAATTATTTTTTTTACGGAGGAGGGGGGGGGGGGGGTCTTAAACGTGACATGTCAACATTTTTGAGTACACACAAACAAAATTGGGGTTGAGGCAGCTTCCCCCAGTGTCCCCAACCCGTCGATCAAAATGTTGTAACAAGTCTACACCATCTCGATTCTTATGTTAATAATATAAGTGTTAAAATGAAAGCCTTTCTTGTTCATCTCGTTCATAAATCCTTGACTTGCTACGGAGATGTTTCATCAAGTCTTATCATAATTCATGAAACTTCTTGAATGACAAAATGCGAAACGCCCATATAATATACCCATACTTTTAAGTAAACATTAAAGGAATGCAGCATGATTCCGTGTATTTCCCCATTGTAAACATGCAGGGGAAATCCTTGTGTGGAGGGGGAAGGGGGGGGGGTTGACTTTTTTAAAACGATATGTCTCTTAAAGCCATTATTCCATAAATTATCATAAACAACACAGTAATTTACATACTAACCGCTCAATTTGTATATAAATGATTATTGCGGTATTTCTTATTCAGCAGGTTGAACTCAACTTCTCCAATCAAATAACGTAGTTTTGTAATTCACCGTATTTTAACATATTCGTGTTTTTCTTTGTTTTAAGATATCCACTCAATTTTGGTGGGTGGATGAACATTTTCTAATTTGATGCATGCACTTTTCAATAGTGGCTTGCTTAGGAAGGACCCCTCCCCTCCAAAAATAAACAACACACAAGGCAACATGGGGCTGGACAGATATCCATTCATTTCCACCCCGACCCCCCCCCCCCCTATGTCTATCAATTTCTGGATACACACCTGTTTCAAGTACCTGCTTCTCGGTAATACTGTGTAACCATAAGCACCATAGTTTATGTGTAACAGTTACCACAGTGATAATCCGACATGTTGTAGATAATGTGTGATTTCGATGTGGTTTTGTCAGTCTCTGATATCAGAAATCGGGTTTCATAAAAACAGGATGTTTATGTTAAAACAAATTTAACCGCAAATGAAATTACTGCCAACTTTGTTTATTTATTTAGTTTCTGTTTCTTCATTACACGCAAATTGCAATATCTTGCTCTGGACTTTCACACAACCATATTTTCATAATCTGTAATGAAATTAATTAAGATCCGTTATAATTCAATAGTGTTTACAATGACATTTTATTTCTATTTTAGGTACACTATAAAAAGTCGTCCCATCATAATAATATTAATATACAAGCACTGGGCCTACACTATACCAGTAGCCTATACGCAATACAAGGTTTGTAAATTATGCTATTGAGCTTTTTGTACGCAATCGAACACGTTTATTACGAAATTCCCTACAATGTCACGAATAGTATCTATGTCTGCTTTTGTGCATGTATTCGATAATTCATCGCTCTATTGCCATTGGCAACCGGAGAAGCCACGAAAATTATTAGCCTCGTTAAAGGGCTTTAGATTTCCTTTACAGCGAGAATCGACTCGCTCAATGCGTGAAAACATATAGCTTCCTGGTTCTTTTGATCATCATTACTTTATGGTCTTCTCAATGTCATCATAATATATTGTTAATCTTCATTGATTTACCATCATAAATCAAAGCAATCATATTATGATAATTCATGAACACGAGAATAACATTAATTACCACTTAATCGCTATCGAATCCGATATTTCAGAAATAATGAATATTAAACAACTATAAATACCTTACCATTAGGTACAAATTAATACAAAATAAATTATTGATTCATTCCTTAGCGCAACTGTGACTTCGGTGTCTACAATAAAATTATTGGCACTTCTTGTATGCGCATATTGAGTGAGTGTGCACGATGTGTTGAGGCACATGACATTGTTAGTCATTTGGGGATCAAACTGTTAATCATCATGGCCTTACCGTATGTACGTTACCATAGTTACTACCGAGTTTCATTTGGACCGTCCATGGGTATTGTCTAATTAAACGACGAGGAAGCATAATTAAGGCCGCTAAAAGATAACAAATATTTACAAATATAACAGCAGATGATCAAGGATCAAGCATTCGTTAAAATCAATGTTTGTCTTCAAGTTCATATCTATGATGGCCCAGCAGGGACATCGCGAATCGTTATATAGCGAATCTGTGAAATTCACGACGAAATATACGACGTCGTGAATTTCGTCCTAAATTTCGTCGTGAATTATTCGCGATTTCACGATTCGCGATGTTTCTTATGGGCCACATACGTAACAGAGTTTTTTTTTAAAAAAGGGTTAGAAGGATGGCAGATTATCAGACAGACGAAGCAGTGTAGGATATGAAAAAGTGATCATGAATTTTGAGGGTTATGTAGGCCTTAAATTAGGAAATGTTCTAAGAGAAAAGGAAAAACGAGATCCGATGGTTCTAAAAACTAGAAAGAAAGATAAATAGTTATTTGTCATGCATTATTTAGTTTCTGTTTCTTCATTACACGCAAATTGCAATATCTTGCTCTGGACTTCCACACAACCATATTTTCAATATTAGTAACGTAGTGTATAGGCCCAAGCAGTGCTTGTATAATAATATTATTATGATGGGACGACTTTATAGTGTACAGTACCTAAAATGGAAACGTCTGCAGTATGTTTATAAAACTCCACAGTAAACACTGTTGAATTGTAAATGCCTTCCCTGGAGTGGAAGTAACTTCTTAATTATTGTCTACTTTGTAAAGTCATACATTTTGTAAGTATACGACTTTGTAGTACATAGAATAAAGGTGGTGTAAATAAACAAAAGTCCACTATTGGAGAAGAGGGCGTATTACTGGGGAGCATGAGAAGCGAAGTGGGGGGGGGGGGGGAGGGGTGTTAAGGTGGGGGAAAGAGGGAAAGGGAATGCGAATAGAATATTGGAACCCCTCCCACACACTCCACCCCCTCTATAGATATAACGTGACGCCCCAGGAGAAATGGGGTGAGAGACAAAGAGAGAGAGAGAGAGAGAGAGACAGAGAGAGAGGGAGAGAGGGAGAGAAAGAGGACGGAAAGCTAGGGGGGAGAGAGAGAGAGAGAGTTGGGGTGTATTGGTGGGAATATCGAGTGATTGAGTGCATAAAAAAATGATTTGTGACATAATCGATATAGTTACAAGAAGACCAAAGTGATGATTGAAGTAGGTGCACGGTGCAAGCGTCAGTTGTTTATGTCCATTATTTTCTGCATGCAAACGTACATGTAGCTTTTACATAAAACATAATAATAAATTATTCACAATTATCAAGGTTTCTTTATGCTATTGACGAATGAAATACTAAACATGTCCTACACTTCACGAATACCATCCATGTCTCTATCAACTTCAGGTTTTCCGATCACGAGTGAAATTTAAAATATCAACAACAACAAAAGCAGTATGGGAAAGAAGACACAGCCCTACCCTCAACCTGCCAGCTCTCAGCAGCAGCTCCACTACCACCAGCCGCCACCAGCCCGGGTAAGACGAGCTCCTCACGGCATCACTGTCAGTATCTGCGTCAAGTACACAATCTTTGCATTCAATGTGATCTTCTGGTTGTGTGGTTTAGGCATCCTGGCCTTTGGTGTGTGGGGTCTCGTCTCGAAGAGTGTGTCCAGTGTCGAGGCTATCGCAGAAGAGGTATCTATAAAGTCGGAATGAAATTCTAGTCCATGTGTCGTATAGCCCACAGCCCTTTATTTGTCTTGCTAAACAAGACGTACTCCTTTTTACACTATATCCTCCATAAAACAAGTCAGTTATATTATAGGGAACTCATATAATCTATTTCCACTATAAAATATATTATCTATCACTGTTAATCTAAACAAACATGGTAATTCATCATTTTTTACAAAAGCACAGTAACAACAAATGACATTGCTTTAAACACCGATCCTTAATTGTTGATTAACAAAACAAAGTTCCTGAGAACATCGTGGCAAAGACGTCCAAGAAATCAACTCACGGGAAATTCAAATACCCTGTTGTACATTACCTATAGAAAACATATTCCGATTAGGTAATATATAATTTTACTGTTTGCTCATTCCTAAAAGTGATTCACAAGGGTATTAAATTATTATTGGGTTGATTTTAAAAAAAAAAGTTCCTTGCGACCGTATTTACAATTATTCATGCAGACTCACTTTGTAGTTAGAGAATTATACATGGTAGGGGCAGGGGATCATATTAATAACCAATTTAACCATTAATATCCTGGTAATACTTTGTTTATTTCGATGTTTTAGGTTGGAATCAAATTAGATCCAATGTATGGTTTCATCATAGTCGGTGGGTGCATCTTCATCCTCGCGTTCTTAGGATGTATCGGGTCATTGAGAGAGAACACGTGTTTGCTGAAGCTCTATGTCATCATCCTGGTACTTATCTTCTTGGCTGAGATCACCATCGGTCTCCTCGTCTACTTCTACCAAGATAGATTCGTAACGCTCCTTGATACATGGGTGGAGAAGACTCTACTTAACTACTTTGGTGAGGAGTGGTGGTGGGGATGATGATAGTGGTAGTGGTGATGGTCGTGGTGATGATAGTGGTGGTGGTTGTGGTGATGGTGGTGGTGGTGATAGTGGAGTGAAGATGGTGGTGGTGGTGGTGGTAGTGGTGGTGGTGGTGATGATAGCGGTGATGAAAGTGGTGGTGGTAGTGGTGGTGGTGGTGGTGGTGGTGGTGGTGGTGGTGGTGGGGATGACGGGGGTGTATTGGTGGTGCTGCTGCTTTTAATGACGATAATGGTGGTGGTGGCGATGGTGGTCTTTTGGTGGAAATGATAATGATAATGATGATAATGATGTTGATGTTAATGAAAATTATGAGGGAGATTGATATGATGGTCATGATGCAAATAGGGAAGATAGCTGTATAGGCCTCATTGTGGTGATGGTGATCATCAATGAGGATGTCATGGTGACCGTCGTGTTGATGAAGACAATGTTTATATTGGTATATATTGTGATGATGGAGGTGGTGACATCATTAATGAACCTAATGCCGACAATGTTCGGCGTTTGGAGGGGTGTGGTAGTGATTTGGTGATGATAATGTCAGGGCGGGGGTTGATCATCTTTAATAGTTCCTTAATAGTGCTGATAATGGTTGTGGTTGATGATGATGATGTTTGATGATGTGCTGTTGGCGGTGATGGCGGCATTGTGAACGAATGAAGGAGTCTGATGAACTCATGAAAAGTCACCATTTGAACGAAATGTTCATGTTAGTAACAATGAAATGTCTCCACTTATTATTCATCCATTTCTAGATGATCCAGACAGTCAGTTCTTGATGGATAACATGCAAGAAGGGCTGACATGCTGTGGTGTTAACTCTCCCGATGACTGGCAGAAGAATGCGTAAGACAGTATCTTATTTTCTCACGAATTGGGTCCCCTCCCCTGCCGCCGGCTGGATACGCCCCTGGCTTTGTTCATGATATCTAATGATATCAACGCCTTATATCCTATAGAAAAGGCACTGTATAAATCCAGTTATTATTAGTTTTATCCTTATTATCTACTACGCAGATTCATAGAGCCTTTAACAGCAATAGAAAATCAAAACAGATTTTCTGATGTGATCAAGTAGAAGATTGAAAGTGTGATTACAACTTGACGAAACGTTGCTCCTTGTCATAATGGATTTAATCCATTAAGCACTTATTGATAAATACATCAGAATGGCGATTTGAAAGAATGTTTATGAAACCAAAGGAGATGATGTACAGAAGAAAGACCAAGAGGCATTGGCTGAATGAGGACATTGAAAATAACCGCTCAAGAAGACAAATAACAAGATCGCAGCTTCCGATGACGTTAGCATCACATAATATTGTTCGGCTTTTTTTGTTGTATATCCTAATCTTTAGATTTACAGGCTTGGTGATTTAATGAGATAAGGCTTACAAAAAAATGTTGTATTGTCTATTGCGACCAACCCAGAATCATAAAATCTACGGTCGGCTTTTTATTTAGTTTTTCTTTTAACGATTTTTTAGAGAGAAAACGTTTAATGAATAAAATATATGTGTTAAAGCATTAAAAAAAAAAAAAATATATAAACATAGGTGCTGGCACCTAAAGGACACTACAATCTTCTTCTTTTTAAGGCCTAAAGTTGATGGGATTATTTTGTTTGGATACAGCAGTTGTTCAGATTAAATTCATCAATTGATGATATTTTTTCCAATGTCTACCCATGCAGATATTTCAACTGTTCATCCATAGCGGATTCACGATGTAGCGTCCCCTTTTCCTGCTGCGTCCCCGACCCTACTACATCAGTCATCAACTACCAGTGCGGATACGGCGTCCTAGCGCTACCACCCACCGAATGGTTCATGACCATCTACACCATAGGTTGCGCTCAATCCTTGACCGATTGGTTTAAGACGAACGTCATCCTGCTTAGTTGTATTGGTGGCGCCCTCGTACTCATGCAGTCCATCGCCATATGTCTTGCTCGCTCCCTGATCGGTGATGTCAAAGAAGTCAAGTCGTACTGGTGATCGAGTTTTTTAGATTTATTTCAGTTTGTAGGCGATACACACGAGGCGTTTTTTCGATGTTATTACATACGGGGGTGTTTAAGCCCTCTCAAAATTTCTCCAAGCCTCCCCCTCCAAAAAAAAAAAAAAAAAGCGCGAAGCTTGTGTAAAAAATAAATTAAAAAATCCCCCAGACAATCCCAAAGACCCCCCCCCCCCTAAAAAAAAAAGTAAAACTAAATGAATAAGTAAATAAATAAATACAAAATAAAGAAAGAACGAATCCGTTCTTGGAAATGAAAACCTAAACGTAAGCCAATAATCTTATCTCGAGACCAAAGCAGTACAAAAATGCTTTACGTTATTTGATTATAAATCCTTAGGGGTACTAAGTCACTTATCATGCTTTTAGGAGATACATGTATCTTATGATTAATGACGGATTTGTGTGAATGACATTCATAAAAAATAAAGTGCTGGTACACTTTCTTCACTTTTCTATCTTAAACTACTTTAGAAATAATATTGGAAATGTTTGGGCTAACTTTTATCGTTCAGTTTTGGTCTACAAAGAGAATTGCTTCTTTTCTACACTTCATTTAATTAGAGTATAATTAAGTGTATTTCTTGAAATATTTGAAGTGGAGACAATATTATTATCTGACCATGACTGTTTTGTATATCTTATCTTTATGTCTACAACGCGTTGTAAACTTAATTATTGTCTTCTAACATGTGTTATTCCAAATCTTTTCGTCGCATTGATTTTTTCCCCCCGATAACTTTTTCGGCAAATTTAATTGGTTTTGCTCGAAGGGAAACGATCTTCCTGTAACCATACTTTATTGGTCTGACGCCCCCATTTAAATATATTTCGCGACGCCCCTATATTAGAATATACAAGTTCACATAATCGTATTTGTCTTCTCGTAGTGCACTTCATCTCTCGTAGCAGTCTTTCTTTTAAACAGCAAGCTACTTTCGAGTCCAACATTGTATTCAGACTGTTTTCCCTTCTTTCACAATGATTTCGTCTCAATTATTTGTTTAAACTGAAGAAGATTATAAGTGTGTGAATAGTATATAGACGACTGTGAACAGTCCCCCAAAATGGTGATGATCATTAAACAAAACTTGAACAAAATTTAATTAACCTCTAAGATCATGGTCCTACCATAAGTGCAGGCTATTTGTTCATGCATTATAAGAGGTGATTATAATACACGACTATAATATACCTTTAAAGTAATGAGATTTCGTGCAGACGTAATTTTAATTTGACGCAGACATGTCTGCGTCATGGTGAAATATATCGGCTATCATAGTTCACACTGTTGGTTTATAGAAAGATACTTCACTATATCTTCACATAAGAAATATAGCACTCCGATACAATGGAACTGCATTTCAATTTGTATCAATGTGTTGAGACTAGTACTAAGTGCCAGTAAATATCAGTCTTTTCAGAGTTTTTCATCATGAAATAGAACATAAATGATTATCTTAATAAAAAAATGTTATAAACGAAACGAATGTGTCATACGTAAATTATGTTGCTTTGTTTCCCTATCTAACATGCCATAATTTATCCATAATGCTGGCTCAGATTAACACCTATTTCTTGAACGAGCGATATACTGTCTTTATCATACCATGAGATGGCGCTATCAATGAAGGGCTCCGTCCAGCTTTGAGTCAGAAGACGAAGTTTTATGGTTACATTAACAAAAAATGTTCTGGGGAGGGTGCACTCTAAAAAAAAAAAATCTTTCTCGATTCCTCGCATTTGTAACAGATGTTTCTGCATAATTATATTGACAAATGAAATACAAAATATATAAACACAATAATAGTATATCATATAATTGATTTATATAAAATGTGACAACTGAAAACAAAATATAATTAAAAACTGGAAAAAAGTACGGAGATAAATCAACGAATCGAGATAAATGCAGAGGCCCAGGCGCGGATACAGGGGGCGAGGGTGCCTTGCCCCCCCCCCACCCACCCCAAAAGAAGAAAAAAGAGAAAGAGAGAGAGAGAGAGAGAGAGAGAAAAGGGAAAGAAAGAAGAGGAAGACGAAAAGAAAGGGGGAGAATAGGATCGGGGGGGGGGGGGGAGAAAGAAAAAAGAGGAAGAAGAAGGTAGGGGAGATCAGTTGCGATTGTAGTACTGATGGGGGGATGCAAACATGGTTAATTTCTAAATCGATACGAGTGATTTACAAATGTTGCTGAAATGACATAAATTTCTGGGATTTTTCCTCATTTTTTAGTAAATTATACTTTTTTATGCGTTTGTTGGCAAATTACAATTCCTAAATTTACAGTCAGTCAAGAATAATGCTAATATAGAGGCCTACATGTCAGGGCCCGCGGAACAGCGGGTCCCGGGGGCTCGAGCTCTCCCTTCTTTTTCGGAAAAAGTATATCAAATAGAAACAGAAAGAAAAAGAGAAAGAATGAAAGAATAGTGACCTGACAGTGTCACACAATAGGTATCAAAATATGCTCATATGACCGTGATTAAATGCCTAAAACCCCTGAGCTTCCGAAGGCTCTGCCCTATGGATTCCATCTAGGGCCCTAAGGCGGGCCCCTGGATACTCATCTAACGGTAATTTAATGCCTTAAAGCCATGAACTTCTGGGGGCTCCTCCATCTGCACCCCACGCCTATTAGAGCCCTGCCAGTGTCACAAATAAGGTATCAAAAAAAAAACTGACCATAATTAAACGCCTAAAACCTTGAGCTTCCAGGGGCTCTCCCCCTGGACCGAACCAAGGGTCCTAAATCGGGCCCCTGGATGCTCATCTGATCGTCATTTTAGTGCCCAAACCCTTGAGCTTCTGGGGTCTTCGCCACCTTGACCCCACGCCAATTAGTGTCCTGCCAGAGTCACAAATAAGGTATCGAAATGTGCTCATCTGACGGAGATTAAATGCCTAAAACCCCTGAGCTTCTGGGGGCTATGCCCCCTGGACCCAACCAAGGGCCTAAGGCGGGCCCCTGGATGCTCATTTGACCGTAATTTAATGCCTAAACCCCTTAGCTTCCGGGGCCTCTGCCCCCAGTACCCCACGCCAATTAGTGACCTGCCAGTTTCACAAATAAGGTTTCAAAATATGCTCATCTTACCGTAATTAAATTCCTAAAACACCTGAGATTTTGGGGGCTCCGCCCTGGACCTCACGCCGATTAGTGTCCTGCCAGAGTCACAAATAAGGTATCGAAATGTGCTCATCTGACGGAGATTAAATGCCTAAAACCCCTGAGCTTCTGGGGGCTATGCCCCCTGGACCCAACCAAGGGCCTAAGGCGGGCCCCTGGATGCTCATTTGACCGTAATTTTAATGCCTAAACCCCTTAGCTTCCGGGGCCTCTGCCCCCAGTACCCCACGCCAATTAGTGACCTGCCAGTTTCACAAACAAGGTTTCAAAATATGCTCATCTTACCGTAAATAAATTCCTAAAACACCTGAGATTTTGGGGGCTCTGCCCCTGGACCTCACGCCAATTAGTGTCCTGCCAGTGTCACATGTAAGGTATCAAATTATGCTTATCTGACGGAGATTAAATGCCCATAACCCCTGAGCGTCCCGGGGCTCCCCACTCAACTCAACCAGGGGCCCTAAATCGGGCCCATGAATGCTTTTCTGACCGTAATAAAATGCTTAAAACCCCCTGAGCTTCTGGGAGCTCCGCCCCCTTGACCCCACGCCAATAGTGTCCTGCCAGAGTCACAAATAAGGTATCAAAATGTGCCCATTCGACCGTAATTTAATGCCTAACCCCTTAGCTTCGGGGGCTCTGCCCCCAGTACATCACGACAATTAGTGTCTTACCAAAGTCACAAATAAGGTATCAAAATGTGCTCATCTGACCGTGAATATAATTTTGCCTAAAACCCCTGAGCTTCTGGGGACTATGCCCCCCTGGACCCAACCAAGGGCCCTAAGGCGGGCCCCTGGATGCTAATTTGACCGTAATTTAATGCCTAAACCCCTAAGCTTCCGGGGGATCTGCCCCCAGTACCCCACGAAAATTAGTGACCTGCCAGTTTCACAAATAAGGTTTCAAAATATGCTCATCTAACCTTAAATAAATGCCTAAAACACCTGAGAGACCTCACGCCAATTAGTGTCCTGCCAGTGTTACATGTAAGGTATCAAATTATGCTTATCTGACGGATATTAAATGCCATAACCCCTGAGCGTCCTGGGGCTCCCCCATCGACTCAACCAGGGGCCCTAAATCGGGCCCATGAATGCTTTTCTGACCGTAATAAAATGCTTAAAACCCCCTGAGCTTCTCGGAGCTCCACTCCCTTGACCCTACGCCAATTAGTGTCCTGCCAGAGTCCCAAATAAAATATCAAAACGTGCTCATCTGACCGTGAATAAATGCCGAAACCCCTGAGTTTCTGGGGGCTATGCCTCTTGGACCCAACCAAGGGCCCTAAGGCGGGCCCCTTGATGCTCATTTGACCGCAATTTAATGCCTAAACCCCTTAGCTTCCGGGGCTCTGCACACAGTACACCACGCCAATTAGTGTCCTGCCAGTGTCACAAATAAAGTTTCAAAATATGCTCATCTTACCGTAATTAAATGCCGAAAACATGTGAACTTACCGGGGCTCTGCCCCCTGAATCCTGAGGCGGGCCCCTGGATGCTAATCTGACCTGAATTTAATGAAAAAAGGGTGAAATTACACAAGTTTGTGTTTGCTTGTTCTATAAACATATACTCATTACACAATCAACAATTGAAGAGAAATCATTGAAAGGGACAGTGAACATTTTGCTGGGATAGCATTTTCTGATACCAAATCCTGATATTTCATGCGCTCTTTTATCTCACCACCTGGTCAACAGTACTGTTGCAGATTAGCGCATAACTTTTCGGCGGCTTGGAACATGGGGTCAAAGGAGAGCGGCTTGATTCCACTCATTCTTTATCATCTCCCTGGTTGAATGTCGCAATAGAAGAAGAGGGACCTTTAAAAATGCCTTACGACAGTCGGTGCTATGGGAGATGTGAGTTGGTCTAGTGGTACGTTCACTTAGTCAGCTCCCTGTCTACGCCTACAAGCTGGCTCAGGGGGACCCCGATTCGAAACTGATCAGTCACGTCTTTCGGATAATGACGTTAAAGGTCGGTCCTCAGACGTAAATAATTATATATAATAATTGATACAAGTCTGGGAAAAACCAATTACACACACACCCACCCACACACACGCACACACACACACACACACACACACGCACACACGCACACAGTGTTATGGGTGGCATGTCTTTGTGTTTCATGAAAGGTAGAATGAATAAAGTAATTGATAATTACGCTCTTTTTGTTGGCAATTTTTGGTTAAACAATTGCAATAATTGTTTTGTGAATAGCCTTTGTTCTGTTGAGAGTTGCTACAGTGGTCGTTTTTTAGTTTGCTTAGAAGTATTTCTACTTATGTATGACAAAATGTGCCGCTCTTCCCGCTTCATTTTCCCCATCCCATTCCCCATTGTTTTCTCTTGTTTGTTTGTTGTTGTTGTTTGTTTTTGTTTTTTACTGTTTGCTTCAATTTGGATATATGGCATTTACATATTTGATCGTATACATAATTATTACTCATTTTGTTATTCTCTATGTTCAAATCCGTTTATTTATCACCTGGTTTGCAAGTTTGTTTTGTTGTTGTTGTTTTTTTTGTGGTTAAAGTCGTATTTTGTAATTCTCTATATCTATTTATATTTTGATTTGTTGAAATGTATATAGTTGTTTGTATTATGAAAGGCCCCAACAAAAACCAGTATTCATTTGCTGATTGGGCTACCCTTCTTTTTAAAGATGAGTAATAAATGTTTTTTTTTTTTAAATCCCTCCTCGAACAAGCCCTCCCTTGCCCCTCCCGTGAACCGTTCTTTGGCGTTGGTCCCCAATGAACGAGCAGGTGAAAATTACCAGCGCCACTGGTGCGGGTGATCTTCGTACGTCAAATCCGTTGAGATGACTCACTCTCGCGCGGCAAGGTTAGCCAACTCAAATTGGTTTTGACTTTTTAAAGATTGGCAAAGTATGAAACTTGTGTTCTTTTCTCATTTAAAATGCCGAAAAGAATCAAGATTTTGAGGGGGTACATAAGACAACATTTACCTGCTGCTCAGAGTGCTCATCATGATATTGTTGTTTTTTTCTTCTTCAAAAAGTTAGTGTGGGGTTTGGGAAGGAAAATAATCCGTTCGATTATAAGGAACAAATCATTCGGTATGATAGGTCGATAAACAATATCACCGCAATTCTTATATGACAAATTTGACATTTTCCAAACAAAGTTTCAAGGCTTCACAAATTTACAAATCTATGCTCTGGAACTGAAACAAGGTCCGGTGTGTATAGCCCGTGACCTACGTGCGGCTACAAACCACACATGTTATTATATCATTTTTCTCTTCATTATCCCTGCGATGATATGTTGGAAACAAGCCACAAAAAAGTACAGTTTGAAAAGACTTTGTTTGACATAAACATTTGCTAATTATTGGAACGATTTGATGACGCTCTCACCTTGCTTCCCGTTTCAATAAAAGACTTTTTTTTTTTACAATAACATTTGCTAATTGCTGGGACGACTTGATGACGCTCTCAGTTTGCTTCCATTTTCAACTACATTTCACGAATGCGGTTTTTGTATTATTTTCAATAAAGCTAACCATGTCAACAATGAAAGAGGAACTATCTCACATATCTTAATAATTATATTTTATACCAAGTTGCAAGGCTATAAAAGGGGATCTCATTACACAGGGTTCATCACAGTTTCCAGAGACAATACCGGAGGGGAAGTATATTCGGGACGATCTTCAAGTTAGATTTTTGTTTCGACAAGCAGAGCTCTCTAGAGGACAAAAATGAAAGAGAGTCTTGTGGCCCTCATGTTGGCTTGCATTGTGAGTTCTGGCCTGGCAGAGCTTACCAACAAACGCGCAATGGTATGTATAAGCTTTATAATATTGTTCGGGTATCAGTTAATAATGATGTTGATGTGCAGTGATAATGTTATATATTTGTTATAATGATATAATGGCCATTACATTAGTAGAGAAACTTTAAAACGAAAAATAGGCTGTCTCTGACAAAGGAAATTTAAGATCATGTACCATAATACTATATATACTCATATAGTCTGTAGTCCATAAAGGGCATGCGGCATCCTAGAAAATGTTGGAATTGCCAATATTTGGGCAATCTCAATTGTCTTGGTATAGGGAGATTTACTGGTCTACTGGTGGGGGGGGGGGCACATGGATGATATACCCTTAATACAGTTCCACCTCAAACTGGAAGGAAGGAAAGAGGGAAGAAGAAAATAGGAATAATTAAAGGGAAATAGAGAACAAAAGAATAGAGGAGGAAAGAAGAAACAAAAGGAAGAAGAAAGGGAGGTGGGGAGAGACAAAGTGAAAGAGGGGGAAAAGAAAATTTAGATTCCTTTTCACGCCATTTCTATTTCCTGCTACCTTTATGTAATCATTGCATTGGTTCCTTTAAGAATGTGTATCGTTAATTTGTTCAGGTAACTTTTGTGGCATCATAAATAATAGCGGTCGAATACGGAGCGCACGTTATGTTTCTTTCAATATCTTTTTTTTCTTCTTCTTCTTTATTTGTTTTATTGAACAATAAAAAAAAATCACAATATTTACAAGTTATTATAAAAATATTACAAAAAGCAGTAAAACGCAGATCAAAACCTCACGAAAAGTAAATGTTAGTTTTGCCACTTACGCACTAAATTTAAGTCTTGCTAACTCAAATTTCAATTTAGTAGAACATACGTGGAATATTTAAGTAAAATCAAATACATAAGAACTTTAAGTAATTTCAGCTATTAATTTAGTAATTTTAACTCAAAATCAGAAATTATACGTATTACTCAAACAATTTATGTTGATTATTCTTATCTTTTTAAAGTAAGGACCGATGCAGTGCGTAATAGAAATATTTACATAATTTATGAATATTAATTAAGACCAAATTAAACTCTTTTTTAAATAAAACAATTCTTTTTTTGTGGTTGAATGAAAATTTAAGGACTTAAAAATTTACTAATTCATTTAACATGGCTAAGCAAAGACAAGACAATTTTTAATTGTTACCCAGTTCAAAACAAATCAAAACTTGATATTTCAAGCAATTGTCAACCAATTTTCCTTTTAAGATGCTACGATCAAGTATATATAAAATTTGGAGCCTTTCAATATGTGTCGAATTGAAGCGTATGTAATAGTTTGTGATGGTGGTAGATATATATATATATTTATATATATATATACGGTTAAATCTTAAATTGAAGTAGTGAATGATTAGTGGATGTTACTTGTTAGATTAGATGGGTACCAAATCGTGCAATATGTAATCCTATCATAGCTTTTTTTTAATTATCTAAAATGATTACAATACTTAAATTATTTATGTTAATGTAACTCGATTTAACTGAGTAAAAGTTTATTCAGCAAAATAAGTAAATACTACTTAAGATGCCGTAGGTAATATTTACTTAATAAAAATAAGGCAATTCTTTTCCTCAATTTTATTGAGTTATTTCGACTATTATTTTTTTACAGTGCAGTAAGGAAAAGTCTGATTTTCAGACCATTGTACCGAATGGTCGTACGTTTTATGCTGCACAAAGATTCAATCAGTTTAATTTCGGCCATTACAAGAAGTGGGTTATTGATGTAGACAAAAATGCTCATGTACCCATTACAGCTTCAATGTATGTTATTACCAAAGAAGAAAAATAGCCAGTCAGTCACTAAATAGTGTCTGACAAGGAAGTCTAGCAAGTAAACGGGTTTCTTTGCATAATTTGAACATTAGGACACTGCTAATGTTCAAATTTCACAGATAGGACAGGCATGACACATTCACAATTCCTGCAACGTTCCACAGAATTAGATGTTGGCTGCAAAAGGGACAGTATTTTTAATACGCCTCCACTTCGAGCACTATAGCGCAACGCGCTTGCACCATTATGCCCGCCGCAGTATATGCCCCCCCCCCCTCAACGGATAGGATTGGAAGCGCTACCTCTTTAACTCTTATTTTCATATCTATGTCATCTACTATTGCCACAGACCCTGCTTAACCGTTATGGTTTCTCGGACGGGGAACCAAGCACTGATAGCGACATTAAACGAGCTGTAGAGGACTTCCAAGATTTCTATAGCCTTGAACAAACAGGTAGGTTTTTTCGTCTTTTTTGGGGGGAGGGGGGGGGGGGGGGGGGGGGGGGGGTGGAGGAGGTAGGTTTGATATCAACATTCATCAAGAAAGTTTACATTAAATCAAAATACATTCACATTCATATTGTCTGAACCTCGCGAGTCTTCTCATTCTATTATATCCCAAGTTAGCCACTCAATATTCAAATTTGCAACTTCTTTTTACCTTTATATAACAAATTGAAATCCAACTACCACGTACATCTGTGAATCTTGATGTGCATCCCCTCTTTTATTTCTTCTTTTTTTCTGTCTTTTTCCCCTTTTCCCAATATTTTTTTCCTCCATATTTGTATTATTATGTATCCTTTGAGGGTAGTCATACTATCAAGGTTTGCTTACTTTGTCAACCCTCCTGTTTGATGTTTTCGAATAGTTACAGCCAGCCTTATTTTATTCTACATACATTCTTTTGTCATGTGTAAATTTGCGATATTTGTTTGTTATATATTTGTAAAAATGCAAAAGAAAAAGAAAATCAAACAAAATAAATAAATCAAATCAAATCAAATTAATACACCAAAAACCCCTGCGTTCACTTCATGATTTGTGAATGTGATAAAAAAAAAATAACAATATATTTTGTGGCCAATCATTGCTTCTTATCTTATTGGCGATACTTGTATTGGATCTGGGTGATTTTTCTTGCACCAAGAAGTTTTCCCATCCATTCACCCCCATTCTCCCACTCTCTCTCTCTCTCTCTTTCTCTCTCTCTCTCTCTCTCTCTCTCTTTCCCTATCTAACCCATTGCCACTATCTGTGTTACTATCTCTCTCTCTCTCTCTCTCTCTCTCTCTTTCCCTATCTAACCCATTGCCACTATCTGTGTTACTATCTCTCTCTCTCTCTCTCTCTCTCTTTCCCTATCTAACCCATTGCCACTATCTGTGTTACTATCTCTCTCTCTCTCTCTCTCTCTCTCTTTCCCTATCTAACCCATTGCCACTATCTGTGTTACTATCTCTCTCTCTCTCTCTTTCCCTATCTAACCCATTGCCACTATCTGTGTTACTATCTCTCTCTCTCTCTCTCTCTCTCTCCTACTCCCTCTCTCTCTCTCTCTTTCTCTCTCTTTCTCTCCCTTTCTCGCCTTATGAAGGAGAAGAAGAATTTTAGAACAATGAAAGAATATGAGGGAGGTGAAAATGAAAATGAAAATGAAAATAGAGACAGACGAAGAAGAGAAAGGTGAATAGAAAATGAATCAGTATTTGACCATTCACCAAACTTTGAAACGATATCAGACAATAGAGAACCAGAACCAGCCGGCGTCAATAATCGGCTCCCAGTGAGAGGATCCCCCTCAGTGGGTGGGTTAATATGGGAGGGGTGGGGCCGTGGGGTATAGGGTTAGGTTCGGTGTAAAAATGTAAGAGGTAAAGTGCACCGTAATGGGTTGGGATGAATAAGAGAAAGAGAAAGGTTCGACGGGTGATGGTTAAAAAAGTGCGCAAACGACTATGTTCTTGTATTGTGATGAGAACAGAGAGAAAAAGAAGAAGAAAGAAAGAGAGAGAGAGAGAGAGAAAAAAGTAATGTGGGAAAAAAAGAAAGAATGACAGAAAGAAAGTATTTAAAAGTATAAGAAAAAGAAGTATAAGAAAAAGAAGTATAAGAAAAAGAAGTATAAGAAGAAGGAGGAGGAAGATGTCATGGAGTAGGAGAATAGGGACTTTGAGATTCGCACGAAGACAATGGGGATTGCTACGATCGACGTCCCTTTAATGCACTGCCTTGAATGGACGTCACACGTATCAGTCCATGCAAATCTAAAAGTCCCTAATTACATGGATGAAGAGTGCAAACGAATTCTTTATTCCTTAAAAGTGAGAAGAACTAACACACCTGGCTAGATAATGATGAAAAAGAAAAAGAAGAAGAAAACAAAGAAGACGAATAAGAAAAAGAAAAAGAAGAAGGAAGAAAGAAAGATAGAAAGAAGAGCGGGTACGAATTTGTTTAACTTTGCCGAGGCTAGAAGATTAAGGCTTCTGGCTAGGTAATGAAGAAGTAGAAGATGAACAAGAAAAAAACTACGAATGAAAGAGACAGCGATTTCAAAAAGTAGAAAGACAGAAAGAAAACCATTTTAAATCAAATACTTAACCGAGGAAAGAAAAAGGCTCCTCGCTAGATAAATGAGTAGAAGAAGAAGAAGCAGAGGAAGAAGACGACGGCGAAGAAAGAAAAAAGAGAGAGAGAGAAAAAAAGGCAAATAAGAAAGAAAAGTAAAGAAAGAAAGAAGGGGGAGGAGGAAGAAAACGAAGAAAACGAAACGGAATGCCTGTTACAAGCTTATAGTAATCTATTGTCAGTTTGTAACCTAGGTGTTCGAAGTTACAAACACTCAATAATAATATTAAAGGGGAAGTCCACCTTGATATTGGTTTGGTTTTAATAGAAGAAACAAAATGAGAGTAACATTGAAGAGTGGATGATTAAGAAAAAAAATGGAGAGGGTGATGATGATGAGGATGATGTTGAAAATGAAAATGAAAATATGTTAAAGTAAATATGGCTGACACAAAAAACTTATACAAGTATACGGGAGATACAAATTATAGTAATGGATGTTTATAGAAATATGGAAATAATATTGAATATTAATTTAGCACTGGGAAAAGATCAAACGATGTACTCTGATGACAGAAATGTTTTCTTCGTATTAAATTCAAATGAATTTAGGGTTTCGCTTGATTTTATTGAGTCTTGGAATGCATTACATAGATCTGGACCATGATGTCTTATTGATTTATACATGATCAATAATTTAGGATTTATCAAATGAATGTTTAATGAATTCAGAGTAGCCAAGGTAAGAATAGACAGTGTTATTTGATACGAACAAATTCTCAATGATTTAGGAACAGGTTATTCATGAATTTAAACATAAGGATCGAACTCTGATGTACGTCAATATCAACGATTGTCAGATGTTTGATGAAAACTTCGAAAATTCATAACTTTCCTATTTTTAATCGGATACTGCTCAATTTTCACTAATTTGTTTATCTCATTTTTATGCTGTTATCAAAAAATCAACTTAATATCAGGGTATAATTAACCTTTGCTTTACCTCATTTATTTGTCTTGCCAAAATATGTCGAACTAAATTGTTTATCTGAACACCATTGTTTGCTGTGAATCACCAGGGCTTCCTGGAATCACTGACAAAACATTTTTGTCCTTCTTTGGCAAAACGTGAAGGCCCCGTATATGGTTGCGTTTCATCCCCTTTCCGCTTGTGATACAACGGACAGCACACCACAAATAATTACCATGGCTTCGGGGTATTGACAATGAGTGCACGCATTACGCATGGGTGATAGTGGGAAAAATTGAAATATCAAGCCAAGCAAATATTATTGAAAACCAGATTAATCAGTAAATCAAATATTCAAAGTTATCAGTTCAAACATATTCTTCATTTGCGTTGAAGGTTAAACGTGTATTTACCAAAGAGGAGAATATTTTGAGCAAAAAATGTCTCTCTCCCCATTTGTTTTATTCATTTTTTAAAAAATGTAAACAGGGTACTGCTCTCGCAGTTTTAATACTATTTTTTGTAAGAGGCCTTGTACACAAAAGGGGATTACAAATACAGGAAATAACAAATAAGTTGAAGGACATATACATGATTATATTATTATTATTCTTATATTTATATAATGCGCTTTTCCCAGAGCGGCCCAAAGCTATGTATATTAGGGTTATTTGTTTATTTTGTTTATAGTTATTACATAAGCCAAAAGTATGAAACAAAACATATGGCAACCTATATCGAATAGATCAATATGAATATAAAAGTATAAACATTAGGAACAAACTCTTGATTTGTATATGATATAGAACATATCACAGGCTCCACGGTTTTACATAAACAAGAAAAGAACAAATTTTCATGAGAGTGGAATATAGTAACAGGAACCATTCTTATATCTCTCTCTTTCTCTCCTTCTCTCTTCTCCCTATTCCATAATAAACAATACCATGCGATAATCTGGTTATTCTTTTATTGTTCATGCTATAAAGTTTCCTAAATTCCAGACTATATCGATAAAAGTTAACAACGTCCAGTATACTCCGGGCTATCTCTCACTCCTCCTTTTTCTCCCTCTCACTTCTCTCCTCTCTCTCTCTCTCTTTCTCTGTCTATCTCTCTTTCCAGAGGACAGAGGTCTCATACTCGGTGGATGAAATGCGAATTGACAAGACGTTGATTACCCCCCCCCCCTCCAACCTTTGCCCCCTTGTTTCTTTTTATCTCTTTCTCAATGTTATACTTTTCCACCTAGTCGGGGCACTTACGTGCCTTCTATAATGTACGTCACTGTATAATCCGAGTATAGTCCAAGGAGAAAAAATACCGACTGCCCGCCTCTTTAGCAAATGTTCAAAAAGATGTGACCAGTTTGAGTTCTTCCTTCAAGTCTTCCTGGATGGCTTACTTCGTTCCTACGGATCTTCGCGTCTTCGGGTAACAATCGTGCATTTTGAAGCGCTCATTCTCGAAGGGTCGGGTGTGACGTTTATGAAATGCAACCCCCCCCCCCCGTATCATCATTAATGTGTTGGGTCCAGTTTACCCGAACTCTTTCTGAAAAAGCTACGATAACTCGCATCTCAACCCGGCTTTAAAAAATAAAATCACAAGAGTTCGTAAAATGGCTAGCTATCGACAATACCCTATTGTCTGGGCATCTTTTCACGATTGCACATGCAAAAAAGATTAGGCTTATCTCAAAGACCATCTTTGAAAACATTGTGATAATTTGCTTTCAGTTTACCCGACTTTTCATGAATTATTATATGGGGTATTTCTTCACAAAATATCCTGAACCAGACAATTAATTATGACAGTAAACTGTATGATTGAAACAAAGGAACCCATGTAATTATTAAGAGCAATCAAAGAGATTCATGTGGTCATAATAGAGGAGAGATTTGAAAAAGACAGAATTTTAAAGTAATAAGCAAAATATGTGAAGACACTAACCCCATACCAACACAAAATGCGGGGGGGGGGGGGTTGATGAGTCATCTCAGTTTATTAAGTTAAATTGTCACATCCGGGCCAGTTATATGAAATCATATTACAGAGTATTCCACATAAACATCAATGGCTCAACTCAGGTAGGGCGAATGAATCAATCTTAGAATACCCTCTCCCCTAATACGGGAAGCACGATTTTAGCTTTAAAATGATCCAGTACAATCTTTGTAAAATAATCGGTATTCTGGGACCACTTTTTATCTCAGATTCCATCTCCCAATCTCTTCTCGCGTGCTCATAACATTTAGGCCAATCTGCCTACGCATGATACTCACGGCTTCGACGTTATAACGCACATCTTATTTTACGTGAAAGATTATATAAAAGTAAAACTAGATGAATTCGTCACTTGAAAGGCGAATGAGGTGGTCTGTTATGGAGAGGCAGTGACAAAGGGAGACATAGCAAGAGAAGAAGAGAAAGGCAGAGCAAGATAGGGAGACGGAGACAGAGAGAGGGAGAGGGTGATAGAGTAAAGAGAGAGATGCAGAGATAGAGCAAGAGAAGGAGAGAGAAGCAGAGCAAGAGAGGGAAAGGGAGACAGAGAGAGGGTGAAAGAGTAGAGAGAGAGAGAGAGAGAGATGCAGAGACAGAGCAAGAGAAGGAGAGAGAAGCAGAGCAAGAGAGGGAAAGGGAGACAGAGAGAGGGTGAAAGAGTAGAGAGAGAGAGAGAGAGAGAGATGCGCAGACAGAGCAAGAGAATGAGAGGGAGGCAGAGCAAGAGAGGGACTTTACTCTAAGTTGGACTTAAAAGTTATGGAGAGCCATCTGTAGCCTTAAAATATAAAATATATATAAAATATATTCAAAAGTGAAATTCAAGTATTTTAGACTATTAATCAATTCCACATAAAGAACATACAAATTTCCTTGATAATATGAAATATGAATGATTTGAATCAAAATGTTATGCTTTTAAAAATTATTTTTATAGATGCTAACGGCTTTCCATAATTGTTAAAGCCACAATGTCCTACTTGTAGCTATTTGCTCCCTCTATATAGAAAACAATGCCTAATAGGTGACCATTGGTCCCCCATGATCCTCTTTTTCTTATGTTAATTGAGTGCTGAGTTGATGAGATAACCACCTGTCCAGTGACCTTGCAGTGTGGTCTAATCCCTCCTATAAACTAGTACGGATAAGCTTTAAGTGCAACTTAGAGATAAGTTCACCTTAAGATCTTTGTGAAACACCCCCAAGAATCAAACTAGGTTTTACGCCCAGTATGTGCGCCATTTGGACCACGCACTGGGTGTATAGTCAATTGTAGTTGTCGTAGGATGCAATAATTAAGTCAGACAAGGTGTTTACGGGAATGTCGCACTTATTTTTGGAATGTCACAGCTTCACATTTGTTCCTTCATTTCTTATCAATTCCACTTCCTTCGTATTCTTCTTTCTAAATCTTTCATTTCATCATTACGTGAAAACTGTAAACAAGAACGTAATAAAAAGCAATTACTAAACAAGCTATGACATATAAATGCCTAATAATGCCCATAATTATAATTTTAACCGTTCAGGAATTCGCCTCTGCGTTCCCCGCACTAGGCGGGAACGCTTCAGACGCTCATTTGTTCCAGATTCAACTCACATGTTCAATAGTATGGTAAAACGAGGGCAAGCAATGTAGACACTGTACCCTTTTTTTTTTATTGATTTCCTCCATTCCATTCCTATGCAAGTAATCAGATCGTATTTTTAGATGTTGTTATTATGTTTTATAATCTGTCTAATTTTGTACATTTCCTTGTAACACACATGTACCAGTGAACAATGAATTTCCATATTATGGACAATAAATCAATTCAATTCAATTCAATTCCAATTCTAACTGTTTGTTACTTAAACCAATACCTTCAAATATTTTCATATTTTTATGCTAATTTCGTAATCAAATTACATTTCGTCACCTTCAATCGCACAACAGTTGCCCACTGGAATTATTTCTCTGGTAGGCCATTCGCGTTATACCATTTGCTTTTGTAACGTTGTTAGGGAGCACAAAAACAAATCACTATGCAAAACCGCTGATGAATAAGTTGCAAACTTCCAGACAATTTATATTGTTAAAATAATACTTAAACAATTATGGATTATGTTACATTAGGTATTTGCATGAAGAAAATATTCTGACAAAGTCTGACATTTTTGCATTCCGCCATGACAATTGAAGATTACACTCTCTATTCTTACGAAAGCGCGACGCTGCAAAATCACCCCTTATCACCCCGTAACACCCCTTGTTTAGCGCACACAAATCAGTCAAATTCGCGAACGAGCCGCTAAAGAAATGTTTACTTTCTGACTGAAAGTCGATTAGGGTGGTCCCTAGGAAATTGGGAAAAGTCTGAATTATGATTTAAAGCTGGATATCGCTATAAATGAGCAAATCAGGGAATGTATATTGAGCTCAGACTTTAATATGGTTGAGTGATCAACAAGTGCCTTATATTAAAGCAAGTTCCAAACTACAAAACGAAACAATTTAATCGCTCATTCGCTACGCGACCTCGCCAAAGGATTTATAATAATTCATCAAAAGGTGAAAGTTTAATGCAAAAAATGTATACTTTTCGGGAAGGGGCGGGATGACCCAACAAATTATTACCCGAGTTGCATGCATTGCGAATCTGGCACTTAGGAAATACTTTGATTCTTCCTGGCTCAACCCCCTCAAAGTCTTTGGCTAACTATAAAATGCCATTACGTATCGCTAAAACTGTTGCCTGCATGTGTGTTGTAAATTGAAAGGAACTACCCTACAGTAAACATATGCCTCTACTATAATTTGCTTATATTAGGTGAACTTGATAAGGAGACCAAGGCCTTGCTACACATGCCTCGCTGCGGTCTGCCGGACGTGCAAGCCGATGGGAACGGAAGAAGGACGAAGCGTTTTGTGACTACGTCATACAAGTGGGACAAGTTTCATTTGACATGGGGAATCTTAAACTACACAACCGCCATACCAGAACAATTTCAGCCAATCATAATCGGGCCCGCATTCAAGGTTCTATTAATATTTCACTCCTATGCCTAAGTTAATTAACCTATGACATGTATGAAGGACTGTGTCGTGAATTCACTGCTGCTTTAGTATAACTTGACGACCAAGATCACTGGTTGCTGGGTTTGATTTAACCACAATGTCATGTGCTACATGACCTGATCCAGGGAATCTACAACTATTACTTTGGTACAAATTTGGGTTACAGGGTATTTTCTACCCTGTGTCATTGCCCGTTACTGCACATAGAACATGTTGTAGAAAGCTTTAATAACAAGTGTATTGCTAGCCAGGGATAGACCTTCTAGCAGGGGTAGGGTTGTAAGACTAACAACAAATCCCACGGTAGTTATCGTCCGGGACAGGTAAACTGCATGCGTGACGGACCATACCGATTGTGAAACTAGATGTGTGCATGCAAGCCCGCCCCCCCCCCCCCCCCACTCCGGAGTCGGAATGGCCGCATGCGTGTCACCAAAATGTCAGGTAAAGGGGTACTTTTTACGCACCAAAGTCCGGCTCGTACATACACAAAATTGACTTTACACACCGGACTTAGGGGGTGTTTTCAAAAGGAGGGAACACGCGTACCCTAAATAACACTGAGTGGGGGGGGGGGGGGGCGGGTATTCAAGCTACTTATAGCTATCTTTTACCCCAGTTGCACCGAAAAGATCGATACCAGAGCCAGGCGCGGATCCATGGGAGGGGGCCGACAGGCCCGCCCCCTCTGGCAAAAGAAAAGTCGGGCCCCACCCCTGGCCCGAAACAAGATGGTAACCACACATTTACCTTTTTTAGGGGGTTTGGTTGATTTAGTGCTCACACTTTACCCACCCCCTCCTCACTGAGCAAAAATAACGGTATGTGCGATTTTCAAATTTCCGGAGGCAATATTCTTTTTATAGTGCTCACTACCCCCCCCCCCCCCCCCCCCCCAATGGAAAATCCTGTATTGGCCTGATCAGAGCCCTGTCATATCAACTGTTGCGATCGATTAATCGCAACTGATTTGCTTTTGAAATCAGGCGCAAGTACGTACATGAGAGATAGGAGAAGGCAAAATAGCTATTGATTAGAGGACTTGCGCTTGATCCGAAATAGTCCACTGCCTGGACTGTTCTCTTCATGATCCGTGCGCGCTCACATATTACTAGTACACCATAATATACACGTACGGAAACAGAGCCTGAGAAGGTGAATTGGTGGGGAGTACGCATTTCATAAACGCGCGCGCATTTGGGAAAGGGCGAAAGATTAAAACGACCATCAGCTGGTCTAGATCCGAAACAATCGCAACTCTTTATAAGACGGGGGCCCAGAATTACCCCGAATTACCAAGAATCGTTCGGTGTAGATTCAGTTTGAAGTCGGTTTGGCGGTGTATCTGGGGTATATGGATGGTTTGATCCAGGTTCATTGGGGAATGAACTATTGCGGGGGAGGGGTATGACTCACAGATTTCAAGGTCATTTTCTCATTGTATTCTAATAATAGTATTTTTCTTCTTTTTCTTTCCTTTTCTTTTTAAAAATACAGCAGTGGAGCGATGTGTCGGCCCTTACCTTTGAATACACGGCAGACCCGGCTAGTGCAGACATTGTCATTAGCTTCGTCTCTGGTGACCATGGAGATAGCTACCCTTTCGATGTGACTGATGTAGCGCATGCATTCGTGCCTTTCGACCTTTCAAATCCCATCGCAGGCGATGTTCACTTAAATGACGCAATAAGTTGGGGTTGGTTTGTCTTGTAGACATGTAACACTATTTAATGATGGAAAATGAAGTGCTTGTGTTAAAAAGAGCTGTATATCCCACGATCAAATTGAACGAAACTCGCTGGCCCGAATTCACAAAGGAGGTTTGTCGACAAACCTAGGTTTACGTGCATCATATGACGCGTTTTAACGCTTTTTTTTTTTTTTTTTTTACAAACCTGGCTTGTAAAAACGCGTCAAAACGCGTCATATGACGCACATAAACCTAGGTTTGTCGTCAAACCTCCTTTGTGAATTCGGGCCACTGTGTATAATGATTTTTGTAATAAAATATCTATATAATGAAGTTCGAAAGTTCTCTCTTGAATCACTATCTTACTATTCATATAATTTATATAATGTTAATTTATTATGGGAAAGTTATAGTCGGTGTAAAAAGCGAAATCACACAAATTTTAACAAATTTCCGAGCCCTTTCCTCGCAATTATAACGTATAGGACCCCCCCCCCACACACACACACACAAAAGAAGGGGGATACTTCCCTGAATATGTTTCAGTTAAGATTTTCAATATATTAATCGAAGTTAACGATAGTTGCCATTATTTTGCCATTTGATCACTGGATCACCGCTTTGTATTGGATAACTGTTTTATTCAATTTGCAATGAAAGAGATAATGCAGATAGAAAATCCAGTGTTAACATTCAGATATTTAGTATTCAGAAGAATACTTATTCGGAGAGTTACACACAAGATATTTCATTGAATGGTTCACTGTATTTCTTGCCGAAAATCCAACCAAAAAGTAACTCTATGATGTTCAGAGCACAAGCATGTGCACTGTGCACATACTAGGCGCGTACGCAGGGGAGGGGGGTTACCCCCCCCCCTTTGGTAATTTTATGTATGTAAACCCCCCTAAAAAAACCTAAAATCCCCCCCCCCTTTTGATTTTTTTTATTTTTTATTTTTTATAAAAAAATATATAAAAAAATGCCCACGGCCGACCTAAAAAAGGTGACCTAACCCCCCCCCCGCTTATTCAGCGGCTGGCTGAGTCGTTGCGAAATTTATAAATGTTAAACCCCCCCCCCCCCCCTTGAAAAAATCCTGCGTACGCGCCTGGCACATACTATCGCCTTAATCCAATAACTTGTCACATACACCTGTCAAAGTGACTTTCACAACTGACCTAAATAAATATGCGCAGAAGCAAATTTGACTTCTTTTGCATTCAATCTACCTTGCTAACTAACTGTTGCTTTTTTCAACTCAGCCAAAATGAGAATTGTTCAAACTTGTAAATCTCCTTTCGTCCTCAAGACATTCCATTTTGTGAATGACCCTTATATAATAGCAGTGATCTACTTTTTGCAAGCCAGATTTCATGGATGGTGAAATTAATTATTACTCTTAAAACCAATCTTGGTTTCCTTGATTTTTAAGTAAATAAGCTATAATCAAATATCTCACTCCATTTACACTCACTTCTAAATTTATGTGTGCAATACTTTGTTTCTCTGCGTTAAATTTCCACTGAATTTACGGCCTTTTCTTATTAAACAACAACAACTTACATTTGACCGATAGACTTAAAGTCTTAACAGCACCAGTAAACACAATGCAACTGTGGCAATTTTGAGCTAATTTTAGTCATATTTCGCACTTGAGGGCATTTTTTTTAAGGAGTCATTATGTTCTGCTATTATGTTTACGATATGACTTACAAAGAATGAGAAAGTTCACCAATTCTTTTTCATCTTCTTTTTTAACAGAAAATACTGACTCTTTGTTGGTTTATGTGATACTGCATGAATTGGGCCACAGTCTAGGTTTGAGCCATTCTCAAGACACTAATTCCCTGATGTTTCCATACTACGATGAACGATTACTCCAAGATGATGACATAGCCGGAATCCGTGCTCTCTATGGTGAGTTGTTCGAATTCCTAAAGGGAGACCCAACCGTAAACGTCAACGTCTGCTCGATTTCATTTGTGAAATAAAACACGGCGCAGCAAGCACCCCTAACGAGTCCAAAGCTCATGTAGCTACCGCAATACCACAGTCACACCGACGAGACCGACACCACACCAAACACGAAAGGCCCCGAATCGGTCGGTTTGGAGTCCGTTTGGTGGTGTGACTTGTACCTATATAAGCCGCTAATGCCTAGATCACATTTGATCTACGCACGCGCGTACGCAGTGGGGGGGGGGGGGGGGGGGGGGGGTTAGGGGTTGAACCCCCCTTTCAGTTTTTTTTATGTGTGTATTTTGGAGCAACCCCCCCTTGTATTTTTTTGTATTTTTTTTGTATTTTTTATTAATACAAAAAAATTATGCCAATAGCTGACCTAAAAAGGTGACCTTACCCCCCCCCCCCCAACGGAGCAAAATGTCATATTTCCAAATTTCGAGACCCAAAAAAAAGTGTTCTCTTCCTCTTACCCCCCCCCCCCCACCCGCTTATTCATTATTCATTTCTAGGTTCACTGTAGCGATTAGACACGCCGTAGAGCGGTTCCAAGGCGACCGTACGTCGGGCATATGGTAGCCTTGCGTTATATTTACTCCAGGGGTGAAGCGGTAGCATCATGCAGCCTTGCCGCACGGTCGCCTTATGGTTCCCCTTCGGCCGCCTTGTGGCTACCTTGCGTCTGCCTTAGTATTAATTTGTCAAAAGGCTACAGCCGCCGCAGGGACGCCCTAAGGTGACCGTGCGTCATTATTTCAAAGGCCGTACCGTAGTCGCAGATTTTCTGTCTCCACAAATTCAAAATACGCCTTGCGGCTACCCTAACATAATGTGACCGCTACCGTATGCGACCGTGGGAATGCTGCGGCGGTCCTATGATTGCTATTGGCCGCAGATATTTTAGACCGCACGGCTGCGGCGGCAAACGTGACCTATAATGATGCGCCCGACAATTCGAGGCCATCGTAACCAACAGTCTTTTTCAAGACTACACCAACAGTCCTTTTCAGGACTACATACACACCCTCAAGAAAGATTACCGAGAGTCCTTTTCATGACTCCCAATCCTCCCATCTCTCACATGGCGCAACTGCAAGCCTACTGTAAATCTATATCACCATGCAAGCCGATAATTATACGCAGAATCTGATTCTTGCTAGCCATTCTCTCATGGGAGGCGTTTCGGGGGCGTACAGCCGCCGTAACCTAGCCGTAGAGTAAATGTGACCTAGGCTAATTGATAGTTTTGCGATGTTAGATACTCGTAGGTTTATGTGACGTAGGGCATTGCCAAGCACGTATTTGCAGCAATGAGCAAGAAGACCTTCTCATTTGCAAAAGTAGCATGCAGTGCATGCATATACAGTGCAGTGCAGTATAGTGGCACGAACATGAATTAAAATTAAGATTAATACATTTATATATATATATATCCTCTAGTAAACGTTATAGTATTGTCATTATGGGGTGTCCAATAACCATTTCCTTTTGATAAGGCGGATGGGCAAATTATCATCGCCTAGGTGATCTCATGGGCTATAGGCCTACCATCTTACCTCGCCTTCAGCTCGGGAAGAAAGTAGCCCTGAGATCTCCTCTACGATCATAGTTTGTCCCATCGCCAAAGTAGTAGTTAATTATGCATCCACTTCTCATACTTAACGTTAAACAGGGGTAAAGTGTGGTGCACCGCCAGAGGGTGTCAATACGGAGAGTGTCTTGATAGATGAAGGGTCTCCTGGAGAAGAATATACGTACACCTGCATGGCGGGCACTACAGCCACTTCATTGGACCTGTTGGTCGTCTGTGAACAGAACAATACAGCAATTACTGCAAGTTGGTCCCCTGGTCCACCTAATTGCACGACGGGTATGTATAACAGTAAAAATAATGAATAATAATGATATTAATAATAATTATTTTAATAATAATGATAGTAATGATCACGATCCCGCTTGGGAAGCCTCACCATGCAGCTTCAATGCTGTTCTTCATCACCCCCAGCGATTGCCAGGTATTCATTTACACCTGGTTGGAGAGCGGCTAACGCGGATTACCGTCCCAGAAAAAAACGAAACCGAGGATTATCAATGTTTTATCATAACTTAATCAAATTTATAATTAATAAATGACACATATTTAGATTTTGTAAAGCTTAGATCCTCTTTCATTTGATGCAACTCATATGATGCGTATTTCACGCATGAATGATTAAAAACAATTTAAAGAGAGGAAGTTAAAATGTCATTTTTAGGGCGATATCTGACTTTCAAAAAGAAAATCACATTTCTAGAAAGTTCATTTTCTGCCCTTTCATATGACACCTCAATCAGGAAAAATGAGCCAGGAATAACAAAGTTCTGTTGGTTTAAAATTAAAGTAATGCTTGCATTCCCATAATTTGATTAAACGAATTCGTGTTCACTTGAACATATAACTTTCTTCTTTCTCTGTTTTTCTCTGTTTTGTTGTTTTTCTCGTTCCAGTTTGCTTTTTTCCTCTCGATCCTTTTGTATATATTTTCATCCTCTCTTTTTCAAATTTCAAGCTATCCCTTTTGTAAATATTTCCCCCATATTTAATCATGTGTAGTTTTGATAACTTTGAAACATTTTAAAAAGTGATGGACATTGATGGATTATGTTATATGGGGACCTTGCTCTTACAAGCCCAGCTTTTCTAAGGTCTCCACTTTCTTTCATTTGGATTATATATCGACTTAAAATTGCACTTAAATTGTTTTTTCTTCTTTTTTATTATATTATGTAAAAATGTTGTGAAAGAAATAAATAAAATGAAACTTGAACCTTGAACAAATGAGGGGGCATAGCGATTAAAGTTGGAGAAAGGTCGGACAAACATTAAAGAGTTATGAATTTGTTCAACTTCAAGTCGAGGAATTCTAAACTTAGAATTGAATGAATGCCTGTCAACCTATTTTCTACATTGACTCTAGAATCACTTATTAGAGGCAACACTAAAAAACACATATATATCAAGAAACCTACACAAGACGATCAATGAGGTGCTCCCAGAGGGGTGAACGAAGAGCGATTATCCATTTTTTTAGAAAGTATTTGACCCATTTTTTTACGTAAAAAGTCCGACATATTTCTATAATAATTTTGTTCCTTACGACATGTTCATATATACTCCAGATGGTCCGACCACAAAGCAGATGACAACAACGACACAACCGACAACCACACCGATGGCAACAACGACACCACCAAGTATGTTGGCACCTATGTCTAAACTAAGATACGATACGATACCTTTCGCAGGCTACGATGCGAAGTTCGTTTATGTCTGTACATTCGAGACACGGACAAAATACAAACAATTAACACCTGTCACAATCTCAAATCATTCAAAGCAAGTGCCATTGATGATCATACCAATAAATAAGGATAATTAGGGAGATTCACGGAGCCAAAGGGGGCGCCCCTCTGAAGAAAAAAAAAGGATAAAATATTCTCGCCTAAGCTGATCATCCTCCCCTGCTCCCCCCCCCCCCAGGTGGCCCAAAGAAACCTTTAAAGATACGAAGATTGTACATGTCCTTTATTAAAACTCTAGAAAAAAAAAACGAATTCTACTACTATAGCCTACATTAAAAAACATTAAAACATGTACTTAGAGCAATTGTCATTAATGAAAAATCCCCTATTTAGGAGTATAGGTGGACAGGGGAACTAAAGGGGGCCGGTACGGTACCCCCACCTGAAAAGAGGGATATTATTGCGAGGATTATTTTTTTCTTATCCCAGTTTCCCTACTTAGCTAATGTGGGATGGCGGGCAGGATTCCGTAAATTTATCAAGACCCCGCCCGCCAAGCGTTTCTAGGAGGGAAAGCAGGAATTTACAAAATCTTACTCCCGGTGAAAGAAAAAAAAAGAAAGTAAACTTTTGCTCGTTTAATTTCTCACCCTTCTAGGACAATTGGAACATGTGTGTAAAAATCATTTCAAGCACCTGGACTGTACACCGGAAAATGTCGTCATCTGCAGCGCCTTTTACGGGCGGAATAACAGCACCATATGTCCAAGTGACGACGCCAATACCTCCAACATGTGTTTCGAAGATGTTACGGATCTCGTGCAAGGCAGATGGTGCAGAAACAAGCCAAGCTGCTATGTTCATGGGCGAGGTTATCTGCTTGACCACCCATGCCTTTCGAACCCTGAGGCCTACTTGCAAGTCACATACACATGTGGTGCTGGGCAATGTGGTAAGATACTTATAGACCGATTCAGTTTCCATGGTTTCTGAGAGCACTGTAATACCCTGTCTACCATAGCTGGGGGGCATCCAAGAGCATAACAAAATATGATTCAATGTATCAGACAGGTGCATGGCCGTCCTTAAACAAAAGCGGGCACATTTTAAAATATTATTCAGTGTATTTGATGGCTCCAGTAATGATGGTTAACACGTCCATGTTCACCTCTCTAAATAGATCGTAAAAATGCTCTTTTTAATAGCATTATAAACACGACAGCAATTCTGGGCCATGGGGTAGCTAAGTTATCCTTATTAAGAAATCAACCACGGGGGAGAAGTCACCTTGAGCACCAAACATCATCTGCGTAATTCACTTTCTGAAAGGCACCCTCAACGAGGATCGACATCTAGAGTAGTTGCTTGATACCCTTTGAGGTTACTATGTCCCATTTGCAGGCCAAACAAAATGAAAATGTGACTTAAAGGTAATAACAAGTTTTGGGAAATTTTGAAAATTATGTGGAGAGTGATTCTTTATAATTTTGATATGTTTGGATGCCCATGTGGATGTATTATATGCACTAGAAAATTTAGCCCCTAAAACACTTCTGCTTTCGAGAAAAATGGAATATAAAAATTTACCGGTACTCCCGGTAAACTTTGATAAATTTCAAATAGCGCCTATGGCCGTATTATGGTAGCTGCGACCATGAAAATCTCAGAAAATGTAGTTGTGATATATAATTTTCTTTTTTTCTCTGTTTTGTTGTTTTTCTCGTTCCAGTTTGCTTTTTTCCTCTCGATCCTTTTGTATATATTTTCATCCTCTCCTTTTCAAATTTCAAGCTATCCCTTTTGTAAATATTTCCCCCATATTTAATCATGTGTAGTTTTGATAACTTTGAAACATTTTAAAAAGTGAAACATTGATGGCTTATGTTATATGGGGACCTTGCTCTTACAAGCCCAGTTTTTCTAAGGTCTCCACTTTCTTTCATATTTTCTATTATTAAATGTAAAAATGTTGTGAAAGAAATAAATAAAATGAAACTTGAACCTTGAACAAATGAGGGGGCATAGCGATTAAAGTTGGAGAAAGGTCGGACAAACATTAAAGAGTTATGAGTTTGTTCAACTTCAAGTCGAGGAATTCTAAACTTAGAATGGTAATGAATACTCTGTCAACCTATTTTCTACATTGACTCTAGAATCACTTTTTAGAGGCAACACTAAAATATATATATATATATATATATATATAAAGAAACCTACACAAGACGATCAATGAGGTGCTCCCAGAGGGGGTAAACGAAGAGCGATTATCCATTCTTTTTAGAAAGTATTTGACCCATTTTTTTACGTAAAAAGTCCGACATATTTCTATAATAATTTTGTTCCTTACGACATGTTCATATATACTCCAGATGGTCCGACCACAAAGCAGATGACAACAACGACACAACCGACAACCACACCGATGGCAACAACGACACAACCGACAACCACACCGATGGCAACAACGACACCACCAAGTATGTTGGCACCTATGTCTAAACTAAGATACGATACGATACCTTTCGCAGGCTACGATGCGAAGTTCGTTTATGTCTGTACATTCGAGACACGGACAAAATACAAACAATTAACACCTGTCACAATCTCAAATCATTCAAAGCAAGTGCCATTGATGATCATACCAATAAATAAGGATAATTAGGGAGATTCACGGAGCCAAAGGGGGGGGGGGGGGGCTTCTGAAAAAAAGGGGATAAAATATTCTCGCTAAGCTGATCACCCTCCCCTGCCCCCCCCCCCCCCAGGTGGCCCAAAGAAACAAAGATTGTACATGTCCTTTACTAAAACTTTAGAAAAAAAAACGAATTCTACTACTATAGCCTACATTAAAAAACATTAAAACATGTACTTAGAGCAATCGTCGTTAATGAAAAATCCCCTATTTAGGAGTATAGGTGGACAGGGGAACTAAAGGGGGCCGGTACGGTACCCCCACCTGAAAAGAGGGATATTATTGCGAGGATTATTTTTTTCTTATCCCAGTTTCCCTACTTAGCTAATGTGGGATGGCGGGCAGGATTCCGTAAATTTATCAAGACCCCGCCCGCCAAGCGTTACTAGGAGGGAAAGCAGGAATTTACAAAATCTTACTCCCGGTGAAAGAAAAAAAGAAAGAAAGTAAACTTTTGCTCGTTTAATTTCTCACCCTTCTAGGACAATTGGAACATGTGTGTAAAAATCATTTCAAGCACCTGGACTGTACACCGGAAAATGTCGTCATCTGCAGCGCCTTTTACGGGCGGAATGACAGCACCATATGTCCAAGTGACGACGCCAATACCTCCAACATGTGTTTCGAAGATGTTACGGATCTCGTGCAAGGCAGATGGTGCAGAAACAAGCCAAGCTGCTATGTTCATGGGCGAGGTTATCTGCTTGACCACCCATGCCTTTCGAACCCTGAGGCCTACTTGCAAGTCACATACACATGTGGTGCTGGGCAATGTGGTAAGATACTTATAGACCGATTCAGTTTCCATGGTTTCTGAGAGCACTGTAATACCCTGTCTACCATAGCTGGGGGGCATCCAAGAGCATAACAAAATATGATTCAATGTATCAGACAGGTGCATGGCCGTCCTTAAACAAAAGCGGGCACATTTTAAAATATTATTCAGTGTATTTGATGGCTCCAGTAATGATGGTTAACACGTCCATGTTCACCTCTCTAAATAGATCGTAAAAATGCTCTTTTTAATAGCATTATAAACACGACAGCAATTCTGGGCCATGGGGTAGCTAAGTTATCCTTATTAAGAAATCAACCACGGGGGAGAAGTCACCTTGAGCACCAAACATCATCTGCGTAATTCACTTTCTGAAAGGCACCCTCAACGAGGATCAACTTGTGGATGTCCTAGCACCCACCAGGGAGAAAACTGTGAAACAGGTAACTTATATGTCAACGTTTTTCCCATTCATTTTGTATCAAGCTTTCAACAAATAGTTAAATTCAAATTAAAATACGTGTATATAGGACTTATTCTCTCTACTTTTCATCTTTTTTTTCTTCAGAGATTGATAGATAGATAGATAGATAATTTATTGGTGCATATTCAAAACATAAAAATTTGGCCTCCACCGGCAGCACATAACACAAAATACAAAGTTGTTACAAAATAATTGATGAGTCACATAATGTACATGAATTCAAACGAGATCATGACATTAACAAAAAGCACTGTATAAATTACATAGTAATAGGAAAAACTTATGAAAGAAGTCGACATTTAAAGATTAAGAAGAGAGAAAAAGGTCGTGAGGAGACTAGATTGAGGAGCAAAAATAGTAATAAGAGAGAGAGAGGGGAGAAAGGGGGAGAAAGACAGAAAAGGAGGGGAGAGAAAGAGGGAGAGATAGAAAGAGAGAGAGAGAGAGAGATAGGAACGAAAGGTGGACACGGTGGAGGAAGTAAAGGAGAGAAGAAGTTATAAATAGAGGGAGGGGAAAGAAAAGGAAAAGGAAGGGGGACGAGTGATGTAACACCATGTCAGAATGGAGGAACCTGCACTTTTGTTGATACTACTCGAACCTGGGGATGTCCTAGCACCCACCAGGGAGTAAACTGTGAAACAGGTAACTTATATGTAAACGTTTTTCCAATTCATTTTGTATGAAGCTTTCAACAAATAGTTAAATTCGATTTAAAATACGTGTATTTTCGGCTCATTCTTTCTACTTTTCATCACTTTTTATCTTCAGAGATTAACCTTTGTGATGTAACACCATGTCAGAATGGAGGAACCTGCACTTTTGTTGATAGTACTCGAACTTGTGAATGTCCTAGCACCCACCAGGGAGAAAACTGTGAAACAGGTAACTTATATGTAAACGTTTTTTCGATTCATTTTGTATCAAGCTTTCAACAAAAACTTAAAATTCGATTTCAAATACGTGTATTTTCGGCTCATTCTATCTACTTTTTATCACTTTTTTCTTCAGAGATTGACCTTTGTGATGTAACACCATGTCAGAATGGAGGAACCTGCACTTTTGTTGATAGTACTCGAACTTGTGAATGTCCTAGCACCCACCAGGGAGAAAACTGTGAAACAGGTAACTTATATGTCAACGTTTTTCCAATTCATTTTGTATCAAGCTTTCAACAAATAGTTAAATTCAAATTAAAATACGTGTATATGCGACTTATTCTCTCTACTTTTCATCTCTTTTTTTCTTCAGAGATTGACCTTTGTGATGTAACACCATGTCAGAATGGAGGAACCTGCACTTTTGTTGATGGTACTCGAACTTGTGAATGTCCTAGCACCCACCAGGGAGAAAACTGTGAAACAGGTAACTTATATGTAAACGTTTTTCCAATTCATTTCGTATCAAGCTTTCAACAAATAGTTAAATTCAAATTAAAATACGTGTATATGCGACTTATTCTCTCTACCTTTCATCTCTTTTTTTCTTCAGAGATTGACCTTTGTGATGTAACACCATGTCAGAATGGAGGAACCTGCACTTTTGTTGATAGTACTCGAACTTGTGAATGTCCTAGCACCCACCAGGGAGAAAACTGTGAAACAGGTAACTTATATGTCAACGTTTTTCCCATTCATTTCGTATCAAGCTTTCAACAAATAGTTAAATTCGATTTAAAATCTAGAGTAGTTGCTTGATACCCTTTAAAGGTACTATGTCCCATTTGCAAGCCAAACAAAATGAAAATGTGACTTAAAGGTAATAAAAAGTTTTGGGAAATTTTGAAAATTAGGTGGAGAGTGATTCTTTATAATTTTGATATGTTTGGATGCCCATGTGGATGTATTATATGCACTAGAAAATTTAGCCCCTAAAACACTTCTGCTTTCGAGAAAAATGGAATATAAAAATTTACCGGTGCTCCCGGTAAACTTTGATAAATTTCAAATAGCGCCTATGGCCGTATTATGGTAGCTGCGACCATGAAAATCTCAGAAAATGTAGTTGTGATATATAATTTCCAAACGGGAATAGCCAATCGGTCGATTTTTAGCCAGAAACATTGTTTTATAGCTTAATTAATATCTTAGCTTATTATTCACAATTTCATAACTTTAGACTCGATTTCAACCGCGACAACGATCACTGAATATTGTAGGATCGCATATGCTCCCGATATGTTCATTTGAACCAAATTCATGACCCTATACCAAAACTTTGTATTACCTTTAAGTGATACCAATACAGTATAGTAATAGTCTGATTTTCAGAGCATTGTACCGAATGGTCGTAAGTTTTGTGCTGCGCAAAGATTCAATCAGTTTGATTTAAGCCATTACAAGAAGTGGGTTATTGATGTAGACAAAATATGCTCATGTACCCTTTACAGCTCATTTTATGTATGTTATTAGTACATAATAATAATAATAATAATAATAATAGTGGGTTCTTGTATAGCGCTCATGTCCCATTTGCAGCCAACATCGAATTCTGTAGAATTTTGCAGCAATTATGAACATGTGACGCATGTCCTATCTGTGAAATTTAAACATTCAAGCATGTCCTTATATTTCAATTATGCAAGGAAACCCGTTAACTTTCTAGACCTCGCTGTCAGAATATTGAGTGACGGACTGATTTTTGTTTGTTTTGGTAATATAACATACATAAAATGATTTATTTTCCATTAATTATAATTTCTAAGTTCAGTGTCATATTTAGCTGTTGAATTTAAGAAGCAAAGTCATACTTATGTGGTCGTTTGTCTTTTTTTGATTATTCTTTGCAATATCTTTCAGCTGACACCATCCCTTCAGTTGTGACTCAGTGTCCTTCAAACTTTAATACGACTGTGCCCGTTGGCCAAACGATAACATTCGTTTCATGGAACATTCCATCAGGAATAGATGACTCCGGCACGAAGTATCAAGTCGTTCCTTCTCGCGGACCGGGTGTGTTCTTCCTAGGAATACATGATATTACGTACACGTTCACGGATCCAAGTGAAAATGAATGGTATTGCACGTTCAGAGTTATTGTAGTTCAACGTGAGTATCTTAAAACATCTTTACTTAGAATTCCATTCATTCATTGGAATCTCTTTAAGGGACTATGTCCCACTTGCAGCCAACATTAAATGATGTAGAACTTTGCAGGAATTATGAACGTGTCACGTATGTCTTATCTGTGAAATGTAAATGTTAGCAGTGTCCTAATATTCCAACTATGCAAGGAAACACCTTTACTTTCTTGACTTCACTGTCAGACACTATTGAGTGGCTGACCGACTTCTTTTTTTCTTTGGTAATAACTTACATAAATGAGCTGTAAAGGGTGCATGAGCATTTGTCTACATCAATAACCCAATTCTCGTAATGATGATGATGATGATGATGATGAACAGCATTTTTATGGCGCCATATATCTTTCAAACATTCAAAGGCGCGAGCTCCTCCAATAAACTGATTGAATTTTTACGTAGCACAAAACGTACGACCATTCGGTACAAGGGTCTGAAAATTAAGCTATTACTTTATTGATTGCCATCACGAAAGTCGATTCGACAACTAATGGTCGTTATTTTCCGGTTTAAAGACATTTTAAACCCCTTTTGTTTTGAGGGAAGTTGTAAATGCCGTTTGAATTTAACCTTTTCATTATTTTGTTGGCCTGCAAATGGGACATAGTACCTTTAAAGGGAAACTTGTCTTAAGTCTCTGCCTTTTTAGACCCTTAAAGGGATTGGGTATCTTTGTCTCAGATTCTGAAACGATAATTATAAACCTTTAGGTCAGTCAGGAACCCCATGAATTTTACAAGCCGATCGCCTGTCTATTTATCAAGATATTTATGATTGAAATCAAAATTTCAAGTCTTCAGTCTACTGGGGAAAAGGAGTATGGTAAAACCGGTCACTCAAAGATTTTACTTTTTGAGGCACTTCACGGTCATTTTGAAGCGCAAGTTTTTAGGGCTTCAATATTATACCATATTACAGACACTGATAATACGTAGGGCCGTGCATCTCGGATTTAACATGATAAACGATGACTTTAACAGAGAATTTATACGTTCTTCTACTTTTCGTCCTCTTATCCTCTCTTTCTTTTTGTCTTTCTTTTGATCATGTAGGCTGAGTTGATCCTGATGTTGCTGTCGTCCCTGGCCACGACGCAGGGTCCAGTAGTGATTACAATTTAATAATTGAGTAAATTAAGCAATATGAAACTGCACTAGGTAACCCAATGGTGACAACAAGGGAAATTCAACGTGCATGATAGTCGAATGGCATTATTTGTCTATAGTGTCATATAAGCATTACACAGACTTTCATAAGAAAACAGGGCATCTTTCAAGGCTCATTTATTATACAAATATACACTGCCTTGAGAGGTTCTGGTTGAAACTATGCGCAAGAGGTGACTCCAATAGTACTATTTGCTGAGGGGCGCAGCCCCGAAGCAAATGGTACTTTTGGAGTCCCCGAGGCCCATAGTTTAACCAGTACCTCGAATAGAAGGCATGGTATATTTGTTTTATATCCTGCATCAAAAATTTATTTAAAAAAAAAAATAATAATAAAAAAACATTTTTGGGAAGAAAAAAAATTTTGGAACAAAAAGAAATGTTAATTTTTATCTAAAAAGATTTAAAATATTTTGTATTCATTAAATCAAGATTTGAAAAAAAAAAATGATTCAATTCAAAAAAAAAAATTCACATTTTTTTTCAACTCCCAAATAGTAAACCAAAATAGTACTCTCATATAGTACTTTCTAAAAATAGCTCAAATATTTTTGGTCATGTGACGAGCTCTCAACCAATCAAAAGCCAACAAATTTTTGATGCAGGATATAATAATCATTATTTGTGTGTCCCAGATTGTAATATTTGAGCTCTCAACATGATTCTCCTTTGTTTTTAAAGCAGTCTAATCGTTTTCGCACAGCACATCACCAGAATAGCTTAAGGGCAATCCAACATGTGTGCTTTCATGCGTAACAGAGCAAATAATTATAAGGGAAACAGGATGGCAAAAGTTTGAAATTAATCGGGCAATTATTAAAAAGTTATGAATGTTTGAAATATGAAATCACTACATCTGTGCGAGTCTCAAGATGGCAATTACGGTAGGTGAATTGTGACGTAGTCACGGACAAATTGCTCGTCTGTCGGGAACAAAAACATCATTAATTTATGTTTTTGGCCTCCTAAGCACTTTCTCGGTTGGGGTACTACTCACAATCTATAATGGTTAGCATATTATCACAGGTCCTCTAAAAAGAATCATAATAATAATTACATTTGAGTATTTTTTTGCGTTGGAACGGATTGGACAGTTGTCCAGCACTACTATGCAAGTAATTTGAAGTATCCATACGTAAAGTGATTACAAATTCATAACTTTATTATTGTTGGTCCGATTTCGATCAGACTTTAACCAGTCTGTTTTTTACTCTTTTGCTTACACTCAGATTAATTTGCTATTAAGGATGGATTTTCGTTTAAAAGAGATTTATCTAAGGAATACATTTTGGTTTAAAAAAATGAATTTATAAAATGTTTAGCACATAATTTGAAGAAAAATAATCCTTTTGCAAAGTGGAATTTCCCTGCCTTGTCACTTACAGGCGTAAGGCCTGTTGCAGTCATTTCGGCGGGGAAATTGTAAATCATATGAATGTTTTGTAAGTCATATGAAATTTAGTCATAGCATATTTAATTTCCTTCATTACTGAATTTAAAAATGTAAATGGAACTATCGTGTATAAGGTGTTTAAGATCTCATAATAAGTTACGTCAAAAATCATTGACATTATCATTAATATTTTTATGTAAATTCAACAATTCATTTAGAAATCTGACCGTGAACGGCTTTACGTAATGTCAGCTTAGGTCATATGCCATTTCATTTTGTCTCTCTATATATAATCATTAAACTAAAAACATATGTGATCTTATTATGAAAGTTGAATAGAGTGAACATAAACTGTAATTCAGAACTAATGCCCTTTAAACAGTTATTAATTATTTCCTTTGAATCCCACATCGATATCACATTTGGTTCAATTACCTCAACCTATTTACACCCACATGTTCTAGTCTAAACATTATGACAGTAAAAATAAGTGATCTTTTGAATACCAGTAGCTGTTTCAATGCTGTGATAAAAACCAAAAGGGGTCTATTTAAGGTTTTTGAAGACTTTCGCTAATATGAACTCATTAAAATTCCCTGTTGTTTATGTTGGGTTTTTTAAAATCATTTTTCATATTCTTCTTCGACTTCTCATCATCATAGTCATCATCATTATCATTAACATTATAATTATTATTTTTGTTTTAGATACGTTCGCAGATACAGTTTTGGTGAACCCCTTACAATTAGTTTTTATAACGTGTATGTGTACATGCAGCAAGTGTAAAGAAAAGAAATCCATACTGAATACATTGTACCTTTCCCCCATTAGGATACAAAATCTACATGTATCATGTGGCGTCAATTTGACCAATCATGTTGCAAGATTCTGGTATGTGGAAAGTGTATATGATAGTTATTAGGATTGGAAGACGTCCACATAAAAATATATTTATAATTATATACATGGATATTCCGATAGTTGCATACGTGCTATCCCCTCTATGATAAAAGTTGACTGAATTCCACTTGTTACAATTTTTCTTCTTCTTCCAGTGTAAGTGCTGCTTCAAGGTGATGAAGATAAACGCCCTGATTGTGTGTGTATATGTGGAGACTTTCACATATCCTGTTATTCCATAATTTAATTTGTGTTCTTGTTGTGCAGGTGTAAGTAAAAAAAAAAAAATTAAAAAAAAATTAAATTAAAAAAAAAAAATCTTCAATATGTCTATGTATAATCGGATTTATTTGAAATATATCATTATTTTTCTTCTATGATTACTGTATTTTATTTAGTACTGTAGTAAATATATCGGCTTCAATGCACTAAATGTAAAAGTATTCATCGTACGCATATTTCATAAGCTCTAAGTTTTCAAACGGTCTAAATGAATCAGCTTTTCCTCCTTAATGGAGTAACAATTATTTGTTTATTTTGTACACTTTTGAAGTAAAAAAAAAACAAACTTGTTAAGTTAACTTTGTGAATGAACATGTTTAGTGAAATAAATAAACGGGAGATTGACATTTGGACGGAAAGAAAATGGCAAATTTCAACCTGCGTTGCCAATTTAGAGACTTTTCAGTGATCATAATGATTACTTTCGATTAAATATCTGAACGTCACAATATACGGCAACAGGAAGGGACTAAAATTTCACAGGTATTTTTGAACATTCGGATGCTATTTCAGAGCATTCGGCTTGGACAAAAATATTAAAATGACCTTACTTGAGTTATTAGCATCAGATTCGTGACAATATGGGTGCAATGGGGACGACATTTTTTAATGTTGAATAATAAGAATGGATAAGTCGGTGATATTTGAGAAATAAGGGCACATGTGAGAAGGAAATCCATTCTCAAATCACACAATACATTAATGTATTTGCCCCCCAAATTTGTATTTCCCAGAATCTGTTATATGTGTTCTTTCTTGTATTTTACTAGATAGCTGACGCAATATTACTGCGTTGTATTAGTATTTTTTAATTTTTATATTAAGAATTCACTTAAGTAAAATGAACGATCGTGTATTCTATGGAAACAATTGTGTCTCGTTAAAAACATTTTAACTGTCTAGTGCTTAACGAGGTGAAAGGGGTAATATAAAAGAATACTGAACTTGAACTAAATGAATTATTGATGACGAAAGCAAAAGTAGAAGGGTACTATTAATACGATATCTCTTAATGAAAGATGATTAGAAATATAATTTCCTTGTGATAAGGCCTATTGTTCATTTATCAAATTTGGAATATGTAACAAATTATGTAGATACATTATGGAAGAAGTCTTCATGAATCAAAATAAATTATGTATCCTCGTTTGTAATTTTGGAGAAGAAATACAATTTACCTCTTCCATCTTATAGAAATGAATATAATACCTGCTAAAAATCGTTAATGTCACACTGTGTTGTTTTAGCCCTACTGCACTACGTATAGCTGATTGCGCTCTCTATATAGCAAACAATGCCTAGACGATGACCATTGGTCCCCATGGTCCCCTTTTTCTTATATATGCTAATTGAGAGCTGATTTGATGAGATAACCACCTGTCAGTGACCATGCAGGGAGGTATAATGCCTCCTGGCCACACTAGTGCAGATAGTCTTTGAAGAAATTGTCTTAGTGTTCTCAATAACAATAAATTTAACTCGTAGTTGAAGTACATATACGTCTCTGCTGTTTTTATTCCTAGTCTCTTTGGTCGTTATTCTATTTACATAGGAAATATATATATATTAATATATAAACCGTCCGTAAACTATAATCATAATATTTAGTAAAGGTTATATTTAATACCGACTCTACAAATCCTACACAATCTATGTGGTTCTGGTCTTAACCATGACGTAAGCAATTTAATTTTGACACAAGTAAAGAAACAAACAAGTATTTGTGAGCAAATTATAAGGCCTATGTTAAAGAGTTTGTAATAAAAATGACGGAAAGGATTAAAGAAGAGAGAGACGGAGTGGAAAGACAATATGAGTCGGATTATCTTTCTTTGAAAGGATAAACACGGCCATGACGGTAGACCGTAGATTGAGGGTCTGCTCGTTATTCATAAGGAAAGCTATTCATGACGCGGAACTTCCCATACCTGGAGGACCGCTATTCATAAAAACGAAAAGGGGGTCATTATTCATAAAGAAATAAGACTGTTATTGTGGGATGGGGTCGCTGTTCATAAATTGAGGGTCATTACTCCTAAGGACCGCTATTCATAATACGAAATCGGGGTCGCTATTCATAGGCTACGACATAAAGAAGGGGCGCTATTCATTAATTACATTGGGGGTCACTACTCACTAGGCGTTGTAGCGTGCGCCTGTAATTCAGCTAAAAAGTGGAAGTTACAAATTGATTCAGCCGAGCACGCAGGTTCGAAACTGAGTCACGTCTTTCGGATGGTGACGTTTAAAGGTCGGTCCCCAGATGTAAATAATCATATCTGATTGATATACGTCTGTAAAAACCCACACACACACACACACACACACACACATAAGGATCGCTAGTCATAATACGAATGAGGCTCTATTCATAAGACGAGAAAAGGGTCGCTATGTTAATAAAACGAGGAGAGGGTCGCTATTCATAATACGAAATGAGGTTCGCTATTCATAATACGAGGAGAGGGTCATTATTCATAATACGACGAAGGGGTCACTATTCATAAAAGAAGAAGAGGGTTGCTATTTAGACTCGAAGAAGAGGGTCGCTGTTCGTAATAAGAAATGAGGGTCGCTATTCAATACGAAATGAGGGTCGCTGTTCATAAAACGAGAAGAGGGTCGCTATTCATAATACGAAATGGGGGTCGATATTCATAATACGAGGAGAGGGTCGCTATTCACAATAAGAGAAGATGGTCAATCGTTATTCATAATACGAGGAAGGGGTCACTATTCATAATACGAAATGGGGGTGGCTATTCATGATACGGAGTGAGGGTCGCTTTTCATGATACGGAGTGAGGGTCGCTTTTCATAAAAATTATTTTAAAAATGAAATTTAAATCACTAACGCCATAAAATGAATTATTTCTTTTTTTATGTACCTTCGTCATTCAGCCTCTGATGAAGATTCTGATTAAAAATCCAGGCCCTATAATTTTCTTGTACCTTGTTGACCGGCTTAAGGAATCAGAGAATCGGAAGAATGCCAAAACTATGGGTTTTTTATTGGTCAATATCACCCTTATTAATTAGAAAGCGGGCGAAACGGTAAGATTGTAGTCATATAGTCAACGATTTTCACTTTCATTGAGGTCCTTTATATCCCCCATCATTCAGAAGAATCGAGCAATGATATTGATGTATCACTGACATCTTAAATACACATTTGTAAGAATCTTATATGGATCACTGTGATGAAAATAAATAAAATAACGAAATAATTATAATCATTCCGTATTATGAATCGCTTTGAGGGCTAAGACCCCCCCCCCCCCACACACACACACTCAAATCAAAACGAAAACAAACATCATTTATTTTCTGTGTTTGCTTTGAATTTATCATGTCTCGAATTAATAAATGTCCGCCCGCCCCAACTCCAGAAAAGCAGTCGAGGACAACCAAATGATTTTTTTGGGGCCTTATGTGGATACAGCCCACGCGGGTAGCATTAGGGTGAGTCTGTGTTTTCACACCCCAAAACTAGATGAATTTTGGCAACAGGAGAATGTTTGCAAGACATTTTGCATGTTTTCGGCGCTAGTTTGGACGTTATTTGTTGTCGGATAGCTTAGTGATCGTGCTACAGTAGGCTATGGACTGGACTCAATGGATTCTACATTGATGTAGTGCCATTGTTTGTGTGCACACACTAGAGAGTTGATTCTCACTCGTGCCGCTTTAACATTCTAGCCCTCATTTGCACACCATCCCCAATATAAATTACAATCCATGGATAGATGTTCTTAGGCATATAATGGCAATCCTCTCTGTAATACAGAGCACACAGATATTTACTGTAATGTTTAAATAAAACAGAAGTAGATTTCTTTCATTTCCTTTGAAATTTGATAATAATTAACCCTCCACAACCATTCTGTTGAAATAAATGAGATCAACAAATCTTATTCACATCTCGTTTAAAGACTGCTGGTTCATTTGCTCTACACTTTAATGAGGGTTATGCTTATGCATGCCTCAAGAGTTTCTATTCATATAATTTCACAAAGATTAGAACGGGTGTGCAAATGAGGTCTAACATTGAAGTCGATTATATTACATGATACCCCCGGATGATACCTCTCATTCTTCCTTATTATGTATCTCGTCTATCTGTACACAATGTCTTCCACAATTTGATATGTTCCGAGCTGACACCTTCCTCTATCTACCTTTGTTATATGCATTGTACCTCCAATTTCAAGAATAATTCCATTAATATTCATACTTAGTCATTCCAATAGATAATACTATTAGACCTCACCACAAAATATGACAATCGTGTGACATTAAAGCACCATTGGTCATTTTCTGTGCCTGCCCCACAATAATTCTAATTCTGAAATAATCACATTTTTCAAAAGAGAGGAACGACTTAAAAATTAAATAACGAATCACCTAATTCGTCACAACGACGAATTCAAGTTTAGTTATTATCATTATTATTTTAGTTGATGCACATGTATCTCATTGGCCACACATTTTATTTGTGATGGCTTCCTCAGCCTATAGTAACGTCACATTTTCACTCTTGTACTCCTTATCTCTCTTGTATCTTTTCATTCACCTCATTATATTTCTGTTCAATATTTTCTTGGATGGTGTCATGAAGTCATAAGGAGTCTTATCTAGACCAAAATCACTTTGCATGCTACATTGTATTACATCACTTTCTACATAAAGACACAAATTATTGCTTCATTCTACACAAATACATGGAGACATCAATGCCAACATTAATTAGTACTCTTTGTTTAAAACTACATATTAAACTGCTGCATTGCGGCTTATCGATTAGGCCAGTGGCTGATCATAGAGTAAGTGACCCTTTTTCTTTTCTATTTTTCATGGTACAACTCTAAGCGAGAGAGAGAGAGAGAGAAATGCCAACATAATACAATTTTTTTTTTCTTAATTTGGTTTATCTCTACTATTTGGTTTCCATGCTTTGGTTTCGCAATCATATAACACTATGAATATGACGGACAAAGAAAGCGGACAAAATATATAGTTCCTCAGGTAGATAAAGGAACATCCCTTCACTGCTATCATGTAAAAAGGTGAATATGCATGTGACACCTGTTCTACACATTTGTACATAATAGCAGTGAAGGGATGTTCCTTTGTCTACCTGAGGAACTGTATATTTTGTCCGCTTTCTTTGTCGGTCATGTTCATAGTGTAACCCGCTAAAATAGTACAGTGCATTCAACGTAGCAGTAAGCATAATTCGTGACGAGCATTAACTAATGCGCTCTACCAATCAATTCCTGATCACTACAGGGTACTTCTGTGACGAAATTTAGCTCGTGCAATTATATTTCAGGGGCATCGATTTCGATTTTCTTTTCCATTTGGGACCGGGGGTGGGGGGGGGGGGGGGGTATGCCGCACTAGTTTGGTAATTAACAAACGCATTAGTGGTGTATCCTGGAATCATAAACATAAAGGGAGGGGCGGAAACCATTCCAGACGAGAAGGGGGAGGGGTTGGGGGAATGCATCTTGGCATCCCTGATTTTGTTTCCACTATCAAATATGACACTGCACCTGTGCGCTTTATATCGTAAAGAAATATGAGCGCCCTTTTATTTCCATTACAAATGGACGATCATGCCGAAACTCATTGAAGTAGTGACAACAAATGTTTATATTATATATGAGTCCGATTGCGATGAAATGCTCCTACTACTTTGAAAGGCGATGTGTTTCTGAATGAAATTGCATCTCATAATTCTTCATTTTGCGAGAAGGATTTCTAACCTTGTTTGTTACATTGAACTAGACATTGCGACTATTTTTGGGTTAAAAATGTTACTTAGCTATGAACATTTTTGTTCAGTACTCTTAAAAGACTTGGGAAATGTTTCAAAACAGACAAAAAAAGATTTGAACCGCTTTCTTTCTTTGAATTAACCGTCGTAAGTGCAAGTTCAACCGACAGCATTGATGCACGTGTTTTAACCCTAATAAGGCCGGGCTATTTGAGGTCTTAGTACGGCCGGGGGGGGGGCATTATGGCCCCCCCTTAAGATCTTGGCCGCGAAGCGGCCGATCGCCGCGAAAAAATTTGCACGCATGTCAAGTGAAGTTTATAGAATAGTATGATGATTTCAATTTTTTGAAAAATTCACTAATTTGCATATTTATGGTAATTTATGCAAATAAAGTCATAAAACTCACATTTTTACCCATAAATCATATATTATTCATAGTTATGCATTTTTTTCACTACATATATTAATTAGACCATTCTGAATAATAATACGACAAAAAAATTTGGAAGAGCCAGCTTATTCCTTATGTTATCCCTTGTTTTGATATTTTTTTATGTATTTCATTGTTTTTTTAACTTATGTATTTCATTGTTTTTGTTGTTTTATTTGATTTCTTACTACAATTCAACTATTTTGACACCCAAAACAACCACCTAAACTTTAAACAAGACCCAATAACCCATGTTTGATCTGTTTTTAGGAAAAATGACTTTTCCATATGTTTTGTACACAAATCACGAAAATGAGCGATTTTCGGGCTGACATGCAAAGACAAAAGGTCACGTGACCTTGTAACCGTAGGTCCGATTTAAAAAAAAAATCTTTTAAAAGTTGCGCAAGACTCGAAAGAAAAAAGTCAGCGAGTGGTGGGGCGCCATCCATATGCGTTCCTGAGCAATCAGAAAAATCGTGGAGGGGGGGGGGGCCATAATGGCCCCCCGGCCTTATTAGGGTTAAATACATGCATTTCAATTAGTTGTCGGCGAACTTGTACTTATAACGGTCTCGTGAAACGACGTCCAGGTGTCGGCCTCGTTGGTGGGACCGGGGTATCGTGCTTTCGCAACGCTGATTTAATATTTGGTGAACTTTCGGTCCTTTAGGTACTGTGTGAGTGGAGAATCATTCTTGAATGACTCGTAGAACTTGACGAGGTTTGGGTAGGATTCAAAGTAGGTCTTGAGACCGATAGTGCTGTCCAGGAAGAAATCTATGCTGTTGAAGATGACCAAATCGGCTAAGGTTAACTGTAAAGAAAAAGATTCAAACGAGTGTAAGACATGCGGCAGTCATATAAAAGTGCTCCAGGTTCAATTTCTAATACTAATATACTTGTATTTCGACCCGAAATACTCATAGGACATAAACCTGCATTACATTCCCGTAAAGGCGTGTACAGAACCACGTAAATTATCTATTACTTGTAATTTTGACATTTGCACGCAGTTATCTTTGTTACTCTACAATTTTAATTTGGGTATTAATTGAGAATGATTCTACATTTTGGATATCAATAATTGTTAACCGAGCTCTATAACCCTTTAAATCGTAGGCCTATGACTCTTTGTCATTGATAGACCATTTGAATATCATCACGAGGGGTGGACCGTTATTTGCCGACAACTTTGCCCCATATTTCCAACCACCGACGAGCATCCATTTGAATATCATCATGAGGGTATTCTTTTACAGCCATGATTTTCAGAGGATATTCTGTTATGATTTTCTTCCAAACTGACATAAAGGAAAGAGAGAGTTGAACAAATTTGAACTCAACCTTCTCTTTCAATTCCACATAAACTTTGCCAACAGAAAATCATTAGTTGCGTTACCTCCTATCAGGGTCACAATCCTTTTGAGTCACCGAATCATTGCTCGTTAGAATAGTTCAGGCTTTTGATAATGGAAATACTGTTTGCAGGAATGTTCTTAACGTATTGAACACTTTTATATCGTTGGCTTACTTCGAATCACCGGGTCTTCGCGTCTGGTCTGATGGTCGCGTTACACGACTTTCGTGAAACGAAATCTGAAGATCACGCGACCTTCCGGAGATCTGCCGTAGGGTTTTCAGAAAGTGTCGGGTAAATTGGACCAGACCATCTATGAGAGTGTTTTTTCCCACAAATATTACCCCGACATTTCGTGAATAAAGGGTTGAATAACCGTGACCACCCGACCTGACCTGATGACCCGATGATTTGAAGTAAGCCCTTTATGATATCGTGTGACTTACCCGGTTCCCTATAAAGTACTTTCCTCCTGCTTTCTGAAGAGATTCAGAGAAGAAATCCCAGGAAGGCTTCAGAGTACTGTCTCTACACTTGGCAAGATCAGCTTCCTGACAATATCAATGAAAAAAACAACACATTTAATTATTTTTGATAATCGTCTATCTATAATATCAACCGGTGGCGGAAAAACGTGGGGGTGGTGGGGAAAGGGAGGGGGTGTATGTCACATTAAGCACTTTACATCATCAGCGTACATCTCTTTCAGAAAAGGACCCTAAACGAGGATCGAAGTCAGAGTTGTTTTTATATCATACAGGGGTTCCCCTTCTAACATCTCCGATTTTTAGATTCTTAAAGACCCATTCCGATGAAAATGCAACTTATAAATAAATAAAGTACAATTTCATTGAAAACTGAATGGACGTTCATGTAGTAAACAATTATGAAGGAAAACAAAATATTCCCCTATTACTATTGCACAAAAGCAAATTAAAACCGCATTTCCCACACCCCTCCAAATTTCAGATCAAAAGGGGTCATACTTGCCACAGTTATGCCTGGATTTCATTTGGCCTGCGATAAGTATACCAAGCCCGTATCCTGCCCGTATCCCCTTTTCCTTGCGGCCTCCGTGCGGCCTCCATGCGGAGGCAGAAGGCGGCCGTGAGATATTCGTACAGATTCACGGGCTCGTGCTGATCGTTCAGCAAACGCAAGTTTTTTTTCAGTGAACATGGGGGAAAAAAACGCTCAAAAACAGCATAGGATCTGCACGGACACCGCGCCTTCTCCGCGCAACCTATGCACAAAAGCTGCACGTACTCCGTACGATTTTCGTGCGGAGGCTGTGGAGACTGCACGGCTACTGCACTGCAATTGCATGATTTCCGTACAATCTTCAAGCAGCCTCTGTACGGATCAGCCCCGGCCTGCCCCCGAGGGCCAATACAAGAAATGGCACGATACTCGTAGCAATTTTAGTACAGTAGCCGTGCAGTCTCCGCAGCTTCCGCACGGGAATCGTACGGAGCACGTACAGCTTCCGTGCAGAGGCTGTGCGGAGAAGGTGCGGTAACCGTGCAGCAGCCGTGCCCTTTTTGAGCGTTTTTTTGCCCCCATGTTCACCGAAAAAACTTTCGTTTGCTGCACGATCAGCGCCAGGCCTCCGCTCGATGCCCGTGCGGGGATTTTAAAATGCAATGCCACCTACGACATGTCTACGGGCTACGGGCTTACGATTTTTCAAATTTGTAAAACTTTTCGTGAAACAAAATCGATGAGGTCGTGGAGCCCGTGAATCCGTACGAAAATCTCATGGTCGCCTCCTGCCTCTGCATGGAGGTCGCACGGAAAGGGGTGTACGGGATACTGTATGTGCCGTGGGAATGCTGGGGCGGCCCTATAATTGCTATTGGCCGTAGATTAATGTCTTGCCATAAGACGTTGGTGCTGAGACAGGGATTCGAAAATTGTTGTTCAGTCCGGAGTCCGGAGAATTATCCACTAGACCACAGCACCTCTGCATAATATATGCAACAGACTTGAATGTTTATATTTATAATTATTCTTACTCTTTTAGTAGCATCGGGTGTCTCAAAGGCTGGTGTGATAGCAATCTCAATGTCAGCCACAATTCCAAGGATTTCATCAATTCGGGCACATTCCATGTTGTTCTTCCCATAGTAATCTATACAAAATAATTTGTGCGATGATAAAGTATGACGATATGAACCCTATGAACAATCTGTGTGTTCCGACACAATCTCGCTATCGAGGACTATAACTACATAGTTATTAGTGGCGGATCCAGGAATTTCTTACCGGGGGGGGGGGGGCGGCACAATATCGCATAAGGTGAAATAATATGAAAAACGATGGGAAAACGGTGCAATATTAAGTAAGGTGATATCGCATGAATGCAATAACATAAAGATATCTTATTTAGATCATGATGATATTACGATTATTATCATACGATTGTGCCGGTAAAGTGTTAATTTGAGTTCTTCAATAGTTCATTTTACTGTACAAGTGTTGCCATAATTATATCTCGCATTTATTATTTTGTAATATGAATGTAAATGTATTTAGCCAGTGACCCTTGTTCGATTCCCGGCGGAGTCATTTTGTCCACATTCGCAATCAATTCCGAAAAGGGATGACAGAAACTAAAAGTATTTAGGAAATTAATGTATTTCCCTGGCGTTGGATTTCTGTTTCGCCTTCGATATTCTTTCTTTCTTTCAAAATAGTCTTTCAACCTAATATTCTTGCAAAATTCAAAACCATCTTATTTTATGAAACCGTGGACGTAGTAAAAAGTTAATTTCAAGGATTTGTATTTAAATTGTTTTAATCAGCATTAATATACAAAACAAATCCTTGGAATGAAAGCTTACCGTAATTTATTGATGGTAGTTAACGCTACCTTCATAGCTGTAGTAAAGTTACCGCTCTTTCTGAAGTGCTTACCGCTTATGCAATGGAAAGTTAACGCTAACATTAAATTTAACGCTGTTTCTGGACTTACCGCTAAATTAGGGGCTTAACGCTACGTTAAAAGTTTTATACAACGGGGCCCTGATCAGCGAATTTTCCGTCAAATTAAGTACGATTGCATGTGTCTCTATCGATTAGAAGCCTATCGTTATGAAGGACAGTGCTATCGTAAACAGACAGTAATTAGGTGGCAATTTAATTGTTTAGTAATACAAACTAAAAATGCAATAACCAACAGATGGAGCGTTCTCATTTATACAAATAAGTGGGAGGCAACCCTCTCACTCCCTTACTGCACTAGTGGCTGATGTGTATTGAGAAGGTCGTGGCAATTAAACAAAAAATATTTACTGATTTTATAATAGCCTTTCGTTATTTTCAACGTGAATGTTCTATTAAACTGGAGTGAAATTCAACCTCTGTATAATTGAATAGGAATGATTTTGACAATGATTTATTCTTGATAGATCTAGACAATAGTATACATTCTCAGATTTTATTGAATAATAATTTGCGAGTGTTTGTTTTGCGTGACTGCTAAAGCATGTGTTGTACTATGCTTATCAACTAGGGAATCTACGTTCTATAATTGACAGTAATAAGGATTAATGCCTCACAATAGGGCACTAATATAGCACATCGATACGGTTTTTATTATGAGGCCTCACAGTTACGAGGCCATTGTTTTGCCTTTGAATCATGACTGTACGCAGCGGGGGCTATAGTAGGGGTCACCGCCCACAATATAGAGCCCCTAGACATGAGACAAATAGGCCTACATGCCTATTTTTGCTTTCCCCCCTCCTTTTTCTTCTTTCTCTCTTCCCTTTTCTTTCTTTTCCCTTCTACTTTCTTTCCCCCTCCCTTTTTTCCTATTCTCCCTTTTCCTTTTCCCCCTCCCCCATTTTATCGGTTGGCCACGTGCCTCCTGTGCCCCCCCCCTGAATCCGCCACTGAGTTATAGTTCTCCTATAGGCAACCTATAATATGTAGGGCATGACATCTTCATTGAAAAAACGAAAGTATTTTAATAATTCTGCTAATCAAAATACAATTGACTTACCACCGGGGAATTGACGCGCGATATAGCGGTATATAGCTCTGCTCTGAGTCAGAAGCTCGCCGTCTACATCCAGTACTACGAGCTGACCGAGTGGAAACCCTGAAGAAATAAAAAATATTACAATATCATTTTAACCCGCTGACTACTGAATCATCATGCTCTCTATCTCTATAGGTTAGTTCAGAAACCATCCGGTTCAAGATATCAATGGTGAAGATGATTGGAGAATGAAACTGCGGTTGTACGACACATCCTCCGACGACAGCGCTTTGTGGCTAATTTCCTACACAAAACGATTTCGTTTGTTGGTTGGTTTGCTTTCTATCTTTAAACAAACATAGGGCCTACATACATACACCCTTACCTTTTTTTCTTCAATATATATATTTTTTATTGATTCCAAACAATACAAATCAGTCTGAGAAATAAAAAAAAAAAATAAAAAAAATTAAAAAAAAAAAAAAAATTAAAAAAAAAAAAAAAAAAAAAAAAAAAAAATCGTTTTTCATCTTGATTTTCAACATGAATTCAAAACATATTCATTACATAAATTGTACGATTGACAAAAAAAACAAAACACACTTCTACCCCCACCATGCGACACACACGCACACACACACCCACACATACACCACCCGACCACACTTCCACACATATACCACACACTGTTCCTAGCCTCCTCAGAATACCCAAAATTGGAGCGACAGAAAAATAGAAATATTCTTATACAGTAGGTTTGCGGTTGCACCATGTGGGAAAAATATTCTTATTTAAAGAAATAAAAAATATTAAAAAATTCACCTATACGCGTACACACACACACACACACACGCACACGCACACACACGCACGCACTCATCTGCACACATACATACACACGCACACACACGCACACGCACAGCATACACACACACCCTCACGCACCCTACCTCTTTATGAACACACGCGTACTGATCAGTTATCAAAAAGACGACTGGATTGCTCTATTCTTAGCCTTTGTTATGATGATAGTGATTCTATATTTTAAACTCTTAACCAGAGAGACTACTCCATAAACTGCCCCTTAAACCTATTTTAAAACCTCTAAAACGTTAATCATAACTAAGTTTACCCTATTGATTATCTGTATTACCGCTATAAAAAACTTGGAGCAAACTGTTGGATGACCGACATGGCAGTTGGGGAGCCAATGCAGAGAGACCCGAGGAGATAGATAGATATCGAGAGAGAGAGACAGAGAACAAACGAAATAGATACTCCAGTGGTGTAGAAACGTATACAGAGAAACATATGAAGACAGAGGATAAGAAAAAGAAAACTGACAAAATTAAGAGTGAGTACAAAAATGAGATAAGGCTAGAAATACATCCGGGAGATTCAGCCGAGGACGCAGGTTCGAAACCGAGTCACGTCTTTCGGATGGTGACGTTAAAAGTCGGTCCCCAGACGTAAATAATCATATCTGATTGATACACGTCTGTAAAAACCCAAATACACACATACACACACACAGATAGAGGACAACAATAAAAGAATAGTAAAAGGGCTAAAGAAACGCAATTAATGAACGAAATTATACTGAAAGGCCTACGATAACCTCTAAGTTCAAGTTATTACAACTTCAGTTTATCTTATATTTTGCACGGCACCAGGCGCGTACGCAGGATTTTTTTCGAGGGGGGGGGGGGGGGGTTAACATTTTAAAATCACGCCGAAAATTTTGCAACGACTCAGCCAGCCGCTGAATAAGCGAGGGGGGAGGGGGGGGGGGGGGGGGGGTAAGAGCACATTTTTTTGTCCAAAAATTTGGCCGGTCGATATTTCGTTTCGGTGGGGGGGGGGGGGGGGAGGGGTAAGGTTAGGTTTTTGGGGTCACCCATTATCTTTTTTTTTTTAATCGCTAAGGGGGAGAGTTAATTTTACTTCAATACACACTTACAAAGGGGGGAGGGGGTCTAACCCCCCCCCCCCCCCCCCCCTGCGTACGCGCCTACACGGTACCCACTTCTTCTTCAGGTCCGTGGTTTAATACGTGTATAGATCAATCATGCCTGGAAAACAGTGCATGCTCTCTGAAGCACTTAAATTCTCAACTATACTCGCTACGAGTTATAGCATTCAATCAGACAAACACAGTGACACAGCATTTTTTTGCTGACACAAAGTGCTTACATATACGGTCCAGGGATAAACAAACACAAGATACGTGGTACACATACTAGATGAGTTTCCCTTGTAAGGTTGGTTTGGGGGGGGGGGGGGGGTCACAGTATAGCCAGGTATATATTCGATTTGCACATGCGAGGGAGAAAATGAATGTGGGCAAAACCAAAACTTTGTACAAGGATGTAAGCACTAAGCACTGTATGTGATAGAAATTAATGATTATATTCCTTACTTTTCCTGTCTCCTTTTATCTTCGGCCATTCCTGTCCCTCGAAGTCATAGCGAATATCTTCATATTTTTGTCCCACCAGGTGAAACAGCATCCGGGCAGGTTCTCCTCTGGCACGTGCATCGAAGTATGTGAGCTTGTAGTTAGGCATCGTCAAAGATGATAATTAAATCACAAAATGAGATGAAATTCAAAACGAAGATTGAACGACGTCGATGATAACCCAATAGCCGTATAGTGCTCGAGTGACAGCGACGCGCGACGAACGCACTGCTTTATACGCTATCGGCCAAACTTGACCCCATGTCAGTACCCCGCGTACCCCACGTGACATTCTATGTAAGATCGAGTCTGCGCTATTGACATTTCACATGACTATGTTTATCTTAAAATTTTCCATTCCTCACCAGTTGAAAGGTATGGGCAAATATAGAAGAGAGAGAGGGAGAGAGAGAGAGAGAGAGAGATAGGGGGAGAGAAAGAGAGGGAAGTCGGACAAATATGTATTTTATAATAGAGATTTACACAGAAAGAGATGCACAGAGAGAAGGATTGAGAAGGAGAAAGAAGGCGAAGACGTGATAAGAGTGAGGAAGGATAAGAAAAGGCAGAGACAGAGAAAGAGAGACATGAAGATATAGATTGAGAAAAACCGAGAGAGATAGAGAGAGAGAGAGAGAGAGTGGTGGGGAAGGGGGGGGGGGGAGGATGACTCGTTGGTCAATCAGGCTGGACTAACATGTTCAAAACTAGCTCAGCGTGCCGGACTAAAACATGCTGGACTTCTGCTTCTGCTTTACATTGTACATCTATTTATGTATATAGTATAGCGCAAAGTCTGTGTGAAAATATGGATAAAGATTTATAAAATTGTCCTCAGTGTTAATCCACTGTAAATTGCATAAAACGGTAAGACGTATCGAGGTTCAAAATCGGAGAGGGTTATTAATTAAAAACCGCCAGCACCAAAAGGTTTGCTAGGCCCGGTAGGCTCCATCGCGCTAGCCCACGATGTATGTCATCACATCTACACTTATGGATTTTGAATGTGGCCATGAAGTTTAAGTGTATCTTTAGTACCTACAGCAAGACTTCATCCCTTAAAGATGAAGTTGAGTTCTGGTCATGCGATTGCATTGTGAAAGAAACGGTGTGGAATCTACCAGAAAAGGTTGATCATCTAGCATATAAGAATTTGTGTGTATTGCAAGGTTCTGGAATCATCAAAATGATAAGAAATTTGGCCAAGACTTGGTAAAATTGCAAACACTGTACACAGAAAGATGTATATGGGACTACACAAACACGTGGCATAAAAATCCTACCCCCGAGCTTACGATGTTACATGACATATTTAGAATATGAAGGCATTTGAAGAGCCATGCTTTTCAGGGAACATGTCTTATCTGATGTTCTTCCTTACTTGCATAATCATGTTAACGCTCACAAATTATTTTTCACCTCTTCCCAGAACTCAACCTTCTCTTTAAAACCAGAACAACATATCGATCCTTGTTATGCATTTTCTGAAGCATGCTTGATATATGAGTCCGACATGAAGATGAATATAGGCAACAGATCTAGCACACTCTACCACATATGGTACAGTCAGGGGCGTCGCTAGACCTTTTCTCCAGTGGGGTGTACACTATGAACATGACTGACAATGAGAGCGGACAAAATATACAGTTCCTCAGGTAGACAAATGAACATCCCTTCACAGCTATTATGTAAAAAGGTGAATATGCATGTGACACCTGTTCTACACATTTTTACATAATAGCAGTGAAGGGATGTTCCTTTGTCTACCTGAGGAACTGTATATTTTGTCCGCTCTCATTGTCAGTCATGTTCATAGTGGTAGCTAGAGGCCACCAATTACCAACAAATACATTACTGTCAGTATGCCGATGTCTACAAATTTAACTCTGTGGCCTGATAGGAAAGAGCGCTGCGTTTGTACGCAAATCTCCAGGGTTCGAAGCCCGATGGGGCGATTTCAAAAATCCTTTTTTTTTTTTTTTTGCTGATATTATAGTAAGGTTGACAATGACAATGAACAATGATTTTTAATGATTGCTGGTGAAACTTCCAGAAAATACAAGTATTACAGTTGTAGTCTCTCTCGAAGCCGTCACAGCAGATAAAATACCGATACAGCTGTACCGACAATATGTCTTACAGCTACATATCTATGCGTATCTTTCTTGCTCCCTCCATAAGATGACTCCACCCAAATCCAAATTTAAAGAAAAGGAAGATCAACTCTCCTGTGTCTGCTACATGTATGTGTCATGAACTGATTTGTATTACCTGAATGTACAATCTATTATATGTAAAGGTAAATAGGAATTGCGTGTCATTATTGTTGTTTGTTATTAATTACTTTCATGTATCAGGCATAATTGTTTATTTTTATTCTGCCCAATCTCTATTTCCTTCTTTTCTAAGCGCATAGGGACTTTCTTTATGTATATGCGCTATACAAGTAGCGTTCATTATTATTTAATACTAATTCTATAAACACCTTACAATGGTACACACATTTGAATATAGCCTATAGATGGAAGATACTAAATACATTGCATTTCTCCTCATAATTCATTAAAACGATTAAATGCACATATATTGTAGTTTATTCTAACTTATCATAATTATCATTATCATTTGAATATTATGTGATCCCCAAGCAAGCATTATCAAGCATTTCAATTTGACGTGAAATTATGAAACTTGGCCATTGAAATTTAGATTTTTATAACTTTATTCAACAAGTTTTTTTGTGGAGAAATAAGTCCACATGGACACCTGCTCATGCTAAATATGAATACAAATTCCACCACCTGGTAATTTTATTTCTCCAAAGCTGTAGAAATAGTGCAGGCGGTTTTAAAAACCAACACATAATACCTGACAAATCAGGGGAGTTGAACCTACCACCTGAAACTATTGAGGACGGGTGCATATGGTTAGGTACACTTGAAGCCATGCACTCTCTTTTTAGTGTCTAGCATCATTTATCCTTTCAATGTTAATTAATCATTCACATTTGATTGTTATATTGATGTACTTTTTGTTTTGGATAATAAACTTCAAACTCAAACTCAACTCAAACTCAACTCAGTTATTTTTCCCACATAAGCAGGCTGATGTTTACAAGCTTCATATGTAATGTTTTTGTAATACATCAATTCATAATAATATGGAAATTGAATTACCGGCCTATATTACAACACGGTAGCTGCACTCTTATAACTTCAAATCCAAATTTAAAGAAAAGGAAGATCAACTCTCCTGTGTCTGCTATGTACAGAACGTGTACGGTTTTCAGTATCATCATTGTTTGTGTCCGATAAATTATAAAACCCAAGGATTCAAACTTCATAGAACTAAATTTACTCATTAAATCATCATTAAACATCTAGTATGATACAATAATATACATATGTAAAACACCTTTGATGAATAATCCAACATATTACATTTATTTTCCAAGATATCTGGAAAATAATACATGTAATTCATAAGTTGTAATAAACACTTTGAATGAAACTAAGATGAAAGATACACAATACATTGCAAGTTTCTCTCATAAGGCATTAACAACGCTATACGTGTAGATAGTTATATCTTTAATCTAATTTATCAATTTAAATCGGGCATTTAAGATTGCTCTCCTCTTCCCTAGCCGCCATCTTTTGCACTCAGAATATTGCTACAAAAACTTATATTTGTATAATTTTTGTCATTCAAATTTTGTTATCACCTTGATTATATTGTTTATAAATAAATATTGCTAAACTTTAATTTGAAAAAAAGAAGAAATTGTAACATCAACCATCATAGACTATAATATTAATGAATATTCTGCTTTTTAGTCTATTGTATAGTCTATTATTTATTTTATCTTGCATTCTACCTTAATGTTCTATTTTTTTCTATATGATATTCTACTTAATTCTGTACTTTATTTTTCTTTATACTTTACTTTATTTTAAAATCTATATTCTAACGATATCAATGCCAGCTATGTACAGCTATTTAAATAAAGATAGGAGACGTACTGCAAACTTGCGACTGATTCGGATCAATTGCTACTCTGTATATAAAGCATGCTGGTCCACGGTGTAAGACGGGGCCGAGAATTCTATTTTTCAAATTCTATTTTTCAAACATTTCTCCTCATAATTCACTAAAACGATTAAATGCACATATATTGTAGTTTATTCTAACTTATTATAATTATCATTATCATTTGAATATATGTGATCCCCAAGCAAGTATTATCATGCATTGCAATTTGACGTGAAATTATGAAACTTGGCCATTAAAATTTAGATTTTTAAATCTTTATTCATCAATTTTTTTGTGGAGAAATAAGTCCACATGGACACCTGCTTATGCTAAATATGAATACAAATTCCACCAGATGGTAATTTTATTTCTCCAAACCTGCATAAATAGTACAGGCGGTTTTAAAAACCAACACATAATACCTGACAAATCAGGGGAGTTGAACCTACCACCTGAAACTATTGAGGACGGGTGCATATGGTTAGGTACACTTGAAGCCATGCACTCTCTTTTTAGTGTCTAGCATCATTTATCCTTTCAATGTTAATTAATCATTCACATTTGATTGTTATATTGATGTACTTTTTGTTTTGGATAATAAACTTCAAACTCAAACTCAACTCAAACTCAACTCAGTTATTTTTCCCACATAAGCAGGCTGATGTTTACAAGCTTCATATGTAATGTTTTTGTAATACATCAATTCATAATGATATGGAAATTGAATTACTGGTCTATATTACAACACGGTAGCTGCACTCTTATAACTTCAAATTCAAATTTAAAGAAAAGGAAAATAAACTCTCCTGTGTCTGCTATGTGTCATGAAATAAACAGAACGTGTACGGTTTTCATTATCATCATTGTTTGTGTCCGATATATTATAAAACCCAAGGATTCAAACTTCATAGAACTAAATTTACTCATTAAATCATTATTAAACATCTAGTATGATACAATGATATATTATGTAAAACACTTTTGATGAATGATCCAACATATTACATTTATTTTCCAAGATATCTGGAAAACGATACATGTAATTCATAAGTTGTAATAAACACTTGAATGAAACTAAGATGAAAGATACACAATACATTGCCAGTTTCCCTCATAAGGCATTAACAACGCTAAACGTGTAGATAGTTATATCTTTAATCTAATTTATCAATTTAAATCGGGCATTTAAGTTTGCTCGCCTCTTCCCTGGCCGCCATCTTTTGCACTCAGAATAGTGCTACAAAAACCTATATTTGTATAATGTTTGTCATTCAAATCTTGTAATCACCTTGATTATATTGTTTCATTGTGATATTTCTTGAAAGTGCCGAATAAATAATAAATAGAATAAATAAATATTGCTAAACTTTAATTTGAAAAAAAGAAATTGTTACATCAACCATTATAGACTATGATATTAACTGAATATTCTGCTTTTCAGTTCATTGTATAGTCTATTATTTATTTTATCTTGCATTCTAAGTTAATGTCCTATTTTTTTTCTTTTTGATATTCTACTAAATTCTGTACTTATTTTTCTTTATATTTTATTTTATTTTAAAATCTATATTCTAACAATATCGATGGCATGCAGCTATTTACTGCTATGTACATAAAAGATAGGAGACGTAATGCAAACTAAGCGACTGATTCGGATCAATTACTACTCTGTATCAGCATGTAGGTCCATGGTGTAAGACGGGGCCGAAAATTCTATTTTTCAAAATCTCTTTCAAACTTTTGCCAAGCTTCTTCCATTTCCTGCGCTAATAGCTCAATCTTGAAATAATCGTGCTCTTTTTTTTGCGGGTGGCGATCTTTAAACCATTTAGATCGGTCAACAATTCTGATGTTTAACTTGTCCAATAGTATACCGCAATAAACATCGTCAAACGGTATTCTCGCTGGGTATTCTCTGGATTTCAGATACAGTTTTTCGACTACTTGATGTGACATAACATACCCATGCCCGAATGGAAATGGAGGCCATTTCTTACCAGGGTAGATGTCCTCTGGTATGTACCATTTACTATTTACGTTACGCTCTGGACTGAACCCCACTACCCTAGACCCCAGCACGAACTGAGAGTGATCATTCGGGGGTAAAGCGTCCAGGTCGTTGACCAGGGTCACGATATCAACCATGACATCGTCATCCATTGACATCAAGAATTCACTGTTATTGCAAAATTGTAAGGCCCATTTAAATCCCATGACGAGCTTGACGGTAAGATTGTAATAATTGTCGTGGAAGCCCACCTTCAGGATATCTCTATGTCTTCGGGCCTCTTCCTGTATGTTTTCTCTCTCGTCTTGTGCTTCGGAATCTCCCACGATGAAAAACAACCTCGTGGACACATTATATTTTGCGGCCCCACCGATGTACGTCTGTCTGGCAGCATTCCTGCGTGCAGTATGACCTGGTGCTGATTTGACTAAGACAAGTAATGTGATATTACCTTTTCCAGCATTGCACTTATCGACAGGATTGATTAAAAAGTCATATATATCCAGCTCAGCTCCTGGTTCCCAGTGTACATTTTTCATCCATCCGCGCAATGGAGCCGGACTTGGTTTATGTTCTGGTGGCATATCTTGTGCCGTGACATTATATCCAACAGCGTTGACATTTCTGTTTTTCTCATTTGAAAAACCAGCTCTTGGTGGTAATCTTCCTTTGGTGACTTTTTCTACTCGATACGACGTAGAGCATATGTTACGGTAGATGGGAATAGCAATGCAGAACACATAAATAATCAACCGGCTCTTTATATATCTCATCGTGTTGACTAGTTAATTCCAATGATAAGAAGAGTAGGGTCCATTAGTATGCTGGCTAACTATTGACAATAATATTGTATTTTCAGACAGATCCGGTCTATGTATCCAAACATATCTTAGAGGGCGCTACCAGGAATCCAAATCTACCACAACTAAGCTACTTTTGAAATATCTGCTAACATCGTAAGGTAAATTTTTACTTGATTATTTGGATTTTCTGCTTTTATTGAACATTTGTGTCCATCTGTGTACTGAAAATATCAAATACCAGATCTAAATCCGTGACCATTACGGGCAAACACAGTGACACGCCCATTTCTAACACGTACGCTATACGGAAGAAGCGGTGTCGGAATTTTGAATCCAATTTGACAAATTTTCTTCGATTGTACTTGACAAACTTGATTGTGTTACAATAACTTTACTATCAGTTCGTGATGAAATAAAAAATATCTAATCTTCTCTTCGTGAAGTTGAAGCATTATCTGCAGATTCAGCGGCGAGAATTGTTACACTTGAACGCGTGACCCTCACTGCTATGTCAAAGACACAGAAGGAATGTGACCTATTAAATGATGCGTGACTCGTTAGTTGCATGGAGATCCACGATCATAAACAAAACCTTCTGCTTTACGGAGTTCCTTAGAGCACACGCTATTCTAGCGGAAGGGAATCGTCGAACTCGGCATAGCCTACCTGAAGATCAAGTCCAGAAAATGCAATTCATCAATGCTCATCGTTCGCCGCGGAAACCGACGTTAACATTAGGGAGTTTTAGATTTGCACGAAGACAACGTGGATTGCTACGATCGACGTCTTTTTAATGCACTGCCTTGAATGGACGTCACACGTATCAGTCCACGTAAATCTAAAAGTCCCTAGTATCTCCCAACGCTCGACCGTCCAACCTAGACCTGATCATTGTTCGATTCGTGTCAATATTCGACCGTGATGCTGTCCTCAGAGCGTTCTATCAATCGCACAAACGACCAGGACCGAAGCCGGCTATTTCAGTTTGCATAGATCTACCCCCGGCACTCAAACGAGTACGCTACAACCACTTCAAAAAGGCAGCCTACGAGTTGAGAAAGCAATTTAAAGGAAATGTCGACAAGAGTTCGTCTTATTGGCACCAAGCTTACTCTGGAGTACAGACCGAGAGCACAATTACGTCAAGCGTCGTGGCTGTTATTCCAGGGGTGAAGGTGAACTCTGCCATAAGCAATCAACCCTGTATGTATTATATATATGCTGCTACCGATTTTCTCAACCTCTTTAACTCGTATTTTATATCCACGTGTACATTCACTCTTTTAGCCATGTGCTTTGTGTTTGTAAACACCGATCTTTTCCCACGATTAATTATGCAAATCTCATTTATGGAGTTCCTTTATCTCTGACACAATGGATCGTATACAACGACAAAGTTTGTCAACCCCATCAGGAACGTTGGTAACTATGCGTGGTTCACACCATTTGACACCATATGCCTTTTACTACACACCTGTAGTAGACACTGATCCGTTTACTTCCTCGGCTTTATTAGATCCGTTTCCTGTTTTTGAACTCTAATGACGTATCCATAAATTATCTTATGAATTTAAGTATATTTTCAGTGAGTGTGGTTTTGGAGAAATAGCTAATGTGATCTCATATTTTTCAGGCCATAAGATTTCACTGCTCTCGTAGACCTAGAATACGTACGTGTTTGTTTTGACATCTTATTATTAGTCTTTATATTACCTTGTTTCTTTTTTGGGGGTTCGTTGTGCAGCATTTTGTGTGTGTGTGTGTGTGTGTGTGTGTGTGTTTAAAAAAAACCTTTATGAGGGGTATACATTTATCGCTCTCTTAGACTTCAAATATTTTAGTGTTTGTTTGGGTAACCTTTTTGTTTGGCCTTCGTATTTTTTTCCTATTTTTTTTTTTGGTACACTTTATGCAGCAGTTTTCTTTTTTTCCTTCTCATGAGGGGTAATTAACTACTCTGTCAGAACTGTTACAAATTACAATCATTCAAAGACGATGCATTTTGTATTACTTGCAACACTGAAATATTTCTTTTCAATCGTCACTTAGTCAACGATGTGTTTTTGTTATCTATATTTACTTTCTTTCACTTAGAGCAATGTATCGATGAAGACAAATATCACTCTCTGTCCATAAATCCTCTTAGTCTGAATGAACTTAATAACGAGCTAAAGTCTACACAAACATTACAACCTAAAAATGTAACCAATGATTCCTGCAAATATATGTTTTCTGATGATTTTGTACAAGAATATCTATCTACTCCAGATAATTTCTCTATATTACATATTAATTCCAAGAGTCTTGTCAGTAATTACGACGATCTACAACTTCTTCTTAGTTCATTAGATTACAAATTCACAGTTATTGGAATTTCTGAAACATGGTTTCGAAACAACATTTCAGTTAATATGTTTAATATTGACGGATATTCTCTTATTCATATTGATAGACTCAACAACCATGGGGAGGAGTCGCTTTATATACAAGAGATGATATTGATTATAACCTGTGTTCTAAATTCATCAGTTAGTCGTAATCATTGTGATACTGTCTTTATTAAAATACATCAAGAAAAAAAAAACTATAATAGTTGGCTGTGTTTACGGAGTACCTAATACTGATGTCAACTATTTCGACAAAACACTCACGAGTCTGTTGGTTGGCATTAACCCCTTAAATAAAGATGCATATTAGGTGCTTTCGACATTAACTAACTTAATCAAGATATTAATCACAGAACTAATGAATTTCTAGATACAATGTTTACAGAAGGGCTATTCCCTACTATAAGTAAACCAACTCGTGTAACAAGACATTCTGCTACCCTGATTAATAACATATTTACTAACTGTATTCACATGCATCAAAACTGTGGTATCATTTATTCAGATCTTTTGGTCAGTCGACCACCTGTTACAATACGTAATACAATGGCAACATACAGTTGCTATGTCAGACATGCTGTAGCATCACCAGGAAGACAAAGGCAATGATGATGTATTGTACATAGGTATGGAAGCATGCAATTCTATTATTAACGTGTGCTAAGCTGGGGGAAATTACATACCATTGTCTATTCTAGAATATTAGTTTAGTCTGACTTGTCTGACATAGCAATTTATATGTTGCTATTGTTTGTGGTATTGTAACAGGTGGTCAACTTTGGCAAAGTTACATGCCACTTTCTCAAGTTGGCTCATTGATGACTGACGGATGATGTCACAAGGGGAATGAGATCTGGAGGTTTTAGGAGTGGAGCTTAGCAAGTTTGAAAAACAAATATTTCAAAAAATATTAAAAAATCTATGAAACAAATTCAGAAGTTTACATATCAAAATATGAGATGTATGCAGGACTGCACACCAACAGGGATACACTTGTATTTCGATGTCATGGGCCCTTTAAGTTCTGTGTTAACACCCCCCCCCCCCCCCCCTCCACAAAAAAACCACACACATCTTGCAGGCACCTTGTAGGTAGCAATCGCTGGTAGCCCGTGTGTGTTCGAGCGCGTGTGTTTTTCTTTTTTGGAAATATTATTCATTCAGTGCACAACATATCATATTGTTATAAATGAGTAATAAGTTACAACTGTACATAATTCTCTGATGTTTTTGTGATAATAAATAGTAACTAAACGTATAATGTTGTATTATTCATTTGTAATAGTATGACAATAAAAATGGAAAGCTGTGATTTGTTATTATATATTTCATTTATGTTAAATTAATGTAACTCCTTTATCTTGTAATATTATGACAAATTATGTATGTATTATCATTCTGTTATTATTTTTTGTGCATTGAATGAATAATAAAATAACTTTCAAAAAAAAAAAAAAGCCAGAGTCTGGCCGGTTCTTCATATTTCTTCAAAATCAATACATAAAATAATCTGCATGTTAATATTATTATATAGAATATGTTTTTACATTCACATATAAATAATACAAATGAACTTTTACTATTTACATCAAATAAAGCATGAAACATGCACGCATAAAGAAGGCATGAACATAAAAATACAATAAAAAAACACACACACACACCCATACATACACCCACTGAAAACATGCCTATATATTATATCCCCTGTAATTGATCAAGCCCCCGAAGATGGCGTTATCAACGAACTCATATACAGTGTGAGTCCAATAAAAGTTTACACCTAGAAAATTGCTAATTATTTTAACAGTCATCTATGAAAAGTAAATTAATATACATCTTATGAAAGAGTGTTTCATCCCAAATCATTTGGTATCATTTTTGTGAGGTATGTGTTCACGCTTAAGGTCCGGTCACACAGAGGGGACGCATGGGGGGGGGGGGGCGCACGGCCGGCGCATTGACTATCGGAAAAAGTCGTGATTCCGACTTTTGTCAGGATTTGGGAGAAGCTAGCGAGCTGACAACGAATGCATAGCGTGTTGCTAGCGCGCTGCGCGTATGCGGGGCGTGTGCTTCACGTATGTCTGGCGTTGGTCTAGCGCGCTCCGCGCATGTCTGGCGTCCCTTTGGCGTGTACATTCATGCGTCGAGCTCCGCGCACACTTTTGAGCATGCTCAAAAAATCCCGACGCACACAGCGAATGACGACGAATGTATAGCGTTGGTCCAGCGTTGGTCCAGCGCGCTCGACGAACGAGTAACGAATGATGACACACACCTAGCGAACGACAACGCACTGGCCAAAATTGCGAATTTCCAATGCGCTGGCCGTGCGTCCCCCATGCGTCCCCTCTGTGTGACCGGGCCTTTAGATGAACGGGAGGCGTTTGTTTGCGAGAGTGCAAAAATCGACTTGCGCCAAAGTTACTTATGTGATGTTTGAATAAAACTATTGGGATTTGGGTATCAATTCGGTCTTTGCAGATCCAAATAACATTCCTTACAAAATGAATCATGCCACACATATCAAATATCGAATATCATATATCAACGAACATTTGTGCGCGCGCGTGTGTGTGTGCGTGTGACTTTGCTTCTGCAAAAAGCATTGCAATGCATTTCATTTGATACATTCAATTCATTCTCTCACTCCGCTGTAGGCATCACTTTGGCGCAAGTCGATTTTGCACTCTCGCAAAAAATGCCTCCTGTTCATCCAAGCGTGAACACATACCACACAAAAATGATACCAAATGATTTGGGATAAAACACTCTTTCATAAGATGTATAATAATTTACTGTTCATAGATGATTTTTAAAATCATTAGCAATTTTCTAGGTGTAAACTTTTTTTGACTCACACGGTAGTATACGCTCACCAGTCCAGCCTTCGAAGGGCGTTCTCTTAGGGGCAGGTCGCATTGTGTTGGTGAGGTGAAAATCAAAATTAAATAGGCCAGATTCTGGACTAAAGCCCCAGTCCAATATAAAGCCGGACCAGCACGGACGAGCACGGACCACTCCGGACCATCCCGGACCATGGTCTGGGGTGATCCGGGATGGTCCGGGACGTATATGGGACTGTAGCTTAAGATGATGCTTGACGAATGTATACACAACGCACAAAAGCGTACATAACGTGTGCATGGTACAGTGGTTGTATACAATGCGATCTGTATGTAGCATACTCATCAAATTGGCAACTCCTCACGTTAGTGCACTTTGAACGGGCTACCTTCTGCAAAGGTGAGATCGTTCAACCTGTTTTCTACCCCGCTTTTGTTCGGGGTTTTCCCAATTTCATGTAACGTGACAATAGTTTGTCTTTATTTGCTATTAGGGACTTTTAGATTTGCACAACGACAACGTGGATTGCTACGATTGACGTCCTTTTAAATGCACTGCCTTGAATGGACGTCACACGTATCTAGCCACGCAAATCTAAAAGTCCCTATTGCTTTTAACGTTGTCCGCCTCCACATAAAAAGGCAAATGATGATTTACTGCAAAATTTGACCTTTACCAAATTTGACATTTATCCTAAGCTTTTGGCGCTATATACTTCTGCAAGTTCCTGCAACAAAATACGACAAGGCTGTACAACTAGAACTTGTTGGCAAATTGTATTAACCGCTGGGATGACAGGGGGTGCTCTGTGTACGTGTTGTTGCTGCTGTTACTGTCCATAAAGAGAATGTTGAGTTCTGGGGACTGGGGAGAGGTGTAACATTATGTGTGAGCGTTTTCATTGTTACTATGCAAGTGTGTAAAAACATCAGAGAAAAAATGTTCCCTGAAAAGCATGGCTCTTCAAATGTCTTCAGATTCTAAATATGACACGTAACAGCTTAAAAATGAGGACCTCATTTTTATGCCACATGTTTGTGTATCCCATATACATCTTTCTGTGTACAGTGCTTGTTACTTTTATCAAGAGGGCCATATTTCTTATCGTTTTGATGATTCCAGAACCTTGCAGTACACACCAATACTTATATACTACATGATCCACTTTGTTCTGATCGATTCCACACCGTTCCTTTCACAATGCAATCGCATGACCAGAACTCTACTGTGTCTCTTTCGAAAACGCCAAATCGCATGTTCCTTTTTTTTGTATACACAACAACATTTAACAAGAAACGTAAACATGTAAAAAATCGAAAAGTTTGAGATCAGACATTTATAAACAATTCAAACTTTGCAACATAAATACCGTATTTGAGAAGTTTTTTTTAAAGCAAAAAACTTAGGAACATGCATGTCTGTTGAGTGAAATGAAAAACATTTATTCACCTTTAACCAAACTCTTTTTGAAAGGTATAGATTGTAATATATATTTTGTTTTAAATATAAATATTTAGTTTTCATAATTTCGATTCAATTCCTCAAAGTGACAAAAAACAATAAAGTCTCAGGTATAGAGACCAAACCGTACATGAGACACTAACAGTAATGTTTGTAACATTTAGTTCCCTCTCATGATGGTTAATTTGGTCGACTTGATGCATGAGAATGATTGAAACCTCAAGATTAGCCATATCTATATCAATTAATATGATGATGGTAGGCTTAAACAATGTAATAATGGACAGAAACTAATTTTAACATTTACGCGTGAGAATGGGGGGAGTGGGCAGATTACTGTATGTGATTCAAATAATACATTCGTTTTCATACCACAAGTACAAGGTCGAATGATCATTGATTACAATCCCTCATCCGTTTCTTCTTTTGTTGCGTGCCTTAATAAAAAAAAAATGCTTACACCCAGTAAATAAATAGACCTGCTATTCTTTCATGTATAGAACAAATACGACAAATCTGTATGATATTGAGCGCGTAACGTGTTTGTTCTCGTATTCAGGGTGAAATCTGTACAAAGATGGCTACTTCTAGCTTTGAGATTAGAAAAGGGAAGGATGAATTACGACATGAAATCTTGTCGTACAAACCAGGCAAGGCTGTACCTTGTGATGATGAGCGAGTGGTGTTTCCTGATACGCTTGTTATTGGTACGATAACTTTACCCGGGTATGCGTACAGCATAGTCCCTGCCCTGAGACGCGCTCTTTATGGAGACGTAGAGCCACGTAAGCTTGCTGTTACACGTCAAACATCTACTGAGGATCAGGAGGAATATCTCACCGATTCTATATATGTCATCACAAAAAATCGCTTTGGTTTGTATATTAAAAATAAGGCTATGTTGTTTTGTTTGTGTTTGTTGTAATTCAAATGAAACAGTACGCCTCTACTATGAACATGTATTGTTGGAATGGAAGCTATTTCGTAAACCTTAAGGTAAGTTTTGGGAAAAATAATTAACTGTATGGGCAAATTATATTTTAAATATAACTTAAGCAACGGAATGCCCTTTCGCCCTGCATAAACTAGCATTGTGAAGAATGTCCAAACACTCTAAATATGTCTGGTAAAACAAGTAATTATTTTGTATTTCTTATTTTGTTCTTCATCGTCTCTAGAAAACAATTATGCCCACTTGCCCAAAATGAGAGAATGTATACCAAACTGCGTGTTTTTGAATTTGTAGTAAACAATTGATTGATTTGCTTGTTTTGAAGAAGAACAAAACTTCAATTCAATTCAATCATGGCATGGCGGTTTGACAAAACCGCGCGATGATCCTATATTTGGGCGTTAAATTAACTTCAGATTGGTAGGTACTACACTACATCGCAATCAATATTCAACATTTTCATGTGGCTATACTCCGTCTCTTGAATTGTATAATTATATTTGCTAAATATCAGTCGTCTGTAATATTTTAATTCTAATAGGGTATGAACCATGACATACGCCTGAGATAGATATATAGATGATAGATAAATGGATTTTATTAGAATCTTCGTGTCTGGCATTACCTCATCGAGCCCACGACCCCAAGCTTCGTCTTCTTTATAAATTATCTTTTTTTTTTTTTTTTTTGTAGAATTTTTGAATTAAGACGTTTTTGATTTGTTTATGTTTTTTGTTGTTTTCATACTGTTTTTATAACGATGTCCTTTGTCAATGTTAAGTATAAATACCCATGTGTCTGCTGTAAAAAACCCGTAAAAAAGAATCAGAAAGGTCTCCGTTGTATTGTATGTACAAACTGGTTGCACATTAGCTGTGTTGGAATAACCCCTCAAGTTTACGACAACTTATCAACCTCCTTTGAGAATTGGCATTGTCCAAAATGCTTATTTCAAGAGCTGCCTTTTTCTAATGTGGAACAACTACCTTCGAAATCATTAACAACTACGACCAATCCAGAGTTCAATAATTTACCAAGTGATATAAATCAGGGTAATCTAAAACTTGAAGAACTTAATTGCAGGGGTTTAAAGATAACCCAGCTGAATGTAAACAGTCTCATTAGGCATTTAGATGAATTAAAGTCACTGTTATTTTATAATAGTATTGATATATTTGCTATGAATGAGACCAAGATTGACAACTCTGTAAGTGACCACGAGATAGCAATTGAAAATTATGTCACGATTCGAAAAGACCGGAATCGTCAAGGTGGAGGTGTCGCCCTCTTTGTTCATAAATCCTTAAAAGTGGAGATCTTACATCATGACTCTCTCAACGATTTAGAAATCGTCGCTGTTGTTGTTCATTCAAAGATTTGTAAACCGCTCTTAGTTACTACATGGTATAGGCCACCGAGTTCTACAATTGATGTACTGAAGGCGTATGAAATATTTCTGCAATATATTGATAGTTTGAAGAAAGATAGCATATTGGTTGGTGATGTAAATTGTGATATATTATTGCACGTACCTTCCTCGCATACCAGAATGTACGGTGATATTAACGATATCTTTGCTTTTGAGCAGATAAATACGACTGAACCAACAAGAGTAACTAACCAGTCCGCAACTCTAGTAGACCACATGTTAAGCAATTGTTCACATAGAGTTAAATCACACGGTGTCATTCATAATGGATTAAGCGATCATTCCATCAGCTTTCTGGTTCTGAAATCCGAATCGACTTCATTCTCACGTACAGTTCAATTTAGAAATTGCAAAAACTTTGATACCGACAAATTCAAATCAGACCTTAGAAATCAACCTTGGGAAATAATTAAAGACATCGAAAATATTGATGATGCTGTTAGAAAATGGGAAAAACTTTTAATCGATGTAATTGATAAACATATGCCTATTCGAACGAAAAGGTCAAAACAACGTAATACTCCCTGGATGAATTCGAACATATTTAAGCTGATGAAAGATCGAGACAAAATGAAGCATAAAGCTTTCAGGACTAAGAATGGTGATATGATGTCACAGTACAGAAATCTTCGTAATAAAGTTACATTTGAAATTCGAAAGGCGAAACGCAAATATTTTACTGATAAATTTTCAAATGTAAATACTGATCCCAGAAAAACATGGAAAATTTTAAAATCAGTCATTTCTGTTAAAACATGTGATTCTACAATTGGTGATACGAATGAAAGTGTTAAAATAGCGGAAGAGTTTAACTCGTATTTTGCAAGTATTGGTACAACTTTAGCCGAACAAATTCCACCAGGTCACTATTCACGAAAATAACGCAACCTTGGATAGCACTTTTAGCTTTGTGTCCATAACTGAAACTGACACACTGAACTTAATCAAAAAATTGAAAAATAAAAAATCGATTGGTCTTGATGGAATATCAGTATTTATCTTGAAATTAAGCGCCATTGAAATTGGTCCCATCCTCACTTACTTATTCAACAAATCAATGAAAACTGGAAAATTCCCGAATCCTTGGAAAACGGCTAAGATTGTGCCTTTACATAAGAATGGTGATAAATCTTCCCCTGGTAATTTCAGGCCAATTTCGATATTGCCCTGTGTGTCTAAAATTTTGGAACGAATTGTACAACACCAGTTATTAGATTACCTGCATAAAAATGATATTTTATGTAGAGAACAGTCTGGATTCAGACCTAAACATTCGACAACATCTACCCTAATAAAGGTCACAGATGATTGGCTTCAGGCCATGGACGAGTCTAAATACACAGGTACTATATTTATCGACCTGCGAAAAGCTTTCGACACTGTCGACCATCAAATTCTTATGAAGAAAATGCATAACATTGGTATAAAAAATATGTCGAGTGACTGGTTTTATAGCTATTTGAATGGAAGAACATGTAAAACCCTTGTAAATCATTCTCTTTCATCTTCCAAATTTATATCATGCGGGGTCCCGCAAGGGTCGCTTTTAGGGCCCCTCTTATTTATAATATACGTTAATGATCTTGCCAAATATATTAAATCAAGCAGTCTAAAGTTATATGCAGACGACACAGTGATATATTCCTCCGATACCTCAGTACGCAAAATTGAGTCAACTCTGAACAGTGACCTACTTATTTTACACCAGTGGATGAAGGAAAATAGACTTAGTGTAAATTTTGAAAAAACAGTTTGTATGCTTATTGGTAGTCGATACATGTTGTCAAAAGAAAAGAACTTAAATGTCACCCTCTGTCAGACTAAAATTAAACAAGTGGAAAATGTCAAGTACTTAGGTGTCATTTGTGATGAGCAAATTAAATGGAATATTCACACTGATAAGATGGTGAAAAAAATAGGACAAATGGTAAGCTTTCTTGGTAGATTAAGAAGCACCTTGTATATATGAGAAATTCTGCTATATAATTTGAACTGAGTGTTTGAGCCTCCACCCACAGATGGTGGTGCTGGAGAAATTATTCATGAACTTGTATGTACCTGTTTGCCATTTCGAAACAATTTACTCTTTGTAACAAAATGGAGGTATTATTAGAGATCAAAATTATCCCAAATTAATGCCAGCTTGGCTCATGTTGAGAATTTCAAGCGTTATATTCAATTTAATTGAGAAGGAGACGAACGTTATTTCAAATTAATTGTAATTATATTTCAAGTTTTTTTGTGTGTCCTATTTCTTCATTTTACCCATGGTCAATGTCTTTCCTTGTAATATATGTGAGAAACCCGTAAAGTGTAATCAAAAAGCGCTACTTTGTACTAAATGTAACCAATGGATACATATTTCATGTGGAGATGTATCTTCCAAACAATATGATGATAAAACTGAACAGTTTCACAATTGGCAATGTACCAAATGTATTTTCCTAGAAATGCCGCTTTGGAATGTTGAGGATATAGTAAAAGATAGAAATGTGAGCTTGAACCATACAAATTCTGTTGATATAGACATTGACTTAAGTACGAATACCTGTACCTCTATAAATGACTTTCCAAAGGGTAAAGGATTGAAAATTGCACATTTAAATATTCGTAGTCTTAGAAATAAGGTGGATGATCTGCAATTATATTTGAAAGAAAATCCGTACGAAATTCTGACCTTGTCAGAAACATGGCTAAGTGAAAACATTTGTAATTCATTGTTACAAATTGATGGGTATCATTTTGAAAGACTAGATAGAGACGAAAAGGGAGGAGGAGTTGGATGTTTTATACAAAAAAATATATCATATATTAGACGACCTGATCTTGAAGACCGTGAGTTAGAAATTATGTGGCTAGAGATAAGACTACACAATCACAAACCAAAGTATCTTGGAGTTGTATATCGTCCACCTAACAGTAGAAGTGCTTTTTTCAATAACCTAGAAATTAATTTAGAAAATATATGTATGTTATCAAATGATATTGTAATATTAGGTGATTTAAATTGTAATATGTTAACTCAGAATAATCTTTCAAAGCAGATACATGATCTGAGTGACAATATGCATTTGTCTCAGCTGATAAGGACCCCGACACGTATAACCGTTAATAGTACAACCCTTATTGATCTAATTCTTGTGTCAAATAATTTGAAATCACTGGAGAGTGGCACACGGTCTATCGGTCTAAGTGATCATTTATTGATATACCTTGTATTGAAAGAAAAACCACCGCCCTCTATATGTTCTGTGAGTACCTACCGTTCATTTAGAAACTTTAATGAAATTTTTTTCAAAAATGATGTTAAAGATATAAACTGGGATAATTTGTACTTAAACAATCACAATGTTGAGAATATGTGGAATATTTTCAAATGTAAATTCAAAGACATTTGTGATCTTCATGCACCGTATGTCACAGTAAGAAAACGTTCTAGGGGGTCACCTTGGATTACCAACGAATATTTATGTATCGCAAGAGATAGGAATTATTTTAAATGCAAATTTGATAAACACAGAACTACAGACTACTGGGAAAAGTTTAAAGAATTCAGAAATAAGGCAAATGTACTGAACAAGAAGTTAAAGAAACAATATTATAAGAATCTTTGCATTGAAAATGGTAATGATATGAAAAAATCCTGGAAAGTACTCAAAGACTTACTCCCAAAGAAAGATGCCAATTCTGATCATAAAATTCTTGTAAATGACCAAATTGTAGTAGACAAAGAAAAAGTAGCAGAATTGTTTAATGAAAGTTTCAATAATATTCAAAGCCAACTAACAGGAGCGAATGATTCTCATCTCAATATAAATGCATTGCAAACATTACCGCAAACAGCACATGAATTCAAATTTACAGAGATCGAGGAATGTTTTGTATTAAAAGAACTACTCAAGCTTGATGTTTCAAAAGCAGTTGGTATTGATGATCTTCCTCCAAAGCTACTTAAAATAGCTGCCCCACATATTGTTAGAGTCTTAACAGTATTGTTCAATTGTTCATTGTCAAAAGGGTACGTTCCTCATGACTTCAAAGTTGCTAAAATAACCCCTATTCATAAAGGTGGAAACAAAATGGAATTAACTAACTACCGACCTATTTCCATTCTCCCCACAATGTCAAAGATATTTGAAAAAGCAGTGCACAATCAGATATACTCTTACTTAAACAAACATTCTTTGTTAAGTGAACGGCAATCAGGTTTTAGACCAGGGCATTCAACTCTAACATGCTTGACTGAAATAGTCGAAGGTATACTTGACAATATGGACAAAGGTCTGGTCACTGGAGCCATTTTTCTTGACCTGAAAAAGGCGTTCGACGTTATACCACATCCATTGATTATTAAGAAAATGTTATTGTATGGTATTGGGGGAGTTGAACTTGAGTGGTTCGAATCCTATCTATCTAATAGGCAACAATGTGTATTCTTGCAAGGGACTAAGAGTAATTTTCTAACTGTGAAATCAGGAATTCCACAAGGATCAATACTGGGGCCATTAATTTTCTGCCTCTATGTGAATGATATTTGTAACCTGCAACTCCATTCTAAGACAAAGATTTCCTTATATGCAGATGACACGGCAGTATTTCATCATGGAAAGGATTATAAAGTTTGTGAATACAATCTCCAAAAAGATTTTACCCGTATCTTGAAATGGCTAAAATACAATGGACTGTTTTTAAATGCAAATAAAACCAAAACAATACTATTTGGTTCCAAAAGAAAAATTCAAAATAATAATATTTGTATTCGTTACAGTGACAATGTACTCGACTCAGTCGAAAGTATGAAATATCTAGGTGTAACACTAGACAAAAGCTTAACATGGTCGTTACATGTAAACGAAGTTGTTAAGAAAGTATCGGGTACGATTGCCTGCATTAGACGTATACGCAATTATATTTCCCGTAAGAATCTTATTACATTATACTTTTCTCTTATCCTACCGCATTTAAACTACTGTAATTCAGTATGGGGAAATACTTCGAAACAAAATCTAACAAAGTTGCAAAAATTACAAAATAGATATGCACGATTAGTTCTTCGTGCCGAATATTTTACACCCCAAAATGTTTTAATGAGTAAATTGAAATGGCGGTCATTAGAGGAAAGAATTACATATCAGAAATGCATCTTGATTTTTAAAATCATAAACGACCTATCACCACCATATCTTAATCCATGTATAAGTAAAAGACCGATATTATATTCTACTCGTTATGCTTTAAACAGTCCATTATTCATTCCAAAGTGTAAAACAAATTTTAAAACGAAAACCTTAGCGGTTTCAGGAGCTAAAATATACAATAAATTACCCTATCATATTAAAAATTGTAAGTCGCTGCAAAGTTTTAAAAAGAATGTCAAAACCTTTCAGTTTCCCTTGTAAACATATTTTCACGTTAATTTGACCTTTATTTATTACATTTCATTCATCTAGTTTTTTCAATTTGATAGTTGTATTTTTTTTTCCTTATAATTTATTGTTAATGCGTGTTTTTCGTTACCTATGTTTAATTATTGTATATACCATGTATATTTTACCTTTGTATGTATGTTTTGAATTCATGTTATTATTGTACATGTTTTTTATGTGAATACAGGGCTCTCTGGGAGAGCAGGCTCAGAAATGAACTTGAATGAGACCACCCTGTTAAAATAAAACTATAATAAATAAAATAAATAAATAAATAAATAATCTATATTAAAACTAATATATAATGCAGTTGTTCTTCCCCACTTCGACTATGGAGATGTTGTATATGGTTCGGCCTGCAAATATTTAACTGAAAGATTACAAAAGCTCCAAAATCGTGCTGGGCGTTTGATTTTACATATCAATCTCGACTCTCATATACCCAATTTAGAAATTCACAATGCCCTTAACTGGGAATCGTTACACGACAGGAGAAATCAGCATTTGCTAACTTATATGTTTAAATCACTTAATGAGATGACCCCTGTTTACATTTCAGACCTTTTTAGTATCTCTGTGCACGAATACCACTTACGCTTTGGCGGAAGACTATATACGCCTAAGCCTAATACTGGATTTTTGAAAAGAACTTTTAAGTTTAGAGGAGCTATTGCTTATGATAATCTCCCTGTACTTGTTAGAAATGCCTCAACTCTGAATAGTTTTAAGCGCGAATTAACGTTGTTCTACTCACATGCCCAATCACCCAGACCTTGATAATAAATTGACCTATTCCAGACCCGGGAGGGGGGGGGGATGGACTTTCGTAGTCCTTTCACACAACTACCATTTTGTAGAGTTTAAGCATTTATAACTGTGTATTGTACCTTTTCTTATACCCTTTAATTTAGTAAATAATTGTACGTCATATTTTATATTTATGTATATGATTCCTGGACCCCATGGAAGACCAGCAGTGTCGTGCCTGGCACAGCTGAATATGGGCTATCCAGCCGTTTTATTTACACTATGTATATACTTGTATTATATGTTTGTTTTTAAAACGGAAAATAAATACTATACTATACTATACTATAACATACTAATATGAGATACCAAAAGACCACTTCCGCCATGCATTGAAATCCAATCGCAAGGAAATATCAACAAGATCTCACATTCGCCCGCCGGAAGACACTGCACTCCAATAATTTAGAACGCGGACCGCGAAAAGCATAATATTCGTCCAGTCCAGCAACGACTTATAGTAATACACGCACTCCGCACCCGAACACCGATACATCGAGTTTCTGCCCTTTCATATGACACCTCAGTCAAGAAAAACGGGTTAGGAATAACAAAGTTCTGCTTGTTTAAAGTAGTGCTTGCATTTCCATAATTTTATCAAACGAATTCGTTTTCACTGGCTGCCTGCCGTAGCAACAAGCAGAATTGACAAAAGACTTAACTCCGTTTCGTTGACAATCAGCCATGCATGAAGTCTTTCGTCTACGGCTGATTGTCAACGAAACGGAGTTAAGTCTTTTGTTAATTCCGTTTGTTGCTTCTGCAGGCAGCCAGTGAAAACGAATTTGTTTAATAAAATTATGGAAATGCAAGCACTACTTTAAACAAACAGAACTTTGTTATTCCTAGCTCCTTTTTCCTGACTGAGGTGTCATATGAAAGGGCAGAAACTCAACTTTCTAGAAATGTGATTTTCTCTTTGAAATTCGGATACCGTCCGCAAAATGACTTTTTGGTTTCCTCTCTTCAAATTCACTTTAATCACTCAAGCGTGAAATATGCGAGTTGCATCAAATGAACGAGGAGGATCTAAGCTTTACAAATATGTGTCATCTATTAATTATAATTGTGATCAAGTTATGATAAAAACATCGATAATTCTCGGTTTCGTTTTTTCTGGGACGCACTGTATGATTCCACGACTTTCAAACCCATGTAAGATTCTCTTCATGAAACGCATTATGTTCACTGTTTTTATTATCACAACGTATTATTTTATGTGGTTTCTTTAAATGTTATTGCACAAACGATTCATTCATTTGTGTTATGTTGGCACATTGCATATTATTAATAGAACTACACAAGCTTGTCTACTTTGTTCCCTCTTTACTTCTGCATGTGGCTATTAAATGTCATGTTCATAGTATCCCAAAGGTTCATCATGCACAATGTATAAACACGTTCTCGCTTTAATACCATCTTACTAGTTTCATACGAAGAGAATGTACGAGACCTTGCCGGGAAGGTTGGATGTATCGTGCTCTTACTGCAGTGAGTATTATTTTTTTTCGCTCTCCATATTCACATGGGCCATTCAAATATTGACTGAAATCAAATAACTTTTTTTAATCGCAAATCTGACGCCGGAAACAAACAATGCACACAAGTAGAAGGCACTGGTTTTAGCGATTTGATCAAAATTCAGTAAATGCACTTGTTAATGATAAGAACAGATTAATAAGAATTAATAAAATAATAAATAAGGACTAAAACACTAATTATGAGAATAATAGCTTATATAAACTCACATTTCCTTTAAAGTCATGTCACTAAGTCCATTTATTAAAATTTCCAAAATACGTTCGATTAATATAGTATCATAGACAAAGCAATGTCAAACACTAACTTAAAGTACAATTTTATTGCTAGTTATATCTGTATCGGGTGGGTAGCACCGGACTGTATTCAAAGAGTGCCCAAACTTTCACCGATGTGCTTCTCTGAATTTTCCTTTTTTCATAACACCTTGTTAATGATGTTCGCCTTTCGCTTTCACATTGACATCCACATATAAGTTGATTCCTGTCGATGTACAGGGCTGCATACAAATCATATTTTGTTTTTTAAACATCTAAATATATTTTCATATATTTTTAAATATTTTTTAAAATAATTTTCTCAGACTTGCTAAGCTCCACCCTAAAAAAAATGACCCAGATCTTATCTACTTGTGACATCATCTGTCAATCATTGGCGAGCCCCTAGCAGAATAATATTTAGATACGCACTGTTTATCACTCTCGTCAATTCATAAACATGATCTTGTAACGTTTCTCCTAACTTCTGTTACCCGAAATGTTCTAATTCTTTTTTCTATGTCCTTATTTTTGCCAAGCTATTTTGTTTACAGAATTCTGTCCCAAGAGTCTTTCTGACTTTATTATCTCAATTCCAAGACCACTTTCTACACCTATTTGTTGTATTATTATGTTCTATGCATACATAAATGGCACTGTTTCATATATCACCGTTTTTCTCCCTGAGTGTCGCGGCAAAATGCTGCAAAATATATTTATGGATGCAGCGAGAGAAATTTAGTTACAATTACAAAAATGGAAAAACGTAGATTTCTTGAAACTTTAATATAAATAACCACTGTCGTATGTAATTGCATGAAGAAATATCATATTAAGTAATACAAAAGTGATTTTCATGCCCGCTAGCTGCGCTCTCTCGCCTCTCGCAATGCGACAATGCACCAGCTTAGAGCACACTGCAAGAACATTAGTATATGAATAACTAGAATGATGATACTATTATAACAATAGAATTAAAGGGCCCCTTTTCCGATTATTCTTTTCGAGGTTCGTTATATTATGTAGGCCTATCGAAATATTTTGAAAGTGTAAGGGATCGAGCAGAAAGAAGGTATGGCACAATACAGGGTGAGTCAGAAAGAATGTCCCACTTTTTAAAAGTTGTATTGTTTGTTATCCTCCCAGTAAATTTAGGAACCATTTTCATTTGAATCCCTTCACGCATGACTTAACATCAGACAATCTTTACAAGACTGCCAGATTTCACTTGCGCCAACTTACTGGGTGAGGAATAAAACAGTGCATTGAACAAAGACAGGCAGACAGACACAGACACACACACGCACACACATACGCACACACACGCACACGCACACGCACACACACACGCACACACACACAAACACAGACAACACACACGGTTACAAATGTCTCAGAATTTCTTTTCTTTTTTCTTTTCTGATTAAGCATTGATTTTTATCAAGATCCCTGAATGTTTAAGTGGCATTTCCCTGACAATCTTTCCCTTTAGTACACATTCACTACCACCATATCATCATCATTGTCATCATCTTAATCTTAATCATAATCATCGTCATCTTCATCATCATCGTCATAATCAAAATTGTTTGTGTGTGTGTGCTTGTGTGTGTGCGTGCGTATGCGTGTGTGTGTGTGTATTTGTGTGTGTGTGTGTGTGTGTGTGTGTGTCTGTCGGCCTGTCTTTGTTCAATGCACTGTTTTATTCACCACCCAGTAAGTTGGCGCAAGTGAAATCTGGCAGTCTTGTAAAGATTGTCTGATGTTCAGTCATGCGTGAACGGATTCAAATAAAAATGGTACCTAAATGTACTGGGAGGATAACTCTATCAAGACATATCATTAAATCCCTAATTAAATATTCATCCTTCAAACAATACAACTTTTAAAAAGTGGGACATTCTTTCTGACTCACCCTGTAGTACTCAGGTTCTACACAAATGATAAAAAAGTTAAAAATGTTAGTCCCTGACCAGAAATGAATTTCGAAATTAAGTCCGTAATTTACTTTTGAAGAAAAATAACAAAATAAGATGTAGTCCTACGTGATTTTTCTTCTTCCATACTATTGTGTGCATTTTTTAAATTATTAACTCTTTAATCATCACCACGTAATAATAACGATTCTGAATCTGTGCATTTCCTCATTTTTATTAGACCGTCTACTTTCGACCAGTACCAACAATGGATCAAGACAACCAAGAGGTTTACAGGTAAGTTTGCCCATAATTCGTTACGCTAGGTAGGACAATAAACCATATTATTATTATCAAGCCCTTGGTTGCACATCATCAATTTCGATCAAGTTGATATCGTGAACTCTCACACGGCCTTTGTCCGTTCAATTTGTAAATTAAATACCTTTCCCTTCCTTGTGCAAGCATGCTGATACTTTCCTCTTTTTGTACAGCCCTGTATTATCATATAATTGGCCTATGTGATTACAAATGTTCATCTTCATAATTGAACATGTATAACTATCTCCTGACTATCGATGTTTACTCCCTATTTCGGCTCTTAATTATGCAGTCTCCTTCCTTCATCATTCTTCTCTCTTCCCTGTCTCTCCCCGTCGATCCTTCTCTCACTCACCAGTTCTATTTACAATCCTAGAAAATGGTGTTATACTCTATGCGCATACAGCACGTGTAATGGCAATATTTGAAAGATGTGAATGGAAATTTACAAATTCGATCCTTACTCTGGTGTAAAAATACATCCCATCCTCCTAAAAAATGTCTGGTATATAGAGGTCATGAGTCGATTAAACAACTACTTTTAACTGATTCGTTTTCTTTTGGATAGGTCACGTCCCTATATGTGCCATGGAAACTACCGGGCAAAGTGAAGTCATCGAGAAGGCAAAAAATAAACTAAAAAAGCTCGGGATCACTGACATCTATGACCTACCTCCCAGTAATGACATTCTCTCATATGAGAAAGGGTTGCAGTGGCTTGACCTCCTTCATGGATGCCTTCAAAAAGGTGACGAAGGGATTTTTGCTGACTTAATACAGCTTTATTCGTTACCCAGCTTTGAGCGGTTATGGAACCAAGGGAGAAAGGATGTCACAGAAGCAGAGAAGAGACACGGAGAAGACATTAAAGAAGAAGAAGAAGCAAAGAAGTTACTCCAAGGAAGAATTACAGACTTAGAGCAGGAACTCAACGAGTCCCGTGCAAGTCGCGCAAGCATAGTCAGTGAAAATGGAAGACTACAAGATACCATGAAGGTTGAACAAGAAAGGCGTGAACATAGTGAAAGGGCAATGATGGAAAACGAGAAAAGAGCAAAACAGATAATGGAGACGTACAAGCAGAGGGAGATGGAATTTGAAAAGAAAGTACAATCACAGGGTCTGCGTATCGAAACAATGGCTGAAAAATTACAGGGGACAGAAGAGAAGGCAAGACGTCAGGTTGAGCGACTAGAGACCGACAACGAAGAAATGATGAAGAAATTAGTGTCTAAGCTACAACGGGAAGACACTTTGACAAAAATGCTAGAGGAGAAGAAGCGAAACGAGACGACTCTAAGACAGCAAGCTGAAGAATTAATGAAAGGAACAGAGGGAGATAGAGCGCGATTTGAAAAGGAAAAACGGTCAATAGAATTAAGTTGGAAGAAGGAGCTTGATCATAAGGAACAGCTTATGGAGCAACTTGAGCGTAGGACATGGAAGCTGAGAACCAAAATTCAACTAGAAAGTGAGATACGATCAGCAGAGCAGAAGAGGAAAGCAGAGACATATCAATCGAGTTTCATTCGCTGGGTGGCTTTTGGAAAACAAGCTCAGAGTGGTAAGACTGTATTTTTTCAATCTCATTTTCCTTTATTTTTTTTAAAATTTCTACATTATTCTATACTAGTCCCATCCCATTTTTTCCATTTTGTGAAGTATTTATAATGTGAAGCTTATCAAGTCAAATAATGGTCTTTATAGCTCCCTACCCCATTTTTGCTACTTTGAAATTACTTAGAATACCAAGCTTATCACAGTCCAAGATAGTCCCAAACCTTAGTTTATGTATGTTTCTTGTTGGTTGTTGTTGATATTATGCCAAAAATAACGCCATTTAATCACATTATCCTAGGAAACTCGAGGTATGTAATGCTTATTGATAAGTATTAATATTAACAGTATTTCTGTTAAACATAGAGATACAGTGAACGATAGAGAAAATTCCAAATTTGTATCTTATATTCTTCTTTTTTCACTTCTCTTTCAAACTGACTTCATTCCTTCATGACAGGCACATCATCATTTGAGGATAATTCAACCGGACTAACAGGGTTACTAACAGGGTGAGATGCAATATTTTTACTCTTTACATGAAAAATTGACAATGAACACATTATTTCTCTTATAGTGACAAAACTACTACGGAATGTACTTTGGTGTGTAAAATGAGTGGTGCTAGACTGCCTACAGCACTTCTAAAAGAACGGCAGCACTTATGTTCTATGAATCCAAAATCATGTTGAGACATTTCGTGACCACCTGTGATTATGTAAAAGGCAGAAGTGAATAAAAGATTGAAACTCATCAACAAAAACATAAAAATCCTAGCTGCATTAATAAAGTGAAATCCTTTAATGAATTTAAATCAATAATTTGAGCATGTGAGCATGGTCTCTAAATGAGATCGCTGTCTATTTGTGTCAGTCAGCTGCTATATGTTTAACAATGAAAACGTTCTGTAATGAAACTAGTAGAATAAAATACTCTTGATTAGAGTTATATTATAACATAATCCCCTAGTCTCATTAGAGTTATATTATAAAATAATCCTCTAGTCTCATTACCGGAAGAACGTATTTTTACCCTTTTTTTCTTCTTCACTTAAGTAAAGATTTGTATCAATTTTAAAGTTGATTCGTCAAACCTAAGTTCTCTGACTGCCTCCATGTTTTTTTCTTTGTTATTACTGTGAATCATTTAGAGAGGAGCCCCCAGATGATGATTTTGCATGCATATTACAGCAGATAGCTGACGACCTTTACGATGAAGCCAAGATCGACAGCCTTGCTGGTCAGCTGGGAATCCTACATGGTGATATACAGAGAGCGCTCATGACCAATGTGAAGTTCAATCGTGTTACCAGTGATGGAACTCGTCATATGCTAAAACAATGGAGAAGAGGTGTGTCCAGGGAAGATGAACGGATTGAGCTAACGAAGGCACTGCAAGCTGCCAACTTAGTCAACCTTACAGACCTGTATCTCAGCGGAGGTAAAGATATAATTTCATTAAGAACAATTGTAGTTTCATAATACGGTTCATGTGTTTCGAGTCAAATTGACCTAATTTTCTGAAGTTCATTTTTACACTCTTGATATTAATACTAAGGTGACGTAATGCAGACAAAATATAGGAAAAGAGAGTTTAGGTACATACTACTTTTAGTTAGCATTTTCCTAATGAATAAAAAACCAAACAAATGCTTATGGCCCTATCTCACTGAGCGGCGAATGCTTGTGAACGTAGCGAATTTTGATTCGCCAACTTTTCTGACGAATGTTGGCGAAAATCGGCAACCTTTAGTGACGTTTGGCGACAATTAGCAACATTTGAGTGAATGTTTCTGAAAGCGTTTGCGAAAGGCAGTTGGCGACTATTAGCGACTGTAAGCAAATGTTAGCGACAGTTTTTGCGAAGATTAGCAACTATTTGCCAATCCTTTGCCACTATTTGTGAACGTTTGAGACCTTTTGAGAACTCCTGGTACTCAATGGGTCGATTTTTATAAAGGAACCATATGGTAACGTGGTCGCTAGCATTGGCGAAACAAACAGAACTGGCGATAACAAAGAGCGACGTCGTCTTACAACCGTTTGCAATTAAGGCTTACGACTGTTTTGCAAACGCTTACGACTGTTTGGCAAACGCCTGCAACTGTTTGCGAAACAAAGACAAGAAAAACTGTTTGCGAACTTTCTTGCAACCTTTTGAAAACTTTTACGAACCCTGGCGAAACCCTAAATTCGCTACGTTCGAAAGCATTCACCGCTCAGTGAGATAGCGCCTTTAAGTTCTCTTCTTCTACCTGGTAAACATAAAAATAAAAGAAATTTGAAATTCACTGCGATAAGTTCTACACAATCATAATAATTCCAATTCGATGTGTTTTGAGAAATAACTTAATTATTTGTTTGCTTTCTTGCTGCCGGTTAGGTGTAGTAGAAGAACATATCGATGCTGAATATGAAAAAGAAGACGTCAATGATCAGCAGCTCTCTACTAAAGATGAGGCCTCTCTAGAAGAGGACCAGACCAAAGGACAAACTGATAACCAGGTACTTCAGGAAGCTACAGCAAGTAATGACCACACTCCTCGAGATGGGCATACGGGAGACATGGCTTCCAAAACCCAGGAGGACTTGACAGATAGAAGTAGGAGTCCACATCCTGACAAATCGCCGGAGAGCAGTACACAGAACTTGGATGCATCTAAAGTGACTTCTGAAGACATGTCCTCTAAAGAAGTTCAAGCTGGTGATGTAATGACCAATGTAAGTAGCATTCAACCTGCTGAGCAATCGTCAAGCCAAGAAATGCAAGACTTACCTGAAGATATGTCTGAGATAGCCCAACTGGTATCTTCTGGTGGAAAACCCGACGAGGAATCCACCATCTTGGAAGAAGAAGAAGATCTAATTTCTCAACTCGTTCTTATTGATCCATTCCCGGAGAAAATAATGCTCCTTTTCTTCGTAAAGATAATAATGGATGTTCCCCAGAGAGTACTCAGTTTATAAGGGATTACCAAGGAATCTTCATCAAGCCAAGTTACTAACACACATTTAAGCTTGCGACGATTCAGGTTTACTCCGGGAAGCTTCATCGGGCCGACTGGTCTTGACGCCATATGATTCTTGACCCGTGAACATGGCGCTCCGGTCGATGAACGTCAGGAAAAGAACTGCCCTTCTCTGATAACCTTTTAAAGACCCGTCGGTATAGTCGGCCTGATGAAGCGTCCCGCACTGGACGTTAAAGATAAACTCCAGTTCTGGTAAAAAAAAAGAAAATTAATTCTCACAGAATCAAACGAAACTTACACTGAATGTTCAAGATTACAAATAAATGACATGTGTCAAACAATTTTGGAAGAAAATGTATACTGGCTGAGTAATGCGCATAGAAAGATAAGGAAATCAAGGTAGTACTAGCCCCGACACCATGTGTGTTGTCCCATATATAGCTTTCTGTGTACAGTGCTTGTTACTTTACCAAGACTCGGTCAAATTTATTATGATTTTGATGACTCCAGAACCTTGCAGTGCACACCAATACTTGCATGCTACATGATCAACTGTTTCTGATCCTTTCCACACCTTTTCTTTCACAATGCAATCGCATTACCAGTACTAAAGTTTATCTTTAAGCGTCGAAAGCGGGAAAAAATCCAGTTGATTTGTTTATAACATTTGGTGTTACATGTATTAATTAATTACCTGAATGGCTGAGAACAGTAATTTCAACTATGTTTTTTTTTATATGACAAGAATGGCATGCAGGACGTGATTTTTTTAAAGAGTAGATTTCGATTTCTCTTTTGGTAAGTAACATGATATAGAACTTCAATTAATGTTAATAATTCTTACAATAGTCACTTATTACAGCCGGAGCAATTTTGATATATTTTAAAACTTTAATCTGTTCAAAAAATATTAGTTATGGTCAATCATTTAATGTTCGAATTTCACATTTCATTTAATTGCTTAAAAGAATAGTTCGAAGCAGAAGAATCGAACTTTTTCAATTAAAAAAGTTGCAACGCTCGTTTCTAATTTTGTACCTACCGCCAGTTTGAAATAGATAAGTAAGTAAATGAATACATGAAACAATAACGAAAACATGAATAATAATGAATATTAAAGTAATGAACAACCAGTGGTATACAGAATATAAACTTTGAATGTATAATACCCAACACATTGTACATAAGTTTCATAAAGTGAATTGTCATTGTTTCACATTCAAAAAGGTTATTTCATTTATTTATTTATTTAGAATGCTTTAATTCATTAAAAAACATTCGCGGCCCGAGAGCTGAATTGCAGTTTAAAAAAAAAGAAAAAAGTATACATCAGTGACAAAGTAAAATTACACGTAATACATACGCGTATTAACATTATGGTAGTAAAATTTCAATTCGTTTTGTACATATAACGCATAATTGTGCTTCTATGACACCTGCTCCGGCTACAATTACTCCGTGTGGCAATTCAGTACATGGATCAAACTCCCGATTCCAACCCCGGTCAGGAAACCTACATCGCACCTTAACCCCAACACCAAGCACAAACCCAGCCCCCAACCCAAATGCAACCCCAACCCCACATCCCTGATGAAATAAAGCCTAGAGCAACCGCCGCCGGAGCATTTGTCGTGTCACCATCGTTGTACATTGTGGCAGATTACTTGGCACATACATGTATACAGAAATCTGAATATTATAACCATACTTGCATTCAAATTATATATTGAACTTATACAATATATAATTATCAATATATTTGTTTGAAATTCCGATGAATTAAATGTTGTGGTGTAAATTGCATAGCCAGATGGCTAGTGTATTTTCATTAATAACAGAAACAGAGACAATAAGAGAAACCAATAAAAATAATACTAATACTTTTATATAGCGCGAATCAGGATTAAGTCTCTAAGCGCTTCCAAACTTGGAGATTATTACCCCGGTTTTAGCTGTGCTGCCATTACAGCGCTTTAGCATTTCAAGGTACCCATTTACATCACCTGGGTTGAGTGTGGCAAATGTAGATCAATGTCTTGCCAAAGGACATTAGTGCCGCGGTGGGACTCGAACCCCGACTTGTGATCAACAGTCCGGCGACGTAACCTCTCGACCACGACCCCAAATCTTGGAATTATATAATGAAATAGATGCTACAATGAATTAAACAAATTATGCTTTGTAGGTCAAATGCAGATTTTGTTTTGTCTTTGGACCAATTTAGTAAAAGGTAGGGTAGTGCATAACAATTATTTTCGCAAAAAAACATGGTTAAAAGGTTGCCATGGTAATGATCGATATATCAATAAAGAAACAAACAATATTTTGCACAATTAAATCTGATTCAGTTGCTCCCATGATTGGTATCATTCACACACCACATTTCAAATTATACATTTAAGGCTTTGGCAATTTGCAAGATTGTGAAAGCATCAGTATGAAATAAAAGGGAGAAAGAGAGAGAGAGAGAGAGAGAGAGAGAGAGAGAGAGAGAGAGAGAGGGAGAGAGAGGGGGAGAGGCATAGGAAGTAAAGGGTAGGAGGAGGAAGAGGAAGAAAGGGTAGGAAAGGGAATATTGAGACTTAGAAAAGATTAGCGATCGCATGCTTGTTCCAATGAGGAGAGAGAGAGAGAGAGAGAGAGAGAGAGAGAGAGAGAGAGGAGGGAGGGAGAGAGAGGGTGTCAACGAGTTTAAATTCCGCATTTTCACGATTTTAAATTAGTAATCATGATTTAAAATCAAGGCAAAGTGGGGATGAGTTGGTTGCAGGACATTAGTCGTCAATGAAAAAAAAGCCTACAGATGGCGCTCTTCCTATTGAAGAGTTTTTTTTTCAGCAAGAGTCGCGTAGTGTCGCATCAGATAAATAAATATTGGCCTACCCTCAAACATGTTCTCTCCCTCTCGAGAAATAGGCTGATGACTCAGATGACCCTCTCTCTCTTTAAAAGGATGCTTTTTTTAATAGATGAGATGTTCCTCTCCGACAATTAATAAGGTTCCGATATGCATTTACTCAAAGTCTTTGATGATATAATATTTAGAGACAAAAACAAAACTAAGACCAATCCATATTGCAATTGGCAATATCACGTCTTTTAAAATAAAGAGTTGAGCTCAAGAATTACACCAAGTCATGCTGACTTCTAATAAATTTTGCTCTCTTTTTAGCTGTTTTTAATTACTTGTTAAACACAGAATTAAACTTCAAAGCATTATTATACGAATTAAAACACAGTTTTCCGTGAAATGATAAAACTTGACTATTGAAATTTGGATTTTAGAATTTTATTAGAATTTTTTAAATGTTCATTTATATTGTGCCCTATCTCTATTTCCTTCTTTCCTATTAAAGCGCATAGGGACTTTGTTTGTGTTAGTGATATGCGCTATACAAGTAACGTTATTGAATACTTATTCTGTAATTACCTTACAATGGTACAAGCATTGGAATATAACATAGATGGAAGAATACATTGCATTTCTCCTCATAATTCATTAAAACGCTTAAATGCATTATGTTGTAGGTCAGGCGCGTACGCAGGGGGGGGGGGGGGGGGGGGGATTTGGTATTTTTAATGTGTGTATTTTGAAGAAACCCCCCCCCTTTTTTTTTTTTTTTTTTTTTTGTAATTAAAAAAATTTAAAAAAAAAATCATACCAATAGCTAACCTAAAAAAGTTGACCTTACCCCCCCCCCCAACGGAGCAAAAAGTCAAATCTTCAAGGCTGAGTGGTTGCCCGATTTTAAAATGTTAACCCCCCCCCCCTTGAAAAAAATCCTGCGTACGCTACTGTTGTAGTTTATTCTAACTTATTATCATTATTATTATCATTTGAATATATGACCCCCAAGCAAGCATATATTACCATGCATTACAATTTGCCGTGAAATGATGAAACTTGGCCATTGAAATTTGGATTTTAAAATTTTATTTAACAAGTTTTTTTGTGGAGAAATAAGTACACATGGACACCTGCTCATGCTAAATATGAATACAAATTCCACCACCTGGTAATATTATTTCTCCAAACCTGTAGAAATAGTACAGGCGGTTTTAAAAACAAATAAATAACACTTGAAATTCAGGAGAGTTGGACCACCACCTGAAACTATTGAGGACGGGTGCATATGGTTAAGTACACTTGAAGCCAATCTCTCGTTGTAGTGTCTAGCATCAGTTATTTTTCTCCACATAAGCAGGCTGATGTTTACAAGCTTCATATGTAATGTTTTTTGTAATACATCAATTCATAATGATCTGGATATTGAATTACTGGCCTATATTACCACACGGTAGCTGCACTTTTATAACTTCAAATCCAATTTTAAAAAAAAAGAACATCAATTCTCCTATATCTGCTATGTGTCATGAAATGAACAGAACAATTGTACGGTTTTCAGTATCATCATTGTTTGTGTCCGATGTATTATAAACCCCAAAGATTCAAACTTCATAGAACTAAATTTATACTCATTAAATCATCATTGCACATCTAGTATTTATTTATTTATTTATTTATTTATGTATTTCTAATCTTTTGACAGGGTAGCCCATTCACCAACAAGTAGTGGTCTTCCATGGGGCCCTGAATGAACATATTTACATCGTTTATAACATTTATACAGAACAGTTACAAAAATAATACTCGTTTGCAAAATAAACATGTATCATTAACCTAGTAAACAGTAATGTCAATAGGAAAATATTAATTAAGTCGCAATTATGTGAATAAGTCATATAAATATTACAGAACATGCACGTAGTGTATGTACGGCTGAGCCATTCACAAATTATAACTTTGTTTAAACAATCTCTTAAATGAATTGACAGAGGAAGCCGTTCTCAATGAATTATCTAGCTTATTCCATTCAAATATGGAAGAAACAATTGGGCTACACTTATAACAATCAGTGTGAAATCTAGGCACACGTAAACATCCACTGTCTATTTGCCTTGTATGATGCTCATGTACATCATTAGGATTGATTAAGCCTACCTGAAGGTAAGAAGGTGCTAAGTTATGAACGCATTTATATATCATCATAACGCGACTTAACTCAAACCGCTTGTCTAGTGTCATCCATTTAAGACTTGTGAACAAATCAGCCGACGGTGTGTCATATGTCTTGTTCAATATTATTCTTGCGGCCCTCTTTTGAATTTAGTATGATACAATGATATACATGTATATGTAAAACAATGTAGGGGAACAATCCAACATATTACAATTGTTCTTCAAGATATCTGGAAAATGATACATGTTATTCATAAGTTGTAATAAACACTAGAATGAAACTAAAATAAAAAATACACAATACATTGCAAGTTTTCCTCAATAGGCATAAATAGCGCCAAGTGTGTAGATAGCTATATCTTTAATCTAATTTATCAATTTAAATCGGGCATTTAAGATTGCTCTCCTCTTCCCTGGCCGCCATCTTTTGCACTCAGAATATTGCTACAAAAATTTGTATTTGTATAATTTTTGTCATTCAAATATTGTAATCACCTTGATTATATTGTTTCATTGTGATATTTCTTGAAAGTGCCGAATAAATAATAAATAGAATAAATAAATATTGCTAAACTTTAATTTGAAAAAAAGAAATTGTTACATCAACCATCATAGACTTGAATATACTCTGAAATATACTGCTTTTTAGTTTATTGTATAGTCTATTCTTTATTGTATCTTGCATTCTACCTTAATATTATATTTGTATTTCTATTTGATATTCTACTTAATTCTGTACTTTATTTTTCTTTATACTTTACTTTATTTTAAAATCGATATTCTAACGATATCAATGCCAGCTATGTACAGCTATTTAAATAAAGATAGGAGACGTACTGCCAACTTGCGACTGATTCGGATCAATTGCTACTCTGTATATAAAGCATGCTGGTCCACGGTGTAAGACGGGCCGAGAATTCTATTTTTCAAAGTCTCCTTCAAAAAATTTCCAAGCTTCTTCCATTTCCTGCGCTGATAGCTCAATCTTGAATAATCGTTCCCTGTTTTTTGCGGGTGGCGATCTTTAAACCATCTATGTCGGTCAACAATTCTGATGTTTAACTTGTCCAATAGTATACCGCAATAAACATCGTCAAACGGTATTCTCGCTGGGTATTCTCTGGATTTCAGATACAGTTTTTCGACTACGTGATGTGACATAACATACCCATGCCCGAATGGAAATGGAGGCCACGTCTTACCAGGGTAGATGTCCTCTGGTATGTACCATTTATTATTTACGTTACGTTCTGGACTGAACCCCACTACCCTAGATCCCAGCACGAATTGAGAGTGATCATTCGGGGGTAAAGCGTCCAGGTCGTTGACCAGGGTCACGATATCAACCATGACATCGTCATCCATTGACATCAAGAATTCACTGTTATTGCAAAATTGTAAGGCCCATTTAAATCCCATGACGAGCTTGACGGTAAGATTGTAATAACTATCGTGAAAGCCCACCTTCAGGATATCGCTATGTCTTCGGGCCTCTTCCTGAATGTTTTCTCTCTCGTCTTGTGCTTCGGAATCTCCCACGATGAAAAACAACCTCGTGGACACATTATATTTTGCGGCTCCACCGGGCTCCACCGATGTACGTCTGTCTGGCAGCATTCCTGCGTGCAGTATGACCTGGTGCTGATTTGACTAAGACAAGTAATGTGATATTACCTTTTCCAGCATTGCACTTATCGACAGGATTGATTAAAAAGTCATATATATCCAGCTCAGCTCCTGGTTCCCAGTGTACATTTTTCATCCATCCGCGCAATGGAGTCGGACTTGGTTTATGTTCCGGTAGCATATCTTGTGCCGTGACATTATATCCCACAGCGTTGACATTTCTGTTTTTCCCATTCGAAAAACCAGCTCTTGGTGGTAATCTTCCTTTGGTGACTTTTTCTACTCGATACGACGTAGAGCATATGTTAAGGTAGATGGGAATAGCAATGCAGAACACATAAATAATAAGCCGGCTCTTTATATATCTCATCGTGTTGACTGGTTAATTCCACTGATAAGAAGAGTAGGGTCCATTAGTATGCTGGCTAACTATTGATAATAATATTGTATTTTCAGACAGATCCGGTCTATGTATCCAAACATATCTTAGAGGGCGCTACCAGGAATCCAAATCTACCACAACTAAGCTACTTTTGAAATATCTGCTAACATCGTAAGGTAAATTTTTACTTGATTATTTGGATTTTCTGCTTTTATTGAACATTTGTGTCCATCTGTGTACTGAAAATATCAAATACCAGATCTAAATCCGTGACCATTACGGGCAAACACAGTGACACGCCCATTTCTAACACGTACGCTATACGGAAGAAGCGGTGTCGGAATTCTGAATCCAATTTGACAAATTTTCTTCGATTGTACTTGACAAACTTGGTTGTGTTACAATAACTTTACTATCAGTTCGTGATGAAATATAAAATATCAAATCTTCTCTTCGTGAAGTTGAAGCATCATCGGCATATTCAGCGGCGGGAATTGATACACTTGAACGTGTGACCCTCACTGCTATGTCAAAAACCGCACATAAGGAATGTGACCTATTAATCTAATTAAAGGATGCGTGACTCATTAGTTGCATGGAGATCCACGATCGTAAACAGAACCTTCTGCTTTACGGTGTTCCTTAGCGCACACGCTATTCTAGCGAAAGGGAATCGTCGAACTCGGCATAGCCTACCTGAAGATCAAGTCCAGAAAATGCAATTCATCAATGCTCATCGTTCGCCGCGGAAACCGACGTTAACATTAGGGAGTTTTAGATTTGCACGAAGACAACGTGGATTGCTACGATCGACGTCCTTTTAATGCACTGCCTTGAATGGACGTCACACGTATCAGTCCACGCAAATCTAAAAGTCCTTAGTATCTCCCAACGCTCGACCGTCCAACCTAGACCTGATCATTGTTCGATTCGTGTCAATATTCGACCGTGATGCTGTCCTCAAAGCGTTCTATCAATCGCACAAACGACCAGGACCGAAGCCGGCTATTTCAGTTTGCATAGATCTACCCCCGGCACTCAAACGAGTACGCTACAACCACTTCAAAAAGGCAGCCTACGAGTTGAGAAAGCAATTTAAAGGAAATGTCGACAAGAGTTCGTCTTATTGGCACCAAGCTTATTCTGGAGTACAGACCGAGAGCACAATTACGTCAAGCGTCGTGGCTGTTATTCCAGGGGTGAAGGTGAACTCTGCCATAAGCAATCAACCCTGTATGTATTATATATATGCTGCTACCGATTTTCTCAACCTCTTCAACTCGTATTTTATATCCACGTGTACAATCACTCTTTTAGCCATGTGCTTTGTGTTTGTAAACACCGATCTTTTCCCACGATTAATTATGCAAATCTCATTTATGGAGTTCCTTTATCTCTGACACAATGGATCGTATACAACGACAAAGTTTGTCAACCCCATCAGGAACGTTGGTAACTATGCGTGGTTCACACCATTTGACACCATATGCCTTTTACTACACACCTGTAGTAGACACTGATCCGTTTACTACGTCGGCTTTATTAGATCCGTTTCCTGTTTTTGAACTCTAATGACGTATCCATAAATTATCTTATGAATTTAAGTATATTTTCAGTGAGTGTGATTTTGGAGAAATAGCTAATGTGATCTCATATTTTTCAGGCCATAATATTTCACTGCTCTCGTAGACCTAGAATATGTACGTGTTTGTTTGGACATCTTATTATTAGTCTTTATATTACCTTGTTTCTTTTTTGGGGGTTCGTTGTGCAGCATTTTGTGTGTGTGTGTGTGTTTAAAAAAAACCTTTATGAGGGGTATACATTTATCGCTCTCTTAGACTTCAAATATTTTAGTGTTTGTTTGGGTAACCTTTTTGTTTGGCCTTCGTATTTTTTTCCTATTTTTTTTTTGGTACACTTTATGCAGCAGTTTTCTTTTTTTTCTTCTCATGAGGGGTAATTAACTACTCTGTCAGAACTGTTACAAATTACAATCATTCAAAGACGATGCATTTTGTATTAATTGCAACACTGAAATATTTCCTTTCAATCATCACCTAGTCAACGATGTGTTTTTGTTATCTATATTTACTTTCTTTCACTTAGAGCAATGTATCGATGAAGACAAATATCACTCTCTGTCCATAAATCCTCTTAGTCTGAATGAACTTAATAACGAGCTAAAGTCTACACAAACATTACAACCTAAAAATGTAACCAATGATTCCTGCAAATATATGTTTTCTGATGATTTTGTACAAGAATATTTATCTACTCCAGATAATTTCTCTATATTTCATGTTAATTCCAATTACGACTTATTTAATTCTTCTTAGTTCAATAGACTACAAATTCACAGTTGAAACAGCTGAAACATGGTTTCGAAACAACATTTCAGTTAATATGTTTAATATTGACGGATATTCTCTTATTCATATTGATAGACTCAACACACATGGGGGAGGAGTAGCTTATATATAAGAGATGATATTGATTATAACCTGTGTTCTAATTTATCAGTTAGTCGTAATCATTGTGATACTGTCTTTATTGAAATATATCAAGAGAAAATGAAACCTATAATAGTTGGCTGTGTTTACAGAGTACCTAATACTGATGTCAACGAATTCAACGAAACACTCACGAGTCTGTTGATTTCGATATTAACTAACTTAATCAAGATATTGATCATAGAACCAATGAATTTCTAGATACACCCACAACAAAAAGTGAGTCACCCTTACTCAAATTGATGAGTCACTGGTTTGTCCGTACAGCGAAACACTTGAAGGATCATGTGAGTCACTATGACTCGATACAAATGAGTCTTATTTATCTAAGAGACTCATTTGTATCGAGTCATAGTGACTCACATGATCCTTCAAGTGTTTCGCTGTACGGACAAACCAGTGACTCATCAATTTGAGTAAGGGTGACTCACTTTTTGTTGTGGGTGTATCATGACATAGACCCCCCTACTCCCTAGGCCTATCACACACATACCATACCATGCCAGAGTCACTGTCCACATTTGCAATGGAAAATATATCCTAAAATATCACATTTTAGCGATGTAATCGGTGGTCCCGCTACCCGAATCTGAAAAATCTACTTTGTACGCACTAAATTAAGCCTTAACTTGAGATTTATTTGTCACCCATACTGTCACGAAACAATCTTGAATTAATTCGTTTTACATCAAATAACAAGGATCTAGGAGTTTCGTTGTATAAAACAATGATGCAAGATCATGCATGTTTTCATTCGACACGGCTTCGTGCGATACAGTAGAATCTATACACTATGAACATGACTGACAATGAGAGCGGACAAAATATACAGTTCCTCAGGTAGACAAAGGAACATCCCTTCACAGCTATTATGTAAAAAGGTGAATATGCATGTGACACCTGTTCTACACAGTTTTACATAATAGCAGTAAGGGATGTTCCTTTGTCTACCTGAGGAACTGTATATTTTGTCCGCTCTCATTGTCAGTCATGTTCATAGTGATAGTTAAGTTACACACAGCCTCATCAACTCGAGTGCGGATATCGTAAAATGAACGCATGCATCATTTGTATAATAATCAGAAGATTCAGCCCACGAATCCAGTCATAAAAATCATCGTTTAAAACCATATGAATAATTATGCGTACCAATTTTTCACTAGCTGCAGTCAAAACTCTTCTGAATCCAAGATATAAGATGGCGACGTCGCGTCGTCGATCGGGAATTCAAATATGGCTCGAGAATGCGCATTTTGGATGACGTCACGAAAGCATGCGCGCGCATGCATACAGCCTCACTTTCAAGTTGACTCACTTTTTTCTTCTAAAATGCTCTTATGTCGATCTTGACTCATTTTTTACGACCATGTGAGTCAGTCGAAGCATTTTGCAAATGCGTCAGCTCATGATTTACACACTGGTGAAATATAAATGAGTCAATAGAGACTCATTGGTTGTTACTAATGAGTCAATTTACACCTGACTCACGAAAATTATGCTTAAATGTGTCAAATGACTCACTTTTTGTTGTGGGTGTACAATGTTTATACCGTGTGAGTCAAAAAAAAGTTTACACCTAGAAAATTGCTAATTATTTAAAAAATCATCTATGAACAGTAAATTATTATACATTTTATGAAAGAGTGTTTGATTTCAAATCATTTGGTATCAATTTTGTTTGGTATGTGTTCACGCTTGGACGAACAGGAGGCATTGTTTGCGAGAGTGCAAAAATCGACTTGCGCCAAAGTGATGCCTACAGTATGTATTATGTTGGAAACCTAAATTTATGTGTGTTTCTTGTTGGTTTTTGTTGTCATTATGCCAAAAATAACGCCATTCGATCACATTATCGAATGAAACTCGAGTTATATAATGGTCGTGCATTATTAACAGTTGATAGGTATTTTTGTTAAACATAGAGATACAGTGAACGATAGAGAACATTCCAAATTTGTATCTTATATTTTTTTCTTCCCCTTCTCATTCAAACTGACTTCATTCCTTCATGACAGACAAATCATCATTTGAGGATAATTTAGCCGGAGGACGGAAACGGAGTGATATCCTAACAGGGTGAAATGCAATATTTTTACTCTTTACATGACACATTGACAATGAACGCATTATGTCTGTTTTAGTGACAAAACTACTACGGAATATACTATGGTGGGTAAAATGAGTGGTGCTAGACTGTCAATAACACTTCTAAAAGTACGGCAGCACTTATGTTCTATGAATCCAAAATCATGTTTAGAGATTTTGTGACCACCTGTGATAATGTAAAAGCAAAAGTGAATAAAAGATCGAAACTCATTAACAAAGAATTGAATATCTTAGCTACATTCCAGTCTACAGTGATTTGAGTTGAAAGTGAAATACTTTAATGAATTTAAATCAATAATTTGAGCATGTCGAGCATGGTCTCTAAATGAGATCGCTGTCTATTTGTGTCAGTCAGCTGCTATACGTTGACTTTAACAATGAAAACGTTCTGTAATGAAACAAGTAGAAGATGATACTTTTGATTACAGATATATTATAACATAATCCTCTAGTCTCATTACCGGGAGAATGTGTTTTTTACCTTTTTTCTACTTCACCTAAGTAAAGATTTGTATCAATTTTAAAGTTAATTCGTCAAACCTAAGTTCTCTGACCGCCTCCATGTTTGTCTTTGTTATTACTTTGAACCATTTTAGAGAGGAGCCCCCAGATGATGAGTTTGGAGGCATATTACAGCAGATAGCTGACGATATTTACGATGAAGCCAAGATTGACAGCCTTGCTGGTCAGCTGGGAATCCTACATGGTGATATACAGAGAGCGCTCATGACCAATATGAGGTTCGGCCGTGTTACCAGTGATAGAACCCGTCATATGCTGAAACAATTCCCAGAGTGGACGTAAGGCGTCGTAAGCGGGACAAAACCCAGTTGATTTGTTTATAACATTGATGTGACATCTATTAATCAATTACCTGAATGATTGAGAACAGTAATAGACGGTGGCAGATAGACGGTGCGATTTTTCCTCCCCCCCCCCCCCCCGCTTATTCACCGACTGGCTGTTAAACTAAATAGATACTACGTCTCTTTGGTAAAATTTGCATCCAAACACCGCATACATAATTTCAACTATGTTTTTTCTTCAATATGACATGAATGGTATGCAGGGCGTGATTTTTTTTAACGAGTTTTTAAAGAGATTTTGATTTTTCTTTTGGCAAGTTACATGATATAGAACTTCAATTGATGTTATTAATTATAACAATAGTCACTTACTAGAGCCGGAGCAATTTTGATATATTTTTAAACTTTAATCTGCCCCAAAAATATAAGTTATGGTCAATCATAAATTGTTCGAATTTCACATTTTATTTAATTGCTTAAAAGAATAATTTGAAGCAGAATAATCGAACTATTTCAATTAAAAAAGTTGCAACGCTCGTTTCTATTTTCGTACCTACCACCAATTTGAAATAGATAAGTAAGTAAATTAATGGGAAACCTGCACCGGCTACATTTGCTCCGCGGCAATTCAGTACATAAATCAAACTCCCGATCCCAACTTCGGACAAGAAACCTACACCGCACCTAACCCCAACACCAAGCTCAAACCCCAAATGGGCCACATCCCCGATGAAATGAAGCCTGGAGCAACCGCCGCCGGAGCATGTGACGTGTCGCCACCGTTGTATATTATGGCAGATTACTTGGTACACAATTATACAGATATCTGAATATTATACAATTATATTTTGAACTTGTACAATATATGAATATAAATAAATTTGTTTGCAATTCAAATGAATTAGATGTTGTGATAGGAAATTGCATAGCCAGATGGGTAGTGTATTTTCTTTAATAACAGAAATAGAGACAATCACATAAACCAATAATAATGATACTCAGCTTGTATATAGCGCACATTGCAATTAAGTATCTAAGCGTTTCCAAAGTTGGATACATGGGCGGCCCTCCCGGGAGCAGGGGGCAACAGTGCCCTCCCCCTTTTCAACCCCCGAAAAGTGCCTCTTTAACTTTGTTAGAAGTGCCCCTGTTTACATAGGAATAGTGCCCCTTTTATTTTGACAAGTGCCCCTATTAATTTGTAAAAGTGCCTCTTCCCCTTTTCAGCTCTTATAAGTGCCCCTTTTATTTGGAAACGTGCCCCTTTTCCTTCGACAAGTTCCCTTCTTCCTTTACAATAAGTGTCCATTTTCCATTCTCATCAGTGCCCTTTTTAATCTCTAGTAAGTGCTTTTTCAGGTACGAGAAGTGCCCCTTTCCTTTGTAATAAGTGCCCCTCCCCCCTTTTAATAACTACCCCCATTTTAACCAGAATAAGCGCACCTTATATTTTCACATGTGCCCCTTTTCCTTTCTAATAAGGGCCCCTTTTCCTAATGATAAGTACCCCTATTTAAAAAAGAGCCTCTTCCCCTTCTCATAAGTGCCCCTTCTTTGCTAAATGTCCCCTTTTTTAGGTACGAGAAGTTACTCATTTTCACTTCAGATAAGTGTCCTCTTTAACCTCCGATAAATGCCCCTTTAAAATCTGATCGGTCCCCATTTTCTTTCAACTAATGTACACTTTCCTTTATTATATGTGCCCCTTTTTCATTCACATAAGTGCCCCTTTTCATATTTGGTCATTGCCCCTTTTCAGGTGCGATAAGTGCCTCTTTTCACCTCTGATAATTTCCCTTTTAACAATTATACGTACCTCTTTTCCTTTCTAATAAGGGACCTATCCCCTTTTCACAAATGCCCCTTGTCACCTCCTATAAATGCCCCTATCAAAATCTGATGGGGGCCCCTTTTCCGTCGAAAAATGCCCATTTCCTATCCTCATGACTGACTCTTTTCATCCCTGGTGAGCGCCTCTTTTTGAGGGTGTAAGAAGTGCCCCATTTTCACCTCTGATAATTACTCTTCGTACTTTGACACATGCTCCTTTCCTTTTCTGATAAGTGTCCCCTTTTCCTCTCATTATTAAACGCGCCCCAAATTTCAATTTCAACGACAAAGAGCAATTTCTCCCAAATCTCACTCGCACGCATCTATAGATGATATACTTATTATACTCAAAGGTCTTTTCAGTCTTTCTTTATGAGAATGTGCTTATAATCCCATCAGGTTTGGGTTTTTTCCTCTTTATAAGATGTAATATTTTGCACTGCGATCTCACAAATATTAAACATTTTCTTTGCTCGCAAATAATTTTCAGACTATTACACCCAACTGCAAAGCATGATGCTTAAGCAATATCTTGTATGGTGTATAAAGTGAAACAAATATTGAAATCATCCCTGATATTGTAATTACAATGTCTAAAGATTGTATATTTCGCTTTGAGATTCGCTTTGTAGGTGCCCCTTTTCCCCAGAAAGTGCCCTTTTTTCTTGGTGCCTTCCCCCCCCCCCGCTTTGGAAGTTGCTCGGCCGCCTCTGCTTGGAGATTATTACCCCGGTTTTAGCTGTGCTGCCATTACAGCGCTTTAGCATTTCACGGAATTAATTCCTGCCGGGTACCCATTTACATCACCTGGGTTGAGTGTGGCAAATGTAGATCAATGTCTTGCTTAAGGACATTAGTGCCGTGGCGGGACTCGGACTGCGGACCCAGTGATTGACATTCCGGTGACATAACCACTCCACCTCGACACCAAATCCAGGAATTATGAAATCATATAGATGCTACAATGAATTAAATAAATTATACTTTGTAGGTAAAATGCAGATCTTGTTTTGTCTTTGGACCAATTTAGTAAATGGTAGGGTGGTGCAAAAAAAAAAGGTTTTCCCGCAAAAACATGGATGGCATACAAAACATGGTTAATGATAATAATAATAATAATAATAATAATATTTAATTGTTATATAGCGCTTAATACAAATGTCTCTAAGCGCTTTACAAATATACTATTACCCCGGTCATTGGATTCAGTGCTTGCCCGCACACACTGTGTGCACAATCTCCACTCCCTGGGGAGCATTCCAGCCGGGCGTTACTTGACGCTCACAAGCTGTTTGACCAACAATGACGGCCGCGTCCTACCGGGTACCCATTTGACACCTTGGTGGAGAGTAGCAAGTGCAGATTAATATCTTGCCAAAGGATATTCGAACCCTCAACCTTCGCATCTCCAGTCAAGCGCCTAAAAAATGTTTTTAGAAAAAAAGTTCGTCTTTTTTATCATTTTTTTGAGGAAGGTTACCATGGTATTGATTGATATTTCGATAAAGAAACAAACAAGATTTTATACAATTATATCTAATTTAGTTGCTCCCTTGATTGGTATCATTCACATATCGCATTTCAAATTATAGGCTTTGGCAATTTGCAAAGTCGGGAAAGTGTCAGAATGAAATATAAGGGAGAAAGAGAGAGAGAGAGAGAGAGAGAGAGAGAGAGAGAGAGAGAAAGAGGGAGAGGCATAGGGAGTAAAGGGTAGGAGGAGGAAGAGGAAGAAAGGGTAGAAAATGAAAAAGTGAGACTGAGAAAAGATTAGCGATCGCATGCTTGTTCCATGATGAGAGAGAGAGAGAGATGGGGTGTCGACGAGTTAACATTCCGCATTTTCACGATTGGATATTAATAATCATTATTTAAAAAGAAGGGAAAGTGGGAGTAAGTTAGTTGCAGAACATTTGAAGAGTCGTCAATGGAAGAAAAAAAGCTTACACGTGGCGCTTTTTCTATTGTCATTTTTTCCAGCAAGAGTCGCGTAGTGTCGCATCAGATAAATAAATATTGGCCTACCATCAAACATGTTCTCTCCCTCTTGAGAAATAGGTTAATGACTCAGATGACCCCTCTCTGTTTAAAAGGATGCTTTTTTAAATAGATGAGATGTTCCTCTCTCCGACAATCAACAAGGTTCCGATATGCATTTACTCCAAGTCTTTGATTTCTTTTTTCTTTTTTCCCTCAATCTCTCCGTCTCTTCCCCAATCCCCTCTCTCTCTCTCTCTCTCTCTCTCTCTCTACTTTGAAGACTTTTGACATGTTCAAATTCTCTTAATTTGGTAAATAGGGATTATCGATTTTATATCATTATTATAATGATTGTAGCCATATAAATTATGACGTTGATGGTGGTGGTTTTGGTGATGTTGGTAGAAACGAGGATGGTGATGGTATTGATGATGATGATGATGATGATAGTAATACGATTTGTATGGGAGACGGGGTTACGGAGCAACTTATAGACCCTATACGGGTATAATCGGCAAAACAAATCATGATTTCATTTGTTTAAATACCTAAAAATGTTATGGTTAGTATGTTGTTACCTTATATTATAGACATACAAACAAATAGAACATCAGTTGAATAAAGTTCACCTTGCGAATTTTATGAAATGTATCGTCATGATAAAGCGATAAGTTTTGCAGGTTTTCTTTGAAAATGCTTTAAAATGTTCGCACGTTTTAGATTATGTACAAAACACATTGAAAATAGAATTTGACCTAAAATCTTGCGGTAGAACAGAACGATGCATGGGCCATTCGTGTAATGTCCAATTCTTTGATGATATAATATTTAGAGAACAAAAACAAAAAGAACCAATCCATATTGCAAATTGGTAATATCACGTCTTTTAAAATAAAGTGTTGAGCTCAAGGATAACACCAAGTCATGCTGACTTCTAATTAATTTTGCTCTCTTTGTAGCCGTTTTTAATTACTTGTTAAACACAGAATTAAACTTCAGAGCATTATTATACGAATTAAAACACAGTTTGCCGTGAAATGATGAAACTTGACCATTTAAATTTGGATTTTAGAATTTTATTTAACAAGTTTTTTTGCGGAGAAATAAGTCCACATGGACACCTGCTCATGCTAAATATGAATAGAAATTCCACCACCTGGTAATATAGCCTATAATCTAGGCGGAGTGCCGAGCTTTTTTCTTTGCTGCTAGACTAACCTTAAGCAGAACGTCTGATACAACGAGACTACGAACCGTGAGCCGCGGCTCACGACTCACGGTTCGTAGTCTCGCCGTATCAGACGTTCTGCTTAGGGTTAGTATAGCAGCAAAGAAAAAAGCTCGGTACTCCGCCTAGATTATAGGCTATCTGGTAATATTGTATCTCCAAACCTGTAAAAATAGTACAGGCGGTTTTAAAAACAAACACATTAAACCTGAAATTCAGGAGAGTTGAACCACCACCTGAAACTATTGAGGACGGGTGCATTATGGTTAGGTACACTTGAAGCCACTCTCTCGTTGCAGTGTCTAGCATCAGTTATTTTTCTCCACATAAGCAGGCTGTCGGCCTCGTTGGTGTGACCGGGGTATCATGCTTTGAGAACGCTGATTTAATATTTGGTGTACGTTCGGTCCTTCAGGTACTGCGTGAGTGGGGAATCATTCTTGAATGACTCGTAGAATTTGACGAGGTTTGGGTAGGGTTCAAAGTAGGTCTTGAGACCGACACTGCTGTCCAGGAAGAAATCTATGAGGTTGAAGATGACCAAATCGGCTATGGTTAACTGTAAAGAAAAAGATTCAAACGACTGTAAGACATGCGGCATTGATATAAAAGTGTTCCAGGTTAATTTTCTAATATTTTCTAATGCTTCAACCCTCGACCTGAAATACTCATGATGCGACCATAAACCTGTATTATATTCCCGTAAAGGCGTGTATAGAACCACGCAAGTTATATATTACTTGTAATTTTGACATTTGCACCAAATTATCTTTGTTACTCTATCATTCTAGTTTTTGGTATTAATTGAGAATGATTCTTCATTTTGGATATTAATAATTTGAATTTAAATTTGAATTTAAGCCTAAACCTGATGTAAAGCCAGATTGTAAACCGAACTCTATAACCAGTTTGATCGTAGGTCTATGACTCTATGTCATTGATAGACCATTTTGAATGGAGGGGTGGACCGTTATTTGTCGACAAGTTGCCCCATATTGCCAACCACCGACGAGCATCCATTTTAATATTAGACACGAGGGCAGGCGCGTACGCTTACCCCCCCCCCAGCTTATTCAGCGGTTGGCTGAGTCGTTGCGATTTTTTTAGGACTCAAAAAAAAAAAAAAAAAAAAAAAAAAATGTCCTCTTACCCCCCCCCCCCCCCGCTTATTCAGCGGCTTGCTGAGTCGTTGCGAAATTTTCGGCCCGATTTCAAAATGTTAACCCCCCCCCCCCTTGAAAAAAATGAGGGCATTAGTTTTTATAGCAATGCTTTTCAGGGGACATTTTTATTTTAATTTTCTTCAAACTGTCATGAAGGAAAGAGAAAGCCCAATAAATCTGAACTCAACCTTCTCTTTTAATTAACTGGCGCTGCTCAGTGGATGCCGGGCCCACGATCAATTGGGCAAAAAGAATTTCCATTTTCGGTTTAACTTAATAAAATTTGAAGAGGACTTTAAAAGATTATCATTATTATTATATTATTATAATTAATTAACTTTGCCAACAGAAAATGAGTTGTTGCGTGGGGTATCCTCCTAGTGCGGCTACTCATTAGGGTCACAATATTTCTCACTTGTCGAACCATCGCTTGTTTGAATATTTCATGCTTTTGATAATATATATGTTTGCAGAAATGAACACTTTATTTCGCGTGCTTACTTCGAATCACCACGTCGACGACTTCGCGTCCGGTCGGCTTACACGACTTTTCGTGAAACGAAAGTTGAAGTTCACGCGACCTTTCGTAGATTTGCCCTAGGGTATTCACAAAGTGTTGGGTAAATTGGACCAGACCATTTGTAGGAGAGAGTGATTTATTCCACATACATTACCCCGACATTATGTCGTGAATAAAGGGTCGGGTAACGCGACCACCCGACCTGACCTGATGACCCGATGATTTGAAGTAAGCCCTTTATGATATCGTGTGACTTACCCGGTTCCCTATAAAGTACTTTCCTCCTGCTTTCTGAAGAGATTCAGAGAAGAAATCGTAGGAAGGCTTCAGAGTACTGTCTCTACACTTGGCAAGGTCAGCTTCCTGATAATATCAATGAAAAAAACATATTCCCATATTTTTGATAATTATTACATCGTCTGTCTATAATATCAACCGGCGGCTAAAGACCGCGGGGTGGTAGCCTATCCGATATGCGTCGGGCTTTCTACCAAGTATATTAATCGTGTTATGGAGACGGGAAAATCGGCGAGGGTATCAGCAATCATCACCGGTGGAAGCGAAAAGTAAATTTTCTTTTATTTACAATGTTTCGTTCGTAGAAAATCTACGAACCCCCTAATGCTCTTTCATTATCAAAGTAGGTAGAAGATGTAAACAGATGTAAGAGAGAAAAAAATATTATTCGATTAAACTGGCGCTCCACAATTTATTATTACCCTAGTGTTTACATGACTATACGGTGCTTTAGCATTTTAAGAAATTTGTTCATGCCAAATACCAATTTACCTCACCTGGGCGGAGTCTAGTATGATATAGATTAATGCCTTGCCCAAAAAACATTATTGCTGCGACTGGGATTCGAACCTGTACCTCATACCTTGTGGTTCACAGTCCGGAGAATTTTCCACTAGACCGCAACACCTCTGCATACTATATGTAACAGACTTAAAGGTTTATATTCATAATTATTCTTACTCTTTGAGTAGCATCGGGTGTCTCGAAGGCTGGTGCGACTGCAATCTCAATGTCAGCCACAATCCCAAGGATTTCATCAATTCGGGCACATTCCTCGTTGTTCTTCCCGTAGTAATCTACAAAAAAAAAAACGTTTGCGATGATACAGTAGGATGATATAAACCTTATGAAATTATTGTGTGTGTTCCAACACAATCTCGCTATTGAGTGTATGTATAAAGTGTGAGTCAAAAAAAAGTTTACATCTAGAAAATTGCTAATCATTTTTAAAATCACCTATAAACAGTAAATTATTATACATTTTATGAGAGAGTTATTTATCCTAAATCATTTGGTATCATTTGTGTGTGGTATTTGAATAATTCTGCAAATCAAAATACAATTTACTTACCACCTGGAAATTGACGCGCGATAAAGCGGTATATAGCTCTGCTCTGAGTCAGAAGCTTGCCGTCTACATCCAGTACCGGGAGCTGACCGAGTGGAAACCCTGGAGAAATAAAAATATTTAAATATCATTTTAACCCGCTGACTACCGAATTGTCATGTTCTCCATAGATTAGTCCAGAAAACATCCGGTTCCAGTAATCAATGGTGAAGATGATTTGGGAATGAAAATGCGGTTGTATACGATACTTTCTCATACGACAGCGCTTCCTGGATCGAACCGATTTCGTTGGTTGATTGGTTGATTTCCTTCTAAAAACATACATAGAGCCTACCTACATACAAGTCACCCTCACATCCACGCGTACATCCACACAGGCACGCACGCACGTACATGCGCGCACACGCACACCCACACAAACACATACACGCACGCGCGCACACACCCTCACCGTTTCACGCGCCCCTACATAATTATGAACACGCGCGTACTAATCCATTATCAAAAAAACGACTAATTGAATGCTCTATTAAGCGCCATTAACGCTATCATGGTAATGACTCTGTTCTTCCTAGAGGTCTAGAATTCTCAACTTCAACGCTTAATTAACCAGAGAGACTACTCCATAGGCTACCCCCTAAACCTAATCTAAACCCTTGTTGCAACCTTTACCCTAATTAAGCTTAACGTATTGATTATCTATATTACCGCTACAAAAAAACTCGGAGCGATTGTCGCCCGTGCAAGCTGTTGGATGAATAACATGGCGGTTGAGGAGAGAGAAAGAGAGAGTCCAGGAGTGAGAGAGAAAGAGAGCGCTAGAGAGAGAGTAAGAGTGAGAGAGAGAGAGAGAGAGAGAGTAAATGAGAGAGCTATTCAACTGATGTTGAAACGTAAGAAAGAGAGAGAGAGAGAGAGAGAGAGAGAGTGAGAGCTAATCAACAGCGTATATAGAGAAAAAGGAGAAAGATAGAGAGAAAGATAGAGAGAAGGATTGAAAAGGGAAAACAGTGGAAAATGGAGAATCAGTACGAAAAGATGGGGCTAGAAAAACATTCGGGAGATAAAGGACGACAAAAACTGAACAGTGAAAGGGGTAAAGAAATTCAATCAATGAACGCTGCAAGGCCTACGGTATTCCTTAGTTCCAAGTTATAATTCTCAGCTATATTCGTTACGAGTTATATCACTGTTCAGGCGCGTACGCATGATTTTTTCAAGGGGGGGGGGGGGGGTTTAACATTTATAAATCGGGCCAAAAATTTCGCAACGACTCAGCCAGCCGCTGAATAAGCGGGGGGGGGGGGGGGGGGGGGGGGGGGGGGGGGGGGGGGGGGGGAGGGGGGGGGGGGGGGGGGGGGGGGGGGTAAGAGGTCACTTTTTTTTTTCTTGTCCCAAAAAAAATCGCAACGACTCAGCCGACCGGGGGGGGGGGGGTAAGGTCAGCTTTTTTAGGTCAACCATGGGAATTTTTTTTTTTATTTATTTTTTTATTTAAAAAAAAAAAAAAAAATCCAAAGGGGGGGGGGGGGGGGTTTAGAGAAATTTAGGGGGGGTTTGCACACAAAAAAATACCAAAGGGGGTGGGGGTTAACCCCCCAACCCCCCCCCCCCCCCCCCCCCCCCCCCCTGTGTCCGCGCCTGTCACTGTTGTATTAAATTATGAAACATACAGATGCGGTGAAACAGCATTTTCGCTGACACAGAATGCCTATACATGCGCATGACTGTATTCAGTCTAAGGAACAGACACAAGGTACGTTGTGCATGCATCCAGATGAGTTTCCTTTGGTAGCTTGGCTGTGGATCACATTTTAGCCAGGTATACATATTCTATAATATGCACCTGTGAGAAAATGAATGTGGGCAAAAACACACACATTGTATACAAAGCTGGAAGCATCGAGTAAAGCTATATAGAACCCAGGACCTCTCGTATACCTTTATACAACAGTGTACTTCCCTTTTACAGATCAATACACTTTAGATGAATGATATTAACATGTACGTAATAGAAATTAATGATTATACTTCTCACTTTTCCTGTCTCCTTTTATCTTCGGCCATTCCTCTCCCTCGAAGTCATAGCGAATATCTTCATATTTTTGTCCCACCAGGTGAAACAGCATCCTGGCAGGTTCTCCTTTGGCACGTGCATCGAAGTATGTGAGCTTGTAGTTAGGCATCGTCAAAGATGATAATTAATTCACACAATAAGATGAAATCGAAAACGATGATTGAACGACGTCAATGATACCCAAGCTAGCCTGTGCGTAGTGCTCAAGTGAATGCAAACGGCGACGAATGTACTGCATGCGTTATCGCGCTGCTCAAACCTAACCCGACACATACAACGACTAAAACGTGCATGCCTCAAAATACCATTCGATTTCCCATGTCTGTGTGTATCCATGGAGTACTAGCCTACTCCATGGTGTATCTTTAAATTTTCATTCCTCGCCAGTTGAAAGGTATGGGCAAATATAGAAGAGAAAGAGAGAGAGAGAGAGAGAAAGAGAGAGAGTGTGTGTGTGTGTGTGTGTGAGAGAGAGAGAGAGAGAGAGAGAGAAGTACGCTGGACAAACTGTAATTCATAATAGAGATTAGAGAAAGAGATGCGCAGAGGGAATGATTGAGAAGGAGAAAGAGGACGAAGACGTGAAAAGAGTGAGGGAAGGAGGGAGACAAAGAAAAGGCAGAGAAAGAGAAAAAGATAGATAAAAGAAATGGATTGAGGGAAACCGAGAGAGGGAGAGGGTGAAAATATGTTTTCGTAAAGGTATGGGCAAATATAGAAGAGAAAGAGAGAGAGAGAGAGAGAGAGAGAGAGATTGAAAAAGAGAGATAGAGATAAAGAGAGTGAGAGAGTGAGATAGAAAAAAAAAAAAATATATATATATATATATATATATATATATATATAGGAAAGAGAGAGAGAGAGAGAGGGGGACGAGAGAGAAATGCGAGAGAGTGAGAGAGAGAGAGAGAGAGAGAGAGAGAGAAGTGAGAGGGAGAGAGAGAGAGGGGGGGGGGGGGGGGGGTGCCGGACAAAATAATATTTTGAAATTTGAAATAATATGAAATCTATAATAGAGATTAGAAAAAAGAGAGATGCAAAGAGGAAAGGACTGAGAAGGAGGCGAAGACGTAATAAGAGATAAGGAGGAAGAAGAGAACGAAAGGGAGAGGCAGAGAATAAGAGAGATGAAAGACATAGATTGAAAAATACCGAGAGAGAGGATGAAAACGTGTTTATGTTCTCCGCTATTCTCGTCGATCCGGTTTCCCGAACTTAGATTAACCTAGATTCCGAGGTTCTCCATCCGTCTTTTAGAAAATGAGAAGGAGAGCAGGAGAGGAAATAGGAAGAAGGGGGAAATCACTACATACTTATTCGGACAGCTAAACTCACGAGAATTTCTGTCATTGGTTTCATAGGTTGCCAAATATACTTATGATATAGCTAGACAGTTTAGCTAACCATAGAAGCAAAAGTAACTGTCTGAATTGTTGAGTGTGTTTCCTTTATCTACTCACATTTTTTAAAAATTTAAATAAGTATACACTGTCCTTGTTCATATAGGATATGATTATAACTCCTATAATGTTTGTGTTGCTTATAGTATGTTAAATCCATGATAATCATCTTGCACCTCCATATAATAAATGACATTAAGTATCATCGGCATGAATTATATTAGTAATAATAGTCTTAAGCATATTATTATTCACTTGGATCAGTGCACAGATTGAATGTAGATGAATGACCGATATCACACAACACGTTGTACAGAAGAGACAGGCAGAAAAACGCGTATGGAGGACATTATGAGTATACTGCGTGATGGCGCCTCGGTGTCATATCACGTGGTATTATCTTGATGTTGAGCTTATGTTGAGCTGGATTCCAAAATTTTACTAAGTATTATATAGATGTAGGCCCTAATTCAGCAGCTAATATTGATTCAGGTGGTATGAACTACAATAATTCCTTGAATTTCCCATGTGAAAATTCCTACTTATTTCTTACTCTGACCAATCATTAAGAAATTATTAATATAGTTCAACACCTTATTTCTACCAAATCTAGTTCCATGAAAGTACATGTGTTCACTTATTGAAACAAATACTCTTTCATATCGTAACCCTCTCTGAATTTTTTATTGAACTTATCACTTTTAACGGGTGTTTGCCGAAATTCTGTTAAAATCGCAAAAGTAATTTTTATTTATAAACAGGATGATTTGTCAGTAATAAGTAATTATAGACGAATATCAATAATACCAAGTCCAATGTAAAATAAATTTCGTTTATTTAAAAAAGACTAACGTACATGGTATAAGGAATTGTAATATTTAGATTGTAGTCTTGTCTGTCATTGAGAAGAAAAAAATACGGTTACATTTTTGAGAGTCACTATTGACTCCCATTAAAATGTTAATAAGCATATACGCAATTTACATACGTCAATATCAAGGAATATTGACTACTGTATAAGTTTTTGAAAAATATTCTGAAAGATTTATGAATATATCATATAAGTCCCCAAAGTCATCACATGTGTTATATTGTATTACTGTATAGGGCAATTGTAGTATAACAAGAATGAGTGCATTATTTTTGCTTCAATAGAGAGCGATTCGCATGAATAATAACTTAAATTATTTATCACACACCCAACCTTTATTTCATCGTTTAAAAAACATTAAAAATACAAGATATTCACATTTTTTTAGATAGGCATTATATGTTTAAGTATTCTCATAATCAACTCCCATCCCTATATCACGACATTTACATTTAAACTCAAACATTCACAGATATCCCACCCGTCATTCAGTCAGCATGGACTAGACGTTTAAAATGTCTTACAAAATTCAATAAGGCATTGTTCATTTCTCTTTTCTTTTAAAGCATCTCTTATAAAACTCTTATATATAAAAATTTCAACATAATTAATTACCACATGCAGTAGGCAATTATTAATATTTCTAATGGTGGTCACTTTGCGAGTCTTTTTTGCTGTTTCGTATTCTATTTCGTATTCTTTGTTATCTTTATTTAAATGCTTACATTTCTTTCTAATTGTTACTTCTTTCAACATAGTTTTACTTTGGTAACACCGCCAAATCGGCTCCACAACGACTAAAAACCCAGCTGATATGTTCAATAACGGTTGTCGGTCTGGGCATCGTTTCAATTAACTGTCGTAAGTGCAAGTTCACCGCCATCCAATTGATTCACATGTTTTAAATACATTGTCGGTGAACTTGTACTTATAACGGTCTCGTGAAACGCCGTCCAGGTGTCGGCCTCGTTGGTGTGACCGGGGTATCGTGCTTTCAGAAAGTTGATTTAATATTTGGTGTACTGTCGGTCCTTCAGGTACTGCGTGAGTGGGGAATCATTCTTGATTGACTCGTAGAATTTAACGAGGGTCGGGTAGGGTTCAAAGTAGGTCTTGAGACCGACACTGCTGTCCAGGAAGAAATCTATTATGTTGAAGATGACCACATCGGCCAGGGTTAACTGTGAAGAAAAAAGATTCAAACGATTGTAAGACATGCGGTAGTGAAATTAAAGTGCTCCAGTTTCAATTTCTAATCTAATAATACTGGCTTTGATTCTTTACTCAACATACTCAAGATACGACCATAAACTTGTATTATATTCCCGTAAAGCATGTACAAAACCACGTAAATTATCTATTACTTGTTTATTTGGTGTTTGTAACCAATTATCTTTGTTACTCTATAATTTTTATTTATTTTTCATTAATTGAGAATGATTCTACATTGTGGTTAATTAATAATATTAATTTTAATATGAATTTAAGTCTAAACCTGATGTAAAGCCAGATTGAATCGTAGGTCTATGACTCTATGTCTTTGATTAACTATTTTGAATGGAGGGGTGGACCGTTATTTGTCGACAATTTTGTCCCATTTATCCAACCACCGGCGAGCATCCATTTGAATATTATTATGAGGGCATTTGTTTTAGAGCCATGCTCTTAAGTGGACATTTCTTTTATGATTTTCTTCCAAACTGACAGAAAGGATGGAGAAACCCCAACAAATTTGAACATGACCTCTTTTTTCAATTCCCATCAAACTTTGTGAACAGAAAATGAGTTGTTGCGTTGGGCTACTTCCTAGCGCTTCTACCCATCAGGGTCACAATCTTTAGTTTGAATAATTTTGGCTTTGATAATGTATAAAATGTTTGCAGGATTGTTCTTAACGTATTGAGCACTTTATTTCGTGTGCTTACTTCGAATCACCGCGTCATCGCGTCCTGTCGGATGGTCGCGTTACACGACTTTTCGTGTAACGAAAACTGAGGATCACGCGTCCTTTCGTAGATTTACCGTAGGGTATTCACAAAGTGTCGGGTAAATTGGACCAGACCATGTGTATTTCGTGAATAAAGGGTCGGGTAATGCGACCACCCGACCCGACGCGATGACCCGATGATTCGAGCTAAGCCCTTGACTTACCCGGTTCCCTATAAAGTACTTTCCTTCTCCTTTCTTTAGAGATTCAGAGATGAAATCCCAGGAAGGCTTCATAGTACCGTCTCTGCACTTCACATGTTCAGCTTCCTGACAATACCAATAAAAAATAATTCACGTATTTATTATTATTATTTAACATCGTCTATCTTTAACAGGGATCTCAAACTTTTTTCCTTGACGGTCCTGATGTGATTTCCTTGAATGCTTACAGGTCCGAAACAATGGTCAAATCTAGTTTGATCTAGTCTGATCTAATGGGAATTGTTACAGTTTAACCCTGAAAAGGCCGGGTTAATTTGGTACTCGCTCATCAGAGGGGACAGGGAGAGGGGTGAGCTAGGTTACCCCCCCCCCTTGGAATCTCGCCCATGGAATGACAAACAATTCTAATATAGGATTTTCCGGCCAAATTCGCGTGTTTGTCATTCGAATTCATTTGCTTTGCATTTAAGTTAGCGCAGATCGGCTTTGTCATACCAATTATCATTCAATTTTTCAGTTTTTGTATTTAATTTAGGATTTCGGTCGAAGGGTTTCATAGATCTGTCATTCAATTTAGTAACTGCTCAACTAGCATTCAAATTAATATTCACTTGTCGAAGCGTAATTTTTATCATTCAAATTAACACCTGTCATTCGTATTCGTAATATTTTTATTCAAGTTAGGAATGATAGGGGGGAGAATTGCAACAAACTTTTATAGTTTTTAAATAATGCAGTTAAAATGCATGATTTGCCATTGGGGTCTAAGCTGTTATTCCATTTATTTATTTTCAGGACAATGCAGATGGGTGTAGTCAGACATAAAGTAAAGAAGGGGCGAAATCAAGGGATATGGCATTTCTGCACAGACATGTTCATATACCCGGGAAAGGTGGGGGTACCCTCAATCGCCCCGTTTTACTACAGACTCGGAATTTTACAAAAGTAATTCACATCGTGTCTTATACCCATCACACCCCTCTGTTTTTCTTAAAGAGTTTCATAGTTAACTTGCCCGCCAGCAGATCGATGGCTAAAGACATGGCTAAGTAATGAATCATGTTCAAATTGTTGACTCTAGTCGCTACCCCAGTCACAATATTGTACCCTTCTGCCATAATGAAATTATGATGAAATTATGATAAATTTATGATGAAACATAAGACAACCAACTTCCTTACATGAACATTTACAAATATACTGAGACCATCAGGTCCGTAGATGAAAGTCGTTTTTTCTTCTCAATCAAACTTAAATGCTGATGGAAGTATAAGTGTATAAATGCAAGAAAATGAAATATGATGAAATATACATCATTAGTGAAAAAACAATCTTGAAAGAAAAAGAATGAGCTATAAAAAGTGTGTAATAAACGAGAAATGTATATTGACCATCAATTTAAGTGCACAAAGTGCTAATTTGAATGCTACAAATGAATTAGAATGCCAAAGGTACACCGTCGCGTTGTCAGAAAATCGTGTTGCGCCAAATCGAATGACCAAATAGCGAAAGAAGCACATTGTTCATTAATTTGAATGAAACATACGTAGATTCTATAACGAAAATTCCATAGTTTTGAAAACTAGAAAAGGGAATATAAACCCGAAATATACCTGACTGCACTAAAACCGTCGAATTTGAACGCAAGACAAATTAATTTGAATGACAAATTCGCGAATTTGGCCGGGAAATCCTATATTTGGAATATTGGTAGAGTAGTTCATAACAAGAATCTGTATCTCAAATGTTTTATGAATGAATACTAATCAACAGTAATATTCACATATCCGCGAAGTAACAACTCTGCATTGTTACAGTAGACCTACATATTTTTTTTATGGGGAAATGTACATTTTGGCCGCGCGAAGTGCCCATTGCACAATCTGGTCGATGAATTTTGTATCAAAAGATAGGGAGTCGGGTGGATTCCGCCCGGCCCTTTAAGGGTTTGAAGAAAATGAGAGAGCCTCCCGGCGGTCCGGATTAACATGCCTTGCGGTCCTCACTTTGAGCAGCCATGATCAACCGGTGGCGATAGACCCTGGGTTTGGGGCGGGGGGGGGGGGGGGGTAGGGGTTGTCACATTAAGCACTGTCCATAATTAGATAACATCTCTTCCTGAAAAAGACCCTAAACGAGGATCGAAGGCTAGATTAGTTTTTATACCATAATCATAGGGGATCCTCCTTCTCACATCTCCGACTTTTAGATTCTTAAAGACCCTATCCGGTGAAAATAAAACTTTATAAATATATGAAAAAAACAATTTAATAGAAAGCTGAAAGGACGTACATGTAGTATACAAATATAAAAACGATTACAAAATATTCCCCTTTCACTATTGCACAAAAGCAAATTAAAACCCCATTTCCTTAAAACCTCCAAATTTCAGATCAACAGGGGTCAAATCTGCCGCAGTTACGGTGACGACATAACATGTGGACCCGGTGGGCTCGCCCATGTAGCTGAGGCGATGAGCTTGACACTCCACAATTGTTACGCCGGTTTTAGCATGTCTGCTACTATATGGCGCTTTAGCATTTTCAGGAATTAATTAATATGCCATGTACCCATATACCCCACCTTGGTGGAGTGTGGCATATACAGATTAATGCCTTGCCAAAAGACATTAGTGCTGAGACAGGGATTCGAACCCGTACCTCATCCCTAGTGGTTCAGTCCGGAGTCCGGAGAATTATCCACTGAACCACAACACCTCTGCATAATATATGCAACATACAAAGACATGACGGTTTATAATTATTTATAATAATTCTTACTCTTTTAGCAGCATCGGTTGACTCAAAGGCTGGTGTGATTGCAATCTCGATGTCAGCCACAATCCCAAGAATTTCATCGATTCGGGAACTTTCCACATTGTTCTTCCCATAGTAATCTACAACAAAAACAATCGCGATAATACAGTTTTATGATATAATTTGTGTGTTCTAACACAATCTTGCTTTTGAAGACTATAAGTAGGCCTACATACTGTAGTTATAGTCCTCCTTTAGGATAGTTATAACCTGTAGGGGATGACGTCATCATCATTAAAAACGTGAAAGGTTCAAGTTTATTTATTTCCACTTTATCGAAGATAACATAATTGAACATAATGTACATGGTAATATATAGTTATAACAAAAGATACAATCATAAGTATGATAAATACATTGCAAAAAGCTAAATAGAGTGGGGGATCTACTAGAAGGCAAAGCTTGTATTATGTAGGTCCCAGTTAATAGGTTTGTATATAAATCAGGGTATCTGAATAAACATAAGATATTTATAAAAGCATTTGAATACTTCTGCTAATCAAAATACAATTGACTTACCACCGGGAAATTGACGCGCGATATAGCGGTATATAGCTCTGCTCTGAGTCAGAAGCTTGCCGTCTACATCCAGTACTGGGAGCTGACCGAGTGGAAACCCTGGAGAAATATAAATATTTTAAATATCATTTTAACCCGCTGACTACCGAATGATCATGTTCTTGCACGCACGCACGCAAGCACACGCACAACCACACACCCTCACGCACATCTAACAAGTTATGAACACACACGTACTAATCAGTAATAAAAAAGACGACTGGATTGCTCTACTTACAGTAATTAATATAACCATAATAATGACTGTGTTCTTTCTCGAGGTCCCGAATCCTTAACTTAATCTATGGACCAGAGAGACTACTCCATACTAAGCTACCTCTAAACCTAATCTAAAACCATTTCGCAACCATAATCCTAACCAGTGGCGTACGCAGGATTTTTCAAGGAGGGATGTTTGAAAATTTGGAAATCGCGCCGACCGATATTTCGCTCAGTGAGGGGGGGGGGGGGGGGGGGGGGGGTAAGGAGTATTCATTTTGTCTTAAAAAAAGACAAGAAGGGGGTTAACCGTGGAACAGTTAAGGGGTTAAGAAATGTAATCAATGTACGAAATTATATAACATGACCTACGATAATCTCTATGTGAAGTTACCCTTTACTGATTTGTTTAACAAGTATATAACATGCTCTGGTGCACTTTAATTGTCAACTTTATTCGTTACGAGTTATAGCATATCAGACAAACACGGTGACATAGCGTTTTTGCTGACACAAATTGCTTATACATGGACGTGTATACAGTCCAAGGATTAACGAACACAAGATACGTGGTACACAAGCATCAAAATGAGTAACTGTTTCCCTTGGTAGCTTGGTTTGGGGTCACAGTATATAGCCAGGTACATATTCCATTTGCACCTGCAAACGAAAAAATGAATGTGGGCAAAAAATACATTGCCTAAGGATGTAAGCACCGAGCAAAGATCGAATCGGGGACCTCTCGTATACTATTTTACGACAGTGTACTTCTCTCTTACAGATCAATACACTTTAAGTGATAGAAATTAATGATTATATTCCTTACTTTTCCTGTCTCCTTTTATCTTGGGCCATTCCTCTCCCTCGAAGTCATAGCGAATATCTTCATATTTTTGTCCCACCAGGTGAAACAGCATCCGGGAAGGTTCTCCCCTGGAACGGGCATCGAAGTATGTGAGCTTGTAGTTAGGCATCGTCAACAATTATTATGAATTCACAAAATGATATGAAATCCAAAGCGATAGTGAACAAAGTCGATGATATCCCAAGCCAACCCGTGCGTAGTGCTCAAGTGAATGCAGATGGGAACGAACGTATTGCGTTATCACGCTGTCGCTCAAACTTGAACCCCACAGAGCGTAAACAATGGCAAAGAACGTGCCTCAAATTTGACCTTCGATGTAAGGACGGGTCTGCACTATTGGCATTTCCAAAGTCTGTGTTTACCTTAAAATTGTCCATTCCTCGCCAGTTGAGAGGTACGGGCAAATATAGAAGAGGGAGAGAGAGGATAGAAACATGTTTTTGTACTCCGCTATTTTCTTTGACCCGGTTTCACGAACTTGGATTAACCTAGATTCGAAGGTTCAATTCAATTCAATATATTCAGCCAATCGTTAAAAAATATTTACAACCACACTGGTACTGGTACAGTTATAATATGATGACAGCTATGGACCTCTGAGAAGCAAAGCTTGCAATTGGGGCCCATGAACATACAATAAATAAAATATAATAAAAACATACAATAACAAACAAAACAAAAAAGACGTAAATGTATATTCATAATTCTTACAAAACAATTACAAATATCTTGCAAACACACTGAGCCATACTCACTCACACACAATGCGATGCACTTTAAAGCATATCATAAGAGAGAGGGAGAGAGAGAGAGAGAGAGAGAGAGAGGGATATTTAAAAGAAAATGTAAGAAGAGAAAACACAAAAGCGAAACATGAGATTAAAGCTTATAGTCCTACCTAGTTTTACAACATAATAAATAGTTCCCTTTGCACAAAACTTTAAATCCGGACAAAGTTAAACTTGATCTTATATCCTCGTTTAAATCATTCCATTTGCTCATTCCCACATTTCGAAATGATTTCAATGCATATGTTGTACGTACAAGGGGTTTGTGTAATAACATTTTTGCCTTGTGTTATGTGAATGAACAGATGGATGACTAACAAACATGTTTTGAAAAATGTGCGGAAGATTACCAGTTTGTAGGCATTTGAGGTCTTAAACCAGTTTTCCATCCCACTATCAGAAAATGAGAAGAAGAGCAAGAAAGAAAGAGGAAGAAAGAGAGATCACCACATCCATATTTGGACAGTTAATCTCATATGATTCTGAAATAAACTCAATTAATAGCTGTACAGCTTAGCTAACCAACCCCATATAAGCAAAAGTATCTCTCTGAGTTGTTGAGTGTGTCTCCTTAATCTACACATCCATAAAAATGTTTTTTTTTAAATAATGTCTACCCTGTCCTTTTCATATAATTTTTTTGTTGCTTATAAGTATTGTTAATCCTTGATTATCATCTTACACCTCAAAATAATAAAAAAAGACATTCAATATCACCGGCAGAAAGTACATAATTATGTTGGTAATAATAGTCTTAAAGGGATTGTTGAGTTATGTTGCAGAGGGCACTTCTCAAAATAATCTTTTTGTGAGATAATGAAAACTGAGTGTCAAATTTGAAAAAAATATAAAATTTAAGTGACAAAACCATCTTTGTTTGATCAAAATCGGTTCAGAGACCGCAGGAATATCCATAAATATAACCATTTCCAATATTTGTGGTACCCACAAATATTTGGAAATTTTTAACCAGCCGTTGAAAAACGAAATAGCGCCTTATATTTTTAAATCCAGCTTTGTGTTGGCTTTTTCGTGTTGGTTATAATACGCACAACCGTGTATAATTTTTTGTTTAATAATTAATTAACGGCCAACGTATTTTTTGAGAGTGGATCTGAATTGATATGATCGTATTCAATCTAAATTCACACATTTTGGGGTATACACTTACCTTCATAGCAATTCTAGGTTCTAAAGGGGTACTAGAAATGTCATAAATGAGAATAAAAGCAATAACCAAGCACTTTAAAGGCATTTGCGGTCTTAAACAAGAAATCAACTATCCCTTTAACCATATTTTTCACATGGATCAATGTAGAATGTAAAGATTGAATGTAGATGAATAGCCAATATCACACAACGCGTTTTACAGAAGCAGGAAGAGACAGGAAGGAGAAAAACGCGTATGGAGGACATTATGAGTATACTGCGTGATGGCGCCTCGGTGTCATGTCACGTGGTATTATCTTGATGTTGAGCTGGATGGTGTCACAACTCATGTTTCTTAATTAATAAACAACAAATTACTGATCCAATTAAAATTTCAAACGCTTTTAATGAGCATTATATAGATGTAGGCCCTTATCGAGCAGCTAATCAGGTGGTATGAATTACAGTAAGTCCTTGATTTTTCCAAGTGAAAATTCCTTATTTCTAATTACTCCCACCAATGATTATTAAATTGTTGGAGTACCACAAGAATCGATATTGGGTCCCTTTTATTTATTATTCATATAAAAGATACGAACGAATCCTCTTCACTCTTAAACTTTATCATCTTTGCTCATGATACGGTACTATTTGTTATTCCTATAAAAAAACTGTAATACGCTAATAGACCAGTTAAATTGTGAATAAATGACAATTTCTAAGTGGTTTAAATCTAATAAACTATCATAAATTTAAGCAAACCCAATTTCATCTATTTCGAAAAGACTAACGTATGTTTACGACTTGCCTGTCATTGGAAAAAATCTATTTAGGAGTCACAATTGACTCTCATTTAAATTTAATGAGCATATACGGAATTAACATACGTCAATATCAAGGAATATTTGAATACTGTATATGTTTTAAAAAAATGTTTCTGAAAGATCTAAGACTGCATTATATAATTTTCAAATTTATTGAATTCATTATTTTTGCTGCAAAAACGAGAGATTCGCATGATTACTAACTCAAATTATTCATTACACAACGAACCATTAATTCATCATTTAAAAACATTACAAATTACAAGATATTCACCATTTACAGACAAGCATGTTTTTGTATAAGTATTCTCATAATCAACTCCCATCCCTATTTCACAACATTTATGGTTTAAACTCACACATTCACACATATCCCACCCGTCGTTCAAATAATTATCACTTAGAAACTCCTAAAATAATGTTAGCCCTAAAGTCAGTAAGACATCATGGACAAGATGTTTGAACTCCTACCAAATTCAATAAGACACTGTTAATCTCTCTTTTCTCTTAAAGCATCTTTTTAAAAAACTTCTATATCGAAAAATCAACATATTTAATTTCAACATGCAATAGGCAATTCTCGACCGGGATTCAAAATAATTCGCAACCGGGATATCGTGCTTTCAGAAAGTTGATTTAATATTTGGTCTTCTTTCGGTCCTTCAGGTACTGTGTGAGTGGAGAATCATTCTTGATTGACTCGTAGAATTTGAGGAGGGTCGGGTAGGATTCAAAGTAGGTCTTGAGACCAAAAATGGTGTCCAGGAAGAAATCTATTATGTTGAAGATGACCACATCGGCTATGGTTATCTGTGAAGAAAAAGATCAAACGATTGTAAGACATATGGCAGTGATATTAGAGTGCTCCAGGTTAAATTGCTTATACTAATATTCCTCGCTTTAACCCTCGACCCCAACATCCCCATGATACGACCATAAACTATTCTAGTAAGAGGCGTGTATAGAACCACGTGAATTATCTTTGTTACTCTATAATTTCAATTTTTGTATTAATTGAGAATGATTCTACATTATAGATATTAATAAATTGAATTTAAATATTGATTTAAGCCTAAACATGATGTAAAGCCAAATTGTAAACCAAACTCTATAACACGTTTATTCGTAGGTCAGTATGTCATTGATTAACCATTTTGAATAGAGGGGTGGACAGTTTTTTGCCGACAATTTTTTCCTATGTTTCCAACCACCGGCGACCATCCATTTGAATATTATTATAAGGGCAATTTTTAAAGTCTTCGGGGGACATTTCTATAACTTACATAAAGGAAAGAGAAAGCCCAACAGATTTGAACTCGACCTTCTCTTCCAATTCCAAACAGACTTTGCAAACAGAAAATGAGTTGTTGCTTGGGTCAAAATCTTTCTTAGTTGCCGAATTATTACTAGTTTGGATAGTTCAGGCTTTTTGGTCCTGTATATACTGTTCTAAACGTATTAATACACTTTATTTGGCTTACTTCGAATGATTGGGTCATCACGCCCTGTCGGGGGGTCGTGTTACACGTTTTTTTCGTGACCTTTCGTAGATTTGCCGTAAGGTTTTCACAAAGTGTGAACCGTAGTGTCGGGTTAATTGGACCAGATCTCCATTTGTAGGTGAGAGGGGTTTATTCCACAGCCCATTCTTTCTTGTGACTTACCCGGTTTCCCATAAAGTATTTTCCTCCTGCTTTCTGAAGAGACTCAGAGAAGAAATCCCAAGAAGGCTTCAGAGTACTGTCTCTACACTTGACGAGATCAGCTTCCTGACAATATAAATGAAAACAACATATGCATGTACTTCTGATGTTCTACAATGTTTAGTCATAATATCAACCAGGAAGGGGGTATATTGCATTTACATTGAGCACTATAAGGCAATGAGCTTGGTACTCTTGGCGCTCCACAGTAATAACCCCGGTTTTAGCATGGCTGCCACTATGGCGCTATAGCATTATAAAGAATTAATTCACCCCAGGTACCCATTTACCAATTTCTACCAAGGACATTAGTGGTGCTACGAGGATTCGAAACTTAACCTTGTGGTTCACAGTCTGGAGACCAATCTACTGGACCACAACATCTCTACATATAATATAATATGCGACGGGAATTAAGGTTTTATAATTACAATTATTCTTACTCTTTTAGCAGCATCGGGTGTCTCGTAGGCTGGTTCGACAACCACCTCAATGTCAGCCACAATCCCAAGGATTTCATCAATTCGGGCACATTCCAGGTTGTTCTTCCCGTAGTAATCTACACAAATAATTGTTGTGAAGATAGAGTATGACTATATGAACCATGTGAACCCCCTTTGTGTTCCAACACAATCTCGCAAACGAGGACTACGACTACATAGTTATAGTCATCCAATAAGCAAATTATAATCTGTAAGGTACAACTTCTTCATTGAAAACACGACAGTATTTGAATAAACCTGCTAATCAAAATGCAATTGACTTACCACCTGGGAATTGACGCGCAATATAGCGGTATATAGCTCTGCTCTGAGTCAGAAGCTCGCCGTCTACATCCAGTACTGGGAGCTGACCGAGTGGAAATCCTGGAAAAATATAAATATTTAAATATCATTTTAACCAGCTGTCTACCGAATTGTCATGTTCTCCATAGGTTAGTCCGGAAAACATCCGGTTCCAGTTATCAATGGTGAAGATGATTGGGGAATGAAAATGCGGTTGTAAGCAGGGGCTTCGCTAGACCTTTTTTCAGTGTGGGGGAGGGGGTGTAGAGGCCATCAATTACCGACAAAACTACCAACCAATTACCAACAAATATATATTAATGCCATGGGCCATTGTCTACGTATTTAACCCTATAAACCCGGGGCCGGGGGCTAATTTTCCTACGAACTATCTATGCCTGTGCGTGTGTACATGGTCATTTTCCTCGACATCATAAATATACGGTAAATTCCGTCAAGACTAGACAGCATCGCAGCTATAAAAACGAATGTGCAACATCGATGTTCTCTAGTAATTGCTCCATGAAGCAGTTTATATTGAATTTCTCTTAGTCTGTTAACAAGAGTTAAAAGGGACTACTAAATATCTCCCTATATACCTCATTTGAAAAATCTGAAAATCCTTACCCATCCTGAATCTTCAAAACAAATAAATTTTAACTTTTCTATGAAATATTCATAAACCTTCCTCGATAAAAGAATCTCTGAGGAGCTTCACAGTACCGTACCGTTTAATTGCATTAAAATATCATACTCTTTTACATCCACTACACTTCAGTTATCCTTTTCACCGCTTCTCAAAATAGCTTCCACAATACTCCATATATCAATAATTTTGTTTCCTTTTAACTCCAAAGGTTGAAAAAGAGATATTGACCGCATGCTATTTTCAGCAAAAATATCTTGAACTGAAATTGTATTGCATGTTAACAACTCCTCATCGAGAATCATTTTCTTTTTTAATAAGAAATTTGTATTGTTAAAAATGGTTCAACCCCCAACCCCCCTTAACTTTTTTATGTATATGTTTTGGATACCCCCCCCCCTTTGCGTTTTTTTTTTATTTAAAAAAAAAAAAGAAATTATGGTAATGGGTGACCCGAAAAACCTGATTTACCCCCCCCCCCCCCCGCGCTTATTCAGCGGCTTGCTGAGTCGTTGAGAAATTTTCGGCGTGATTTTGAAATATTAAAGCCCCCCCCCCCCCTCGAAAAAAAAATCCTGCGTACGCGCCTGCTCATCGAAAATCATTTTCTTTTTTAATAAGAAATTTGTATTGTAAAAAATATTTGGATTATTCTTTTCTTCAAAATTCCTACAAGCTCCAAACTCTTCCCATGCTTTAATCATTTCTAAATAGAACTTAGGTACTTTGAAACTCAATAACTTGGAATCATAGTTACGCAAGAAAATAAATCCACTCAAGGTCCACACACGCAAGCACACATGCGTTAACCCACACACTCAGACATACACACACACACGCACTCCCACACACAACCACACACACGTAGATCGATCATGCCTAGAAAACAGAGTGCATGCTCTGGTGCATGGTGACCTTAATTTTTTAACTCTAATATTCGTTACAAGTTATAAACCATTATTGTATTAATATGAATCGTACGGATGCGGTGACACAGCACTTTTTGTTGACACAGATTGCTTATACATGCACAATTATTTTGTATACAGTCCAGGGATGAACAAACACAAGATACGTGGTACATGATAATCTATATGATTTGCCCTTGGTAGCTTTGGTTGTGGTCACAGTATAGCCAGGTGCATATTTGATATGCACCTGCAAGGGAGGAAAGGAATGTGGGGGAAAAAACACCTTTACAAGGATGTAAGCACCGAGCAAAGATCGCAACCTGGGGGTGTTTTACAAAGATCCCAAGTCAAACTTAACTCTAAGTTGGACTTAAATATTATGGAGAGCCATTTGTAGCCATAATATAATATATATTCAAAAGCGTAAATTCAAGCATTTTAGACTTTTTATAAATCCCACACCAAGAACATGAAATCTCCTTGATAATATAAAATATGAATGATATGAATCTACATGTATGCCTTTTAAAAAAACTTTTACAAAATATTGTCATGGATGATAATGGCTTTCCATAAATTTTGAGTCCAACTTAGAGATAATTTAAACTTAGGATCTTTGTGAAACACCCCCTGGACCTTTCGTATACTATCACACGATAGGTAGACTTCTCTTTTACAGATCAATAAGCTTTTGATGAATGATATTTGTATGTGATTAAAAATGTGGCATAGTCCTTACTCTTCCTGTCTCCCTTTATCTTCGGCCACTCCTCTCCCACGTAGTCATAGCGAATATCTTCATATTTTTGACCCACCAGGTGAAACAGCATCCTGGCTGGTTCTCCTTTGGCACGTGCATCGAAGTATGTGAGTTTGAAGTTAGGCATCGTCAAAGATGATAATTAAATCACAAAATGAGATGAAATCCAAAACGAAGATTGAACGACGTCGATGATGACCAAAGCTAGCCCGTGTGAAGTGCCGAAATGAATGCAGACGGCGACGAATGTACTGGGTTATCACGCTATCGCTCAAACTTGACCCCGCAGAGCGTTTACAATATGTACTACCCACTCTGTCTTTTCTCTTTACTTTGTATAATTATCTGTGACCATTGGAGCCCAGCCTTTGTAAGGCCTATCGCCTCTGCTGGCTCCTCTATATGCTTTGTGTTGTTTATATATTTTCTCATATGTATAATCATAGACCTACGTTGGTGGTAGGTCTATGGTATAATATATTGTTGAATGTATTTTTTCGTCCGACCTGTGCTTCAGAGACCATGCACATTGCTCAGTTATTATCTCGTCAGCCACACCTACGAGACCAACACCAGACCGACAACAGACCAATCGAAACATGACATTACCCACAGTGGCCAAGTATATTGGTCGGTTCGGACTCTTTTTTGGAGTAGGCCTGGTGGCAAGACTGACGTTTCAATGATTGGAGTTTATGTAATTTGGTTGTCTTCACTTGTGTCATATTTTACATTTCCTTCCCTTATTTGTTCAAAAAGAAAGCACTTCATTCAAATAAATCCAATTGAGGTTAGAGGGGTGGACTTTAGCAGTCCTCAGTTATTTGCATAAATATTCCATTGTGATTCAGTGTCTGTGTTCGTGTACTATTCGACTAAACCAAGCCATTGCTAGTTTAATATTAATATTTGAAGAACCTGTGTTATATTTTTCATTTTGTGCTAAGTCATCGAGTAAACACTCTTTGAAATGTCGGATTCCCAAGGGTATTTTATAGACACCGGAAGTACACGTAGTCATGGTATAGGAGACTATTCGAGGATAAGTGATTATGAGGAGGCGTGTGTGGGTGAGGGTGAGGTGTTGATTACGGATGCTCATTAGTCCCACAGATAATTCCTCTTATATTTTAATTCACATGGTTTCAGTGTGGTGTGACCAAGGTATTAAGTATGTTAAAAGAAAGATGGTGTTTCATACCTTATTTTTGTCCGACTATGTTTCCCAAAGTCTGTTAAGAGTGCCGTGCAAGAAATCTCATAGCTACGCATCATCTTAAAAAAGGGTTCTTTGTGTCTCTTAAATGTAACTAGGTTCAAAACATTTCTTACAAACTTATGAATTGTAAGATCCAATTTCATATAGAACACGAACTTGGATTAACCTAGATTCCAAGGTTCTCCATCCATCTTTCAGAAAGTGAGAAGGAGAGCAAGAAAGGAAATGGGAAGAGGGGAGATCACTACATTTTCATTCGGACAACTAAACTCATAAGAAAATCTGTGATTGGTTTCATAGGATTCCGAAATAAATTTAATAAATAGCTAAAGAGTTTTTTCTAAAATTCTTGAAAAACTTATATGTAAAAGTTTTAACATCATTTAAAAAAAAAATGATTATTGATTCCTAACCAGTTCGGATTTAGAAATGGTCATTCTACCGATAATGCGATTTTATATTATTTTTGATAAAATAATTGAGGCTTTTGGGAACAGTGACCATATCATTGGAGTATTTATGGACTTGTTAAAAGCATTTGATACGATTGTTCATAAAATATCAATTTATAAATTACAATACTATGGCGTAAGAGGTCAAGCTCTTTCTTGGTTTACCAATTATTTACGAAACAGACAACAAAACGTATCTTTCCAAAGTCACGAATGTAAACAAAAATAAATCACTATTAAACGTGGAGTACCGCAAGGATCGATTTTGGGTCCTTGTTATTTATTATTTACATAACAAATCCTCTTCACGTATCATCTTTACTGATGATACGAGTATTTGTTATTCCTATAAAAAATTTGATACGCTCATATACCAGTTGAATTGTGAATTAATGACAATTTCTAGGCGGTTTAAATCTAATTAATCATCATTAAATGTAAGTAAATCAAATGTCATTTATTTTCAAAAGACTAACGTACATGATATAAGGAATGGTAGTATTGATATTTTACGGAGTGTCTGTCATTTGGAGAAAAAAATCTGTGCAATGTTTAGTAGTCACTATAATTGACTCTCATTTAAATGTTAATGAGCGTATACTTAATATACATACGTCAATATCAAGGAATATTGGAATACTTTATAATGTTTCTGAAAGATCTATAATTACATTATATAATTTTGGAATGTTATCACATGTATTTCATAGTGATATTGTATGGGGCAATTGTAATACATGTATACCAAGAATGAATTCATTATTTTTGCTACAAAAGAGAGAGGGAGATTAAAAACATTGCAAATTTCAAGATATTCACCTTTTTACAGACAAGCATTTTTATGTATAAGTATTTTCATAATCAACTTCCATCCCTATTTTACAACATTATGGTTTTAACTCAACATTCACACATATCCCAACCGTCGTTCAAAAAATGATCACTAAAGCCCCGTCTTAACAGAACTTTTTCGATCTCACCCGAGCGACATGAGAAACAGTGGGGAGTCTGATCGTAAAACACGGGGTGAGCTTTTGGACACCGTCTTAATCAGCAATCCGCAAAAACCTCACCCAGCGATCAGCTGGCGCGCGCTGTGTACATGTATACATTTTCTCACGATGATGACGTAATTTACCCGGATGAATATCACCCTGGCTCGTCTAGGGTGATATTTACCTTGATATTGTCCGGACGTTACCCCGATTGACGCGTCTTGGGCGCGTTCATGCTTGATTTTGACGGCCAGAATCAGGCATCTGTTACGCGTTTAGTTTAAAACACGGTTGCGTCTTAGCTCACTTTTGTAGAATCACCGACAAACGGCGATCACGATCGCCGATCGTAAACTCACAAAAAGATGCGTTTACAATTTGTAAACGCGTTTAAATGGGGTCAACGCACTGACCTCTAGTGGGTCTACGTAGCATGCACAGTGAAGGTTTGCGAATCCAGCTGGAAGACCAATTAAGGCCACACACTGAGAATTGCCTGGGGGAGCCAGAGAAGTAAGCATGAACACTACATCGTGGAACTGCGATCACGATGAGCGTTTACGATGAGCGTTTCAGATCGCTCATTCTGCCTTCAAAATTTAAGCATGAACGCAGCCTAAATTGGAAGGTGGTAAATGTCGTCCGGACGTCACCGCGACTTTATTTTCCAATTAAGACGGGGTTTAAGACGGAGTTTTAGAAACTCCTAAATAATCTTAGCCCAAAAGTCAGTAATTAAGACATCATGGACCAGATGTTATGAAGTCCTTACCAAATACAATAAGGCACTGGTCATCTCTCTTTCCTTTTAAAGCGTCTTTTAAAACACTCTTATATCGTAATATCAACATATTAATTTTAACGTGCAATAGGCAATAATAACTGACATTTCAAATGTTGGTCACATTGCAAGTCATGTTTGCTGCTTAGTATTCTATTTCATATTTTATTTTTCCTCGGTTGAAATGCTTATATTTGTTTCCAATTGTTACTTCTTTCAACATACTTGTAGTTGATACCCTGGTCACAGCACCGAATCGGCTCCACAACGACTAAAACCCCGGGCATCGTTTCACGAAACCTTCGTAAGTGCGAATTCACCAACATCCCATTGATTCACGTGTTTTAAATACATGCATTTCAATTAGTTGTCGGCGAACTTGTACTTACGACGGTCTCCTGAAAGGCCGTCCAGATGTCGGCCTCGTTGGTGGGACCGGGGCGCGATTTTTTTTTCTTCCCCAAATTGGTTTATATTTCAGGTCTTCTGAAAGGCTGATATGTTTTACTTCATTAGCAGCTTGGATAGCGGTCACAAACAAATCAACTTTGATTTTGTTGTTGTTGTATTGCTTTGCCTCACTATTTATAAAGGCCAACAAGTAAAGGACTGACAAATTCCTCGGAATCGAACCCACAACTCTAAGATTGCAGTACGCTGGCCTTTTCGATTGAGCCAACTATGGGTTGATGAAAGATGGGTTTGCATGATTATAATAACCCTAACCCTAACCCTAATCCTAACGGTTACGTCATTGCTAATGACGTAAAACATATCAGCCAATCAGAAGACAATCAGAAGACAATATTAATAATAGCAAACCTGTTTGGGACAAAAATTCGCAACCGGGTTATAGTGCTTTCAGAAAGTTGATTTAATATTTGCCGTATACTTTCGGTCATTCAGGTATTGTGTGAGTGGAGAATCATTCTTGATTGACTCGTAGAATTTGACGAGGGTTGGGTAGGATTCAAAGTAGGTCTTTAAACCAAGACCGCTGTCCAAGAAGAAATCTATTATGTTGAAGATAACCACATCGGCCATGGTTAACTGTGAAGAAAAAGATTCAAACGATTGTAAGACATGCTGCTTGGATATTAAAGTGTTCCAGGGTCAATTTCTGTAATACTAATATACTTGCTTAAACCCTCGACCATAATACAACCATAAACTTGTAATACATTCCAGTAAAGGCGTATATAATTATCTTGAACCACGTATTTAGCATCACTTAAATTATCTTTGTTACTCTATAATTTTAATTTCTGTATTAAATTAGAATGATTCTACCTTTTAGATATTAATAATTTAAATTTAAATATGAGTTTTAGCCTAAACTTGATGTAAAGCCAAATTGTAAACCGAACTCTATAACCCGTTTGATCGTAGGTCTATGACGCTTTGTCATTGATAGACCATTTTGAATGGGGGGGGGGGGGGGGGTGGACCGTTTTTTTGCCGACAATTTTGCCCCATGTTTCCAACTACCTGCGAGCATCCATTTGAATATTATTATGAGGGCATTTGTTTTAGAGCCATGCTCTTCGGGAGTCATTCAAACTGACATAATTATAGGAAATAGAAAGCCCAACAAATTGAACTCGACCTTCTCTTTCAATTCCAAACAAACTCTGCGAACAGAAAATGAGCTGTTGCGCCGGGAAAAGCTCCTAGTATATATACTGTTTGCAGTTATGTTGTAAACGTATTAGACACTTTACTTGTGTTGCTTCGAATGATCGGGTCATCGCGTCCGGTCGGGTCGTTTTTTACACGACCTTTCGGGAAACGAAAAGGGATCACGCGACCTTTCGTAGATTTACCGTCGGATTTTCACAAAGTGTCGGGTAAATTGAACCAGATCTCCATTATATTTGTGGGTGAGAGTGGTTTATTCCACAAACATTACCCCGACATTTCGTGAATAAAGGGGCATGTTTTCACAAAGGTCGTTTTACGCGACCACCCGACCCGACGCGATGATCTGATGATTCGAAGTAAGCCCTTTATTTCTTGTGACTTACCCGGTTCCCCATAAAGTACTTTCCTCCTGCTTTCTGAAGAGATTTATAGATGAAATCCCAGGAAGGCTTCAGAGTACTGTCTCTACACTTGACAAGATCAGCTTCCTGATAATATCAATGAAAAAAATATATTTCTGATAGTTAGGACATCGTGTATTTATAACATCAACCAGTAGCAAAAGACCAGGAAGGGAGTATTATTGCATTTACATTGAGCACTTATAGTGAAGGCGATGAGCTTGACACTCTTGGCGCTCCATAGTTATTACCCCGGTTTTAGCATGATTACCACTATGGCGCTATAGCATTTTAACGAATTAATTCATGCCAGGTACCCATTTACCAATCATGTAGATTAATTTCTTACCAAAGGACATAAGAGCTGCTACAGGGATTCGAACCTGAAGCTTGTGGTTCACAGTTCGGAGACTAATCCACTGGACCACAACACCTCTACATTATTATACAACGGGTATTAAGGTTTTATAATTACAATTATTCTTACTCTTTTAGCAGCATCGGGTGTCTCATAGGCTGGTGCGACTGCATTCTCAATGTCAGCCACGATCTCAATGATTTCATCAATTCGGGCACACTCCACGTTGTTCTTCCCATACTAATCTACAAATTAAAACAAATTTTGCGAAGATACAGTATGACAATATTATGAACCAGCTTTTTGATTCAACACAATCTCGCAATCGAGGACTATAACTACATTGTTATAGTCCTTCTATAGGCAATTAATAATCTGTAGGGGACAAATTCTTCATTGAAAACATGAAAGTATTTTGAATAATTCTACTAATCAAAATATAATTGATATCAATCTCATGGTATATGTATAAGTGACTTACCACCGGGGAATTGACGTGCGATACAGCGGTTTATAGCTCTGCTCTGACTCAAAAGCTTGCCGTCTACTTCCAGTATTGGGAGCTGACCAAGGGGAAACTCTGGAGAAATACAAATTTATTAGTATCAATATAATTTTGACCCGCTGACTACCGAATTATCATGTTCTCCCACGCACGCACACGCACAATCACACAACTTCACGCACCCCGAACAAGTTACGAACTCACGCGTATTAATCAGTTATCAAACAGACGACTGGGTTGCTCCATTCATAGCTATTAATATAACCTTGATAATGACTTAAATCCTTAACTTCATCTATGGACCAGAGAGACTATTGCAACCACAACCCTAAATAAGTTTATCCTATTGATTACCTCTATTACCGCTACAAAAAAAACCCCGGAGCGATTGACATTTTATGCCTTTTAAAATAACTGTTGCAAAATATTTTCATAGATGCGAACGTCTTTCCATAATTATTAAGTCGAACTGAGAGATAAGTTCAACTTAAGATCTTTGTGAAACACCCCCACTCCCCCCCCCCCCCCACAGGAGTGAGTGACAATTAAGGAGAGAGCGAGCGAGATACTCTATCGGAATAGCAATGTGTAGAAAGAGAGAGAGAGAGAGAGAGAAAGAGAGAGAGAGAGAGATGAAGACATCTAGGGAAGGATAGGGAAAAGAAAGCTGTGGAAATGAAGAATGAATACGGAAACAAGGACATTAGAAATACGTTAGGTAAATAATAAGGTACCGAAATGGAACAGTCAAGGGGAAAAGAAATCTATTTAATGAACGAAATTATATTGCATGACATAAGATAATCTCTATATCAAACTGATTGGTTTAAGAAGTATATAGATCAATCATGCCTGGAAAACAGAGTGCATGCTCAGGTGCACTTTAATTGTCAAGTATATTCGTTACGAGTTATAGCATTTGATTAATATGAATCAGACAAACACGGTGACAAAGCATTTTGCTGACATCAAGATGCTATGTACACATAGATGAGTTTCCCTGGGTAGCTTGATTTGGCCGGGGTACATAATTCAATATACACTAAAAGGAAAGGAACGGTATATAGGCCAAAAAAACACCTTGTACAAGGATTTAAGCACCGAGCAAAGATCGAACCCGAGACCTCTCGTATAGTATCATACCACAGTGTACTTCCCTCTTATAGATCAATAAGCTTAGATGTTGTTGTTAGATTATGCTTGAAGGCAATTCAGTCAAAATTGACTATTTTTGCGTTTGTCTACCTCTCATTAGAAATCTAGCCATCTGATTGGTCGAAATTGGAGTCGTGATTTTAGCCACTCCCGGTCATTAGTTCATGATTGAGATTCCCTATAAAGATTCCGGGTACCGGAACAATAGTAAAATTTTGATGAGATCTCCATTAGTTTACGTGTTAACATTTTGTTTGTGCGAGCGCGGACACCATACAGTGCTTGTTCCCAAATGATTGTAACATTCAGTCATCTTTTCAGCGAAGATCAACAGACAGTGTCTCAGGTTACCAATCTTTACTCAAGAACAGGATAAGGTTGGAATTCTTGGTAGATTTTTGTGTCAATTCTCTATAATAAAGTCATATCGACTGCTTTAAAGGCCTACTTCACTACTTGTAGCTACTTGCGCCCTCTATATAACAAACAATGCCTAATCGGTGACCATTGGTCCCCCATGATCCTCTTTTTCTTATGTTAACTGAGAGCTGAGTTGATGAGATAACCACCTGTCCAGTGACCTTGCAGTGCGCTCTAATTCCCCCTGTAAACTACGGCAGATAAGCTTTAATATTCGAGGCCTGGCTGTTGGCTCTCGGGGACGCCATCAGGCCTCTCGTAGCAGTCGCTTGTCTACATTATGATAGAAAATGATTATACTTTTTACTTTTGCTGTCTCCTTTTATCTTCGGCCATTCCTCTCCCTCGAAGTCATAGCGAATATCTTCATATTTTGTCCCACCAGGCATGGGTGTCGATCCCGGGGGGATGGGGGGGGGGGGGGATATATCCCCCCCCCCCCCAATATTTCAGGTGGGGGGGATGGCCTGTACAATCATCCCCCTCCCCCAATAATTCACCATCGAAAAAATAAAAAAAATAAATAAAGAGAAAAATTAATGATGAGAGCCCGATGAGAATAGTTCATGGTTATTACTCGCAAGATGACCATCAATATACACATTTTGCTATCTCATTTTCATAATACATACACATATACGAAATAAATGAGACAACCGTATATGGGGGAGGGGGGAACTGAATTCAGACAAGGACACGATACGACGAACCGTCTTCCTTCTCTAATAGTTTAATAAAACGGTAAAGCTCCCGCGCTTCGCGCGTGATGGGTGAAAATGAATATAGACAAGGATTAAGAGTAATAATTTTTTGAACCGTCAAAGCTTCCGCGCTTCGCGCGGGAGGCGGGGGGGGGGGGGGATTGCACTCAGACAAGGACACGATACAACGAATCGTCTTCTTTCTCTTATAATTTAATGAAACGTGAAAGCTTCCGCGCTTCGCGCGAGTTGGCAAAAATATAGACGAGGATTAGGTAATAATTTACTGAACCGTCAAAGCTTCCGCGCTTCGCGCGGGAGGGCGGGGGGATTGCACTCAGACAAAGACACGATACAACAAATCGTCTTCTTTCTGTATTAATTTAATGAAACGTGAAAGCTTTCGCGCTTCGCGCGAGATGGGAGAAAATGAATTCATACAAGGATTAAGAGTAATAATTATTTGAAACGTCAAAGCTTAACCCTCTTCGCGCGGGAGGGGGGGGGGAGAACTGAATTCAGAGTCGAGAACGGTACAACGGATCGTCTTCTTTCCCTAATAATTTAATGAAACGTCAAAGCTTCCGCGCTTCGCGCAGGAGGGTTGGGAAACTGAATTCAGACAAGGATTAAGAGTCGAGAATGGTACTTCGAATCGTCTTCTTTCTTTAATAATTTAATGAAACGTCAGAGTTTCCGCGCTACGCGCGGAGGAAGGGGAACTTGGTTTAAACATTAAGGATTAAGAGTCGAGAATGGTACATCGAATCGTCTTCTTCCTTTAATAATCTAATGAAACATCAGAGCTTCCGCGCTACGCGCGGAGGAAGGGGAACTTGATTCAAACAAGGGTTAAGAGTCGAGAACGTTCAGACAATAATTTAATGAAGCGTCGAAGCTTCCGCGCTTCGCGGGGGAATGGGGAAACTCCTCCCTCCCTGCACCCAACCCCCTAGGGAGTGTGCTTTGCGTGCTCACTACCCCCCCCCCTTAAATGAAATCCTGGCTACGCGCTTGGGGATGGGGTGCAACCTGCCACACGTTTCTACCTTTTGGTTGCTTTGATCCATTGCCGAAATTTTTTTGTCACCTATCATCCCCCCCAACCACGGATACAAATCGACACCCTTGCCACCAGGTGAAACAGCATCCTGGCAGGTTCTCCTTTGGCACGTGCATCGAAGTATGTGAGCTTGTATAGTTAGGCATCGTCAAAGATGATAATTAATTTACAAAATGAGATGAAATACAAAACGATGATTGAAAGACGTCGATGATAACACAAGCTAGCCCGTGCGAAGTGCTGATTGAAGTGAATGCAGACGGCAAAGAAAATACTGCTTTATCACGCTATCGCTTAAATAATTGGACCCCACGTACCTCAAAATTACATTCGATGTCAGAACAGACGTTCCATCAACATTTGTCCGCCGATAACTGTCAGCGCTCACTAACTTTGCCAATCAGAGGCCTGGAAAATAGTCGGTGACAATGTTTCATGAAACGCCCCCCCCCCCGGTCTACACTATTGACATTTCCCATGTCTGTGTTTATCTTTAAAATTTTCATTCCTCGCCAGTTGAAAGGTATGTGGAAATATAGAAGAGAAAGAGGGAGAGAGAGAGAGAGAGAGAGAGAGAGAGGAGACATCGAGAGAGAAAAAAATATGAAAGAGAGAGAGAGATAGTGAGAGGGAAAGAGAGGGACGTCGGACAAATATTTACATGTATTTCATAATACAGATTACATAGAAAGAGATCCACAGAGGGAATGATTCAAGGAGAAAGAGGACGAAGACGTGATAAGAATGAAGGAAGGAGGGAGAGAGAGAAAGAACAGAGAAAGAGAAAAAGAGGGAGATCAAAGTAACAGATTGGAAGAAAGAGGGAGAAAGAGAGAGAGAGGATGAAAACATCTCTTTGTAGTCCGCTATTTTCGTCGATCCGTTTTCCCGAGGTTCTCCATCCGTCTTTCAGAAAATCAGTAGGAAATGAGAGATCGAAATAGGAATAAAGGAAGATCCCTACATTCTTATTCGGACAGTTAAATTCATAAGACTATCTGTGACTGGTTCCATATGATTCCTTAATAAACATATGAATATACCTAGCCAGTAACTGTTTAGCTAACCAACCCCATAGAAGCAAAATTATGTGTTGCTTTTTTATGGTAAATTCATGGTTATTTTCTAGCTTGCACCTCCAAATAATAAATGACATTAACTATTTCATCGGCATAAAGTGCTTAATCATGTTAGTAATAATAGTCTTAAGTCACTTGAATCAGTACGAAGATTAATGTAGATGAATGGCCAATATAAACACAAGGCGATGTACAGTAGAGGACTAAGAAGGAGAAAAACGCGTAGAGAGGACTTTCGAGTACAATATACTCCGTGATGGCGCCTCGGTGTCATGTCACGTGGTATTATCTTGATGTTGAGCTGGTGTTGAGCTAGCCTATCCAATATGCATCGGGCTTTAAGGCATATATACTCTCACGTTATAGGGACAGACATCGGCGATGTCTGTCTCCATAACGCGATTAGTACTTGCCTGGACCCGACGCATAGCGGATAGGCTAGTGTTTAGCTGGATGGCGTCACAACTCATGTGAAGACAACTCGATGACGTCATTATAGATAAGTTAATAACGCTAAGTGATAATGCAGCGTGGATGATTCGAGAAGGGGATTGAACACGTTGCGATAAATCACAAGAGGATTTTTGAGCAGCACGACAGTTTTCATTTCCAGTTGTCCCCAAAAAGCACTTCACTCAATTAAAACCAGTTGAAGTTAAGGGAGTGGTTTTTAGCAGTGCTTATTTGCACAACCATCGTGTTTCAGTGCACGTGTTCATGTATACGTCGAATAAAAAAATCTATTGTTGGTTCACTATTAATATTTGAAGAACCTGGGCAGAGTCATCGAGTAAACATTCTTTAAAATGTCGGATTCCTAAGGTTTTTTTGTTATAGAAACGGAAAGTGCACGTAGTTACGGTATAGGAGACTATTCGAGGATAGAGATTTTGAGGTGGGGGCGTGTTGTGTGGGGCGTGACTTCTCGAGTGTGAGGTGTTGATCACAAAAGCTAATTGTTCCACAATGTGAATTAAAATTTAAGAGGAGCTTTCTGACCTATTTAGTGGGCTTCCGTATGCAGTGGCGGATCCAGGGGGGCCGTTAATTTTAACTTTGGGGGAGATGGCCCCCCTGGCGCTCAAGGGGGGGGGGGGGTGCGATTTTTCGAGGGCCCAAAAACAAACTTAGTGTTCACTTAGGGTTCCGCGCCTGTCCGTATGATTGAAACTATTCCCAGACCGACAACATAATATCGCACAAACATCAGCTAGGTTTGAGTCGGTGTGACCGAGGTATATGTATTGTTATTATTGTTTCATACCTTATTTGCCCGACTGTTTTGAAACATTCCCCAAGTCTTAAGAGTACTGAATAAGAATTGACATACCAAAAAAAATCTTTTGAAAAAATTATATTATTATTATTGTATTATATATGTAACAAGATTAGAAATATTTCTCATAAATTATGAAGTGTGAGATGCAATGTCATTTAGAAACACATCGCCTTTCAAAGTGGTCGGATCATTTCATCGCATCGGACTCATAAACATTTTTTTTGTCCCTACTTCAAAGAGTTTCGACATGTTCACCCGATTTTTATGGAAATGAAAGGGCGCACATATTTTTTTCTTTAGTTTATAACACACAGGTGCGGTGTCCTTTTTGATAGCGGAAACAAAATCAGGGGTTGCCAAGACACATTCCCCAAACCCCTCCCCTTTTCGTCTAGCCATAGATTCCATCCTCCCCCTTTACATGCATTATTCCTGGATACCCCACTAATGGTATTGTTAATTACCAAACTACTTAGGGATTCACCCCCCCCCCTCCATCCCAAATGAGGGAAAAATCGAAATCGATCCCTCTGAAATATAATTGCACGGGTTAAATTTCTTCACCGAAGCAGGGAGATGTGAGTTTAAACTAACATCTCCCTGACCGAAGTACTCTGCATGCAGTGATCAGGAATCGATTGGTAGCGCGCATTAGTTAATGTTCGTCACGATTTGGGCTTATTGCTACTTAAATGCACTGTACTAGTTCGCCGGGCTATATGATAGCGAAACCAAATCATGGAAGCCAAATATAGATGAACACAATCAATAGAAATGTATTTTGTAAATGTTGGCGTTTCTCTCTCGCGCTCTCTCTCTCTCTCTCTCTCTCTCTCTCTGTGTGACTGTCTTTGTACCATGAAAGACCGAAGATTAAAGAGGTCACATTTTTCGTAATATCCGCTATCGGCTAGCGGCCGCAATACAGCAGTTTAAAATGTACTGGGTAATGTTGAAATCGATGTCTCAATGTATTTCTGTAGAATGAAACAATAATTTGTGTCTTTTTGAAGAAAGTGCCAGTGGCGCCGGAAAAAGTGTGTGTGTGGGGGGAGGGGGGGGGGGGGGTAAATGCATTTTCGCCCTCCCCCACCCCCAAAAAATAAATAAATTAATTAAAAAAAAAAAAAAAAAAAATTAAAAAAAAAAATAGCAACAAAGAATTTAAAATATGGTTTGTACTTTGTTACGAAAAACAAAATAAAAATAATAAAACATTGATTGAATGATAACAAAAACTGTATTCCATTCAAAGAAAAGAACAGTAAACAGTTTTTAAATAAACTAAACATTTCGCATGCCCCTATACTTATCCATGGAGGATTTGATAATAGCGTTACGCACATATCGTGGAAATTTATTGTGAGAGGATGGGAAAGCGTGTGTGTATTTTTATTATAGGGACATGAGCCCCTGAACACTGGCGTACTGATGGGGGGGGGGGGGGGGGGGGGGGTGAGAGGTCAGTTGCCCCCCCCCCCCAAAAAAAGGATTCAAACGTGGTTTATTTCTAAATCGATACCTCCAGTGATTTACAAACGGTGCTGAAATGACATGATTTCCCAGGACCATACAGCTACAACAGAGTTGAGATGGCGCTAGAGGAGAACACAATTGCAGTAGAGCTCCTATTACATTATGGCTTTAAAACAAACAAAATATAAATCAAGGCATAAAAGTAGATCCAGTTTCACCTTATACTTTATATATATATATATATATTTTTTCAGTTTAAAAACTTTTGACATTTCATAACATTGCAGCTTTTAACATACCAACAAGGCAATTTTATATATAATTATATTACAAATGAAATTGATCAAACAAACATAACAATGAGATGTACTTTTGTGAAGTAATTAGTATTTTACATGTGTAATGACATAATGCAAAATGAATTTAACTCAAATATTCAACAACAAAAAATAAAGCCTGCTTGTAGGTAACAACTAAAACAAACTATAAATGACATATTCATTTTAAATCAATCAAATTGGCTGATAAATATTTCCACTTTCACGTTTTTTCTGCCATGCCTGATTTCGAAAAATGAACTTTGAAAACACAATAAAGCAAACTAATCCAAAATTAATCAATTTGGCTTGAAACTTTTCATCAAAATAATTTCTATGCTTTTTATGGAAAAAAACAGTATATCTTTTCGAAACGAACAATTAAAAAAACCTGTTCAGCATTATTTTTATTTGTTAAACAGTGAAGATTGATTTTCACTACCCTGTTTGCACGATATCAAAGCTCACCTTACATTATTTCAGCTAAATAATAGAAGAAAAAAACTTCTCATTCAGGCACATACCAAATATTGAACAAAGATTTGTTCATTTTTAATTTCAAAGAGAAAATCACATTTCTAGAATCTTTATTTTCTGCCCTTTCATATGACACCTCTATCAGGAAAAATAAGCCAGGAGTAAAATAAGTTCATTTTGTTTAAAGTAATGCTTGCATTTCCATAATTTTATTAAACGAATTAGTTCCACGGCTGTCTGCCCTAACAACACAGAAGACGAAAGACTTCATGCACGGCTGATTGTCAATGAAATGGAGTATGTTGTTTGTTGCTACGGCAGGCAGCCAGTGAAAATGACTTTGTTTAATAAAATTATGGAAATGCAGGCAAGCATTACTTAAAATAAACATAGCTTTGTTATTCACCATATAACTCGTTGGTACCCTTTTTTTCAAAATGTTTTCAATCACTCATGCTTGAAATATGTATCATAAAAGTTGCATCAAATAAAAGAGGATCTAAGCTTTACAAATATGTGTCATTTATTAATTATAATTGTGATTAAGTAATGATAAAACATCAATAATTTTCAGTCTCGTTTTTTCTGGGATGCAATGTATATATAATTAGGTCAAATCACAAGCACCTTATTATCAATAAAATGAATCCCCAGAGGTAGATTGAGTGAAAGAACGAGAGAATGAGGTAGAGAAAGAGAGAGAGAGAGAGAGATAGAGATGACAAGATATCACTTGGGGGATATACTCCTCTGAAACTATGTCTGGCTTCATAGAATCCCTCTCTTACATAAGTCTTGGAGGAGATGTGTCAAGAGACAAAATATGTTAAAACTCATTCAAGACGTTTGCTTTTCTGTCCTCTCCTGCCCCTAACCTTATTATTTTAATAAACTAAATCCCAGAGCAATTATCACAGAAGCACATGTAGGATTATCCATGGAGAACATTCAAGTGATTACTAAACATGTCACAATCATACAACCACATACTATATATACCAATTGCTACTGAGATTGTGAGTGCGATAACTCTTTGACACTAACATCCTCCTGGCTTTCAGCAAATAAAGTGATAGTTTGCCAACATTTTGCATCACCTTGCTTAATATCAACACTGTTACAAGCTAAGACATGAGCCAGCAGAACCGCGCTGTTTTTTTTTTTAATGACGAAATATAGTGTACTATGCTTCGAATTTCTGTATCAAATAACACAGAGCTCAGTGAATACACGCAAGTCCTTTGCTGCACGCAGTTGCCTTCATTTACAATTACAAAAACTGTATGTGGCAGCTTGTTTAGCGGCCGTTTACAACGCTATATCTGAATAAGCCTTTACACAGTAGAATACTTAAATATATCAAAAACAGTAATGTAAGAGACCCAAAACCTTTGAGACATACATGATACTTTTCATACATTGTACAGGACAGCAATTTTTGAAGAAAGAAATTTTTGTATACCACAAAAAGGCAGTGTTGCATCATCTTGTAATTAAATTCTTCTGTGGCATAAAACTTAAATGAATCTGAGTTGCACAAAATTTGCAAACAATATATCCAAGAATTCTAGCCTTGGAAACAACTTAAATTCAAAGAAGAAAGAAGCACATGATTCAGCCATTTTTCTAACGTAAAATCCCAAGGCATATTTCAGCTCTCCTTCAAATGTTTGCAATAATACAAATTCAAAAGTAATGTACATAAAAAAAAAAAAAAGTCAATGTGTACTTTTGTTAACCCTTTACAAATTGCACGTCATTTTCTCATCAGTTGTACTGAGGAATGAAATTAATATGGCCATCCTTTAAGAAAGTGACACACTTTTCTCACTAATTTGTTATCTTTCAAAACAAACAATATAATACATTTCAAATATGCTTTGCAGCTAACATAATATATTAATTAAAAACAAAAATATAACATTTACCATAGGTGCAGCACAAAACAAAACTGTTAATGTGTATTGCAATATCATCATAAAATCCCACAGTGAATGAAACATCATTATGAGGGATGACATGTTATAGTACAGAGTAGTAGAAACCCTGGATTAGTGGTCCACCAACACAACCCTGGTCAGTTATGCAGGGAGGAAAGACCCTAGGGTCACATTGATTCAGTTTGCTTTTACCCTCCCAGGCACAGGTGACCCCAAATACTTAATAATAAGAATAATAACAGGCTTCCATTATAACAGAGAAATTTGACTAGCCTACCTACTTTCTATTCCACTGATTCTTAGCCCTGATATTAAAAGGCAACATTTTTTATACCAAACCATCTGTTATAACAATGTTCTACTTTTTTATACAAACATACACAAAACTCGATCTCTGACCTATTTGTACTTTGGTACCTTCAGTAGAGCAATATGAAGCATGAGAGCCCTAAATGGTTCCGCCACAGATTCTTAACAGTGGATGGTACATCAAGGTTGGATATGGATACCCTCAGACAATTTCACCACTGACCTTTCACCACTGACCTTTCACCACTGACCTTTCACCCCTGACCTTCTATCACTTGGGTACCTTCAGAAGACTTGACCCCTGACCTACTTGTACTTTGGTACCCTCAATAGAGCTATACTAGATTCTAGCTGCCACACAGGTCCCAATGAAAATGATATCAAGGTTGCGCTTTGGACATTTGGTACTCTAAGGAGACTTGGCCCCTGTCCTAAATGTTCTTGGATACCCTCAATAGGGCTAGGTTCTAGCTGCCACACAGGTCCCAATGATATATCAAGGTTTTGCTTTAAACAGTTGGTACCTTAAGGAGACTTGACCCCTAATAACCTACATGTACTTTGATATCCTCTGGAGACATGACCCTGTGCTTTGATACCTTTGGAAAACTTGACCCCTGACCTACTTCTATTTGGGTACCCTCTGACGATCTGACCCCAACCTACTTGTGTTTTGGTACCTTAAGTAGAGCTACATACGACAGTGTAAAGAGGATAATCACGATGCATGAGAGAGCTACGTGATTCTGCCATAGATCCCAATTGGAGAATGATATATCCAGGTCAGCCAAGTACTCCTCTCCAGTAATACTGTGTAAGAAATAATTTTTAAACGATAAAGTAATTTTACAACATCATGCTCTGGCAACTATTGCTTCATAGTCAATGTCTAACACAATCCATTGTTGTTTTAACTCAACCCTGGACAAACATAACCCTAGCCCCTAAATCTCCAACCTTAAACCTATCTCATTACCAAATTTCAACTCAGGCCCTAACCTGAAAGCTCAGAGCAAATGTTGCCAGAATAAATAAGAGACTATCAATATCAACTTCATCATTTATTAGAAAATAAGAAAACTCTGAGCTGGTATGGGTTAACTTAACTCCCGCACAATGAATCAAGAAAGGATATAGAATCATTGACTTACCAAATGTCTGTTCCATTCCCTCTACAGAATGTGAGTCCTCTGAATTCGTTGATACTCAAAGCCTGTAATAAATGGTAAAAGATTGAATAAACATATTATGTTTGAAAGAAACAAAACAACTAAATTCTATGAAATTAACTTCATTTTCGTTCTTCCAATGGGCAAATCATTTGTCACCATTTATGCAAAGAATCAGCAAGTTTAGGGCTCTCAAAATTAGTTCAAATGTTTCATGTGCTTTATATGTTCCATGTAATGTATACCTAATTGTATACGTCTTGTGCAACCTCTCATTATGAAATTACGCTGTGTCATGGATCTTGGTTTGAATGATAACTTCTTTGTCCATTTTGTTAAGACTTTTGATTTGAGTATAGATGATACATACTCACCAAAACACACAACAACAGTAAAAACAGAAGAAACAGTAAAAAAAAAAATTATACAAAATTGGTGATCTTTATAAACGACACTCAAATTGATTTTTATTTCTTTCCCATGCACCAGTTACCCGCATACATCAATTATAATATCATGAATATATATAAAATATGTAGATAAGGGACACTTACATTGACAGAATATCGGATAATGCTGAAGTATTTGAGCCACTCCAGCCACACAAGAATAGAAGACGTATTGACAAGAACACCTGCAAATACCTGAAAAGAAAAGAAAAGACAGAAAGAAAGACCAGGGATGAAAGGAATAAATTATAAAAATTATATTTTATTTCTTTTCCAAAATAAAATTGAAATATTTCTACCAGAAAACAGTTTGGTCTCTTCATTGTTGTTATCCATCTCATCTGCACAACTATCTTTCCTCATAGTTCTATTATTCCTCTTCAATTTGATCTCCTCTTCCTCCATTATCTCATTCTATTTCTAGTTAGTTATTATTCAGTTGTTTACATTTCAAAATCCTCTACTGCTCTTGCATACATCTCTTTTTAATACATCTGTGATATATGCATATGTGGCTACTATTAGAATCTTACTTTCTAAACACTTACTTACTACAGAAGAGTTATATAAGCCATAATTTTACGCAAAGGTTATATTTATCGACTTCTGCTCTTCCAGAAACAGAAATGGGTAAAAGAAAGATACACAGATGAACAAAGTGAGAAAGAAGGTGTGAGCAAAGAGAAGAAATAAAGATAGAAAAGAGGAATAGACAGATTCGAGACAGGATATATAGAAGATAGAGGGACAGAGAGAAAGGAAATATAATACGGAAGAGAGAGAGAGAGAGAGATAGAGAGAGAGAAAGAGTGGGGGGGGGGGGGGGTAGGGGGTCCAGAATGCTATACTTACAAACATGATGATGTTGATAGCGGTAATAAAGTTGGTAGCTACGCTAACAATGCCGACCCTAATGGAAAGTAGAAACACCAGTCCAGTACCACAGAATGTAGTGAGCATCAATGTAAATAAGAAGATAAAGAATGCCCCCACTTCTGCACGGAATCCTGCAAACAGACAAGGAATGGAATACTTACGTCACTTTTTTTCTGTATCTGTCATAGAATTCATCTTATTTTATTTGTTCATTCATGTATTCTTTCTTTTTTAATTTATTCATTTATTTATTCATTTACATGTTTACCTATCTATCTATCTCACTATCTATCTACAGATAGATTTCAAATGTTTTTATTATCTATCTCTATACTATATACATATATATATATATATATATATATATATCGTCGGTGGGGTGACAAAACCTTATATCTCAAAAATCATGAATTTTCAGGAGAGCGAAGAAACTTTCCTGTCTCAACAAATTTAGTGCTGTGACGCCGTCCTTTCTTTTTAAAACTGGAATATTTATATGATTTTTAATGTCATTGAGTGGTATTCTCATAAGTTAAGCCGGGACTAAGTCCAGACTAAACAAGAATTTTAGTTCACACTTCTATGGAATATAAGGTTTCATCTTCCTCCTTCAATATTCATGACAAAGATAATCTACCAAAGACTTTTTGGAAATTCAGTTCATACTCATATTATCTTTTTCTTCCCATTTCATTGCAAAATTAATTTTTTTGAGACTTTTCATTGAAGGATTAAAATAATCTGTACAGGATAAATGAGTTAACAGGCGCTCCATAAAAGTGTGGACTAACTTAGTGCGCGCTAACTTAGTACGCGCTACCAGAATACCACCCAATGTTGAAATACAGTAAAATAATTGTTTTTATATTTGAAAGTGAGTTACGAGGTTTTTGCTTTTATCTACATTGAGACAAGAGTTTTTAGTTTTTATTCAAATTGAGATACAAGTTCTTACTTTCAACTCTGAATGAGTTACGAGGATTTGCATAGACTAACTTCGGTACTGTTAGGCCGTGTGTGAGTTACGAGGAAAAGGAATTACGTATCTTATGTTACGACGTTTTGTCAGTGCAGCTTCAAAGGGGGTTAAAGTTACGAGGTTTAGTTTAAGAGTGTTTGTGTGGAATTTGTGAAAACTGAGACAGGAGGCGTTACATGGATTTATCAGGTGGTGTCGTAGGCCATTAGGTACAAAATTATGCAAAAAAAATCAAAATCTCAAAAAATTGAGATACAAGGTTTTGTCACCCCACCGACGATATGTCTTCTTTACTCAGGGTAGCCTACTCATTGATATTGACAATAGTTTCCTTTCGGTCTTATAAACTCTTAAAATGCATTATGACTGATTTGAGTCGATTGCATTTTCTTTGTCTACAACTAAAATTAACATAAGAAAGAGTAAAAAAAATTTCCCAAAACTTAAGCTTTCGTTTGAGGCCTGTTTTCATGAACCGGCTGAGTTTTCACAAACTAAATTGCAAGGGTCAAGAAATAAAGAGAGCTTACCAATCATCCAGTAAAAGATAGTAACAAAAGCGATGGTTGGAATGACTCTCATTGGAATCAGATCACACAAAACCTTGGCGAAGAAATATGATGAGGTCCGATAGAAACCACTGCCTGACTCATGTCTGATGAATACATAAGTGAAAACAGATTAGACAATCATTTTGGAAAAAGAGGTGATATTTAGAGCTGACTTTCTTAACAACATGTCATTGTAGATACCATGACATATTACAAGGTAAAGTCAAATTTTGAAGCCCCATCTTACAAAGAGTGGCGACTGATCCAAATCAATTTAACTTGATTTGAGATTGATATCGATCACAACTCTGTTCATAAGTAAAACGCAATTGTAACTTTTTGTTTCACTTACAATCAATTCTAATGGACCGTAATTTTGTATAAGATCTGGCGGTGATGACAGAAAAGAAATTCTCACAAAATGATTCTTACAAAAGCAGTATTTAAAAGTAATATCTACTTCTGTAATATTTTAAGTACTTTACATCAACCAAATATTCATGGAATTGTCATTTTCAAATATTCAATTATCTAGAGAAGTTTATTTACTTTTATTTAAATAAATATGGCATATAAACTGACTTTAGGTAGCAGTTGTTTCAATTTATCGTCTGCTATTTTGTTGACTTCATGTATTTTATTCTCTTCTCAATTAAACATGTAAAAACAGCCCTGACTTTCTGTCAAAACAAGGATACCTAATCATAAAGAGCAAAAGAAATTTGATAGTTGGACGTTAAAAGATGGGAGTTGCTGCTACCTTGTTTGGCGTTCAAAAATAAGGGATAGAGCAACGTCGATCTGGTGCTGCTCAGTGGCTGCCGGGCTCACGATCAATTGGGCAAAAAGAATTTCCGTTTTGGTTTGATAAAATTTGGAGTGGACTTTAAAAGATTATTATTATTATTATTTTTATTATCATAAAACTCACATGAATATTTTGCGTTCAGCAATGAAGAGCTCCAACGCACCCATATTGCTGAAGACCATGAAGATACTAGCGAACAAGAAGGCCCCGGTCCTGGACAATAGAAAACATTGTACCAAAAATTTACAGAATAATTGATATACCCATCATTAAAGGTAATACAAAGTCTTGGAAATTTTGAAAATTGGGTGGATATAGTGATTCTTTACAATTTTGATATATTTGAATGCCCCTGTGGATGTATTATAAGCACTAGAAAATTTAGCCCCTAAAACACTTCTGCTTTCGAGAAAAATTGAATTGAATTTTGATAATTTCAAATAGCGCCTACGGCCGTACAATTGTAGCTGCGACCATGAAAATCTCAGAATATGTAGTTGTGATATATATTTTTAAGCGAGAAGAGCTAATCGGTCGATTCTAGACAAGAAGCATTGTTTTATAGCTTAATTAATATCTTGAACTTAAGAGGGAGCTATACAACATGAAGAGTTTATTATTTACAATTTCATAACGTTAGACTCGATTTCAACCGCGACAACGATCACTGAATATTTTAGGATTGCATATGCTTCCAATATGTTCATTTGAACCAAAATTTATGACCCCATACCAAAACTTTGTATTACCTTTAATCCAGGCCTTCTCAACTAGTTTATTAGAAGTGCCAAAATGAAAAGAATTTGTAATTGAAGCGCCATCCTATATAGTTGACTGTGCTGCGAGGGAGCGTAGCGACCGAGCCGAAAATGGGTGGGGTCATGGGGCAAAGCCCTAACGGGGGTAGCAGGGGGTGGGGCCCCCTGAAGCTGGTGGATCTAGGGCTTTTCAAAGGCCCAAATGGGGCATTTTCAACACCATTTCATTCCACAATATATAATCAATCATAATTTCTTATTGAAAAAAAAATAAGTACGATTCCTGGGTACAATTACACCGGAGGTATATTTATATGCATTTTTTGTGTGCAATAAACACGGGAAATGTCAAAATAAAGTGAAAATCAAACAAACAAAAACAAGTTGTTTCCAAAGATTGGCAATGTTAAAATTGGTATCCCATCGTAAGCTAATTGTTGTTTATACCTTAGGTTTAGATTTGTATAAAATGGTAAAATTTGGGGCTCAAATTCGACTGCAACTTCTTGATTTAGCTGAGTATTTAATTCTAAAATAAATATTTTCTTTCTTTCTGTTTTTTGTTTTGTTGATGCAACAGTCGCGCGCCACTCCGACTGACCGCAAGCGCCACAAGTGGCGCGCGCGCCGCCAGTTGAGAAGGCCTGCTTTAATCCAATAACGATATGAATCAAGGCAGCCATATTGCTGAAGATGATCAAGATACTAGCAAAGAAGAGGGCACCAGCCCTAAACAATACAAAACATTGTACCAAACTAACTACAGAATAATTGATGTGCCCATCATTAAGCCAATAACGAACATATATGAACTGATTATTAATAAGCTTAATAAGTCCAAACACATTGTTCAACATTTCAAGTTGGGCAAGATTTTACATCCAGAGCATTAAGGATGAAATGAACATATCTACAAGTAATACACTCTATACACACAAAATAAGTCCTACTGACCGCACAGTAAAACCTGCATAAACGACCATCTTTGTAACAACAAAAAAAGACCACCTGTCTATAAAGACCCCATTTTTATGTTTCCCTTGCCAATTGCTTCTCATAGGAACCTGTTCATAAAGTAAAGACCTGCCTATAAAGACCACTTTTCTGGCCACCCTTGAGTGGTCTTTGTATACAGGTTTCACTGTATTACCTGTTTTGAGTTCCGGATGGAAAGGAGGTGTCCACCTGGAAATACACAAAGCCCAACACAATCGCAAAGAAGGAGGACATGACGAACTGGGATTAACAAACAAAAAAAGAAATGTACAGAATAGCTAAGTTTGTAGGTAATGGTCTATTTCATGACTTGGGGGGGGGGGGGGGGGGGGAGGGGGTCAGAAATAAAAAAAAGAGTAGTTAAGTTTGTATGTAATGATCAATTCAATGACTGGGGGGGGGGGGGGCAGAAATAAAAAGAGAAGTTCAGTTTGTATGTAATGATCAATTCAATGACTGGGGGGGGGGCAGAAATAAAAAGAGGAGTTCAGTTTGTATGTAATGATCAATTCAATGACTGGGGGGGGGGGCAGAAATAAAAAGAGGAGTTCAGTTTGTATGTAATGATCAATTCAATGACTGGGGGGGGGGGGGAGAAATAAAAAGAGAAGTTTAGTTTGTATATATTGATAAATTCAATGACTGGGGGGGGGGGCAGAAATAAAAAGAGGAGTTTAGTTTGTATGTAATGATCAATTCAATGACTGGGGGGGGGGCAGAAATAAAAAGAGGAGTTCAGTTTGATCAATTCAATGACTGGGGGCCGGGGACAATGATGGATGAAGTATGTTGAGAATTGGGAGGAGTAAAAAAAGTAATTGATCATTCTTAGAGCATACAATACAAACAACAATAACCCCAGGTTGTTGTTGTTGTTGTGTGTCTTTTTTTTTGGGGGGGGGGGGGGGTTGGGGGAGGTTTGAAAACATGGTAAATTTACCTTCGTTAAGTGCCATCAAAACTGTACCTGTACTGATCTGTAATACATGTATTACAGATCAGTACAGCTTGTATAGTTATCAAAAGATATTCAGGATATTTAGGGGGTGGGGGCATGGGCAAGCACATTAATTAAATTATGACGGGTGGAAAACTACCCCCTTACAATTGATGCCCCTGTTATGGATTAGGCAGAGCTGATAGTAATGTAAGATAATTTAAGGCACTGAGAAATACCCCTACTTATAGAATAGCATTTCACTAATTTTCCCCCCCAATTTTTTCTGGCAATTTTCTTAAAGTAGTGCAGATCTAAAAAAATTATTGAGAATAATACATATTTATTTCACCCTACAAAGAGAATCACATAATTGTCTGAATATCAACATAAGTCTAAAACATACATGTTCTTTTCATTCTTAAGGTACCTTCACTGTTTCTATGAAACATACTTTATCAATATTTTTTCCAGTACTCGATATGATATTATAACATCAAATTCAAAGAAATTATAATCCACAAATAAAATCCCTTTTTTTGCAAAGTTGATATCTGAAAACCAACTACATGACTCCTTGGGGTGTTTCACAAATATACTAAGTTGAACCTATCTCTAAGTTGGAGATAGCAATTATGGAAAGCCGTAATGGCATCTATGAAAATATTTTGTAAAAGTTATTTTAAATTGCATAAAACGTTGATTCAAATCATCCATATTTTCTATCATCAAGGAGATTTCATGTTCTTGATGTGGAATATAAAGAGTCTAAAATACTTGAATTTTCGCTTCTGAATATATTTTATTTCAAGGCTACAAAAGGCTCTCCATAATGTTTAAGTCCAATTAACTTAGAGTTAAGTTTGACTTAGGATCTTTGTGAAACAACCCCGGTAATAAGTGTATGGGAATGAGATAATTCAGTAGTCGATCAATGGGTTCAAATTCTTGGTGTTCAGAAAAGACAAAAATTTATGTAGATATATTCAAAGAATAGAAAGTGTGTCGTCAAATTACCGGTACAACTGAAACTTGAATACTCCTTTTATAATTGATAGCGGCTCTCTTGGCTACCACAGTGACCTGTATGATACAAAAAACAAAAAAAATATTTCAATGAATTAGCTTTCATAATCGTCTTCCTAAAGTATAAGAAATGTATAAAATCATGATGTATGCTTGCATGAACACTCACAAATAATAATAATAATAATAGGCATTTCAATAGCACCGTCTAGCTAGAAATTCTATTCTGAGGCGCATATATTATTACCCTGGCTTTAGCCTAGCTAGCTGCCATTACAGCGCTCCAGCATTTCAAGGAATTAATTCATGCCAGGTACCCATTTACATCACCTGGGTTGAGTGTGGCAAATGTAGATCAATGTCTTGCCAAAGGACATTAATGCCATAAATCCTCCACAATCACTTTCTTACACAAGTGAATTCTAAACTTCAACCCTGGACGGTACCCAAGCTATACCTAACCCTAACCCTAATCAAAAACTCAATTGTAATGAATCAAAGCAACAGCCATTAAAGTAGTCCCCCCCCCCCCCAAAATCAAAAGTGTTTTGAATCGATGCAAAGTTCATATCATTGCGAAGGGGAAGCTTTACTGATCAAATATAACAACTTCCCTCTTCATCTCTAAAAAATGTTAATTTGAGATCCAGATTTTCTGCAATCAATCATGCGAGACACAGCTAGCCACATAGCATTTGACGCCTTCCCCTGATATCTATATGATTTTTCTGCAAATTATTAATGTTTTTAGGAAAAAATCTTTCCATCCATATGTAATTTGTCCATAAATATCAGTTGTCGTGAATTTTCTTCGGGTGACTATACTTAAAAGAAAGTGTCGCTGTAGAATTGAATTCTGGAGATTGTCAGGACAAATGTCATCAAAACAAAGCCATCATAATCATGTTGCTGACAGATGTTGTAAGAATAAATGTTGTTTAAGCAAACTTTGCCAGAACACATTGTTGCTAATGAGGCAACATTCAGATCATCAGTACTAACCTGAGTAAAGAATCCTGTTGCATAATCATAGTCTGGTAGACCGACTATCCCGGGGTTGTTATCATGTAGCTTGATAATCTCTGCTGCTTTCTCTTCCACTTCACGATGGAAACGAGACGTCTTGTAGGACTGTGTAAGGTTTGTTGATGCGGTGGATGTGGTATTGTTCATCTCGGTGCTAATTCTGCCCTCTTCTACAGGGTTTGGAAACAGAGAAGCCAAAGTCAAAATGATACACCACAGTGGTACATTATAATACAGCAAAATGAAACTGTTCTTGAATAGCACATGAGTCAAGTCAATAAATTACAATACCATGAATTAATCTGCCAAATACATCTTTGAGACAAAGACAGTTGATATATCAGTGTTACAGAATACCGGCACACCCATTTTTGGACTACCAAAGAACATGTACCCCAAGGGCAACTACCCCGGCCCCCCCCCCCTCCTAACATTCACCCCACAGAATACCTCTCCCTCCCAACCATATAGGTGTTATATATATGTGCATATTTATATTAAAAAGGTGTTATCTATATAGGCATCATTTTTCAAAGAAGGGCTAGGGCTTGGAGGATAGGCTTCAGGTTTCAGGTATGGCTGGAGGGTTACATAGAGCTGGGTCCAGGGTTAAACTTAAGAACTCGCCTCGTAAGGGAAACTGACTCCAGAGCAATTTTTGCCAACTGTTGCACACATGTATGTTGTACAATCCAGAATAGATCGTGACTGCAGTAATGATTTATTATTTAGCTTCTGCTTATATTATCTGATTTCAAGTTTCGGTTCATTCTTGATATCTGCAAGACGAAAAGGTTTACTGTTTCTTTTTTCGTTGCTATTGTTCGATTTTGTTGTACCAATCATCTCTTAAGTAATGACTTAACTTGCTTTTAAATTAACTTGGCGTATTCATATCCATCTATATGTATGCATTTATTTGTCTGTCGGACATACCAAGTTTGATGGATGAATTGCTTTCAGGATCTTGTTCTATAGAGGGCGCTGCAGTAGCATTCTTCATAATCACGTCGAGAAAGAAATCAGGAGGATTGTTGTGGGCTTCACACTCAAAACCTGCCAAAGAAATGTAAAGTAAAACATATTTATTATTGGTTTCAACATACCATACATTTCCCACATTCCATGAGCTTTAAGAACATGCAACAAACTGCACTTTTCTCACACATACTGGCCTACCAGTATCTATAATAACAATAATAATTATACATTTATAGAGCGCAGAAACTATCCAACATTAAGTATATATTCAACTCCGCTACAAGAGCTCTTGATATGCTTAGATTTACAGTTAATTGAAAAGTTTGGCAGTTCAAGCTAGACTCAGACTCCAGCATACAAATATAATAAAATATGTGTCTGATCAGTTATTCTAACTGTATCATTTCTGATGGCTTAGGATTAGGAGTTACTTATGACTTTCTTTGATTTATCCACTGCAAATTTTCACTAATTCAGTAGTTCATTCAGTTGTATCACTTCTAACCGTTCCACTGCTGTAGGCCTAGCTGCCAACATTTTGATAAAGCATATATTTTGGGGTAAAGGAAAGCTTTATGGTTAGTTACCAATAGAGGAGAAGTAGTCCATGGAATCTTGGGCCGGACCATGGTAGACTGTCTCTCCTTTGGACAACAGATGGAGTGTGTCAAAGAGACGAAAGATGGTAAACCTTGGCTGATGGATGGAGAAGATGATAGCACGCCCTTGCTTGGATAATCTGAGAAAGTGGAGGCACATAAATGATTAATGCATACTTAATTGATTAAAATTTGCTTTGCATCACAAGTTTGAATAAGTGATCTCTTTTTTAAAAATCTGTCTGTCTGTCTGACTCTCTGTCTCTATATCTGTCTCTCTCTCTGTCTCTCTCTGTCTCTCTCTCTCTCTCTCTCTCTCTCTCCCTCTTTCTGTGATATATCCATAGATTCTAAAGAAAATATAAAAACCTGTTGAATGAAATTTTTTTTACAAATTTCCAGTAACAAGACTGAATATAACATATTAAAGAGGCTGTAGCATGGCAAATACTGGTTAACGCCATCTACGACTACTTTTGGACAACTGCACATAAACGAATGGACTTGATTAACTGGGTCAGTGCATGCTAGCATTATCATCACCACCATCATCATCATACGACTGTACATACATGGCAAGCTGATTCATGACAGTATACGCAGTGTTAGCATCCAGACCAGTTGTAGGTTCATCAAGGAACAGAACAGTTGGTCCAATAACAAGCTCCATACCGATGTTGGTTCGTTTACGCTCTCCTCCCGAAACACCACGTATGAACATAGACCCAATCTGTAATGAAGTCAAAGATGAAGACAGGATAATTAAAGGGGCGATTCTTTTAACCTCTTTCATTGATGCATGAACAAGGTTTAAAGGCTGTCTGATATAAGAAGATTGATGTATATTTATATGCTTTTCAGTTGCAACACTATATAATTCTGCACCCGAGACAATATTGTCCCATATCATCACTATCATCCTCCACTAATTACTTGTTTAAATGTAAGGATAGTGTGACTAACTTTTTCTAATTAATATCATTTCATTCTGTTGTTTAAATCAACACAAATTACCTGATAACCAGACACAGTACACCATATCTCTTATAATGATTTTTTCCCCCACTATAATTATCACACTTCCTAAAGTACTAGTGTACATGGCCTATGGACATGTATGTACTGCTTAGAAAATTCAAAATCATCATAGGCACGAATCTGAAAATGAAGTGGAGCTTACAATGCTTTGGACCTGATTGCACAATGCTGAACGATTGCACACATTAGATGAGATCTACAAAAGGGACAATAGTCTGTTTGGAATGTGTTGCGTTATATTTCTACAAAGGGAGGTCAGGGTCAAATGTAAGATGACGTCAGCTCTAGATGAGGTGCAGATTTTCTAGCTAGGAATCTACTGAACCACACGCTCCAGGGTTATTATTACAGGAAGTATTAATCAACTGAAAGCAATAAGACTACAGAGCATATGATATGAATATGTCTACCATATGTGACCCTACAGCTTACCAATATAATCAAAGTCTCAAATTATCAAACAAGGGAGCAAATGTGGAAAAGGGGAACAGTATTATTTCCCTAAACAAACTTTATTGATTGCTCTTGTCATGGAAAATTATCTCCCATTCTCCTACGACGCCAGATCCGATCGTTCTCCCTCGATCTGTTCTTCTTCCTTCTTTTCTTGCTCTCTCTCTCTCTCCCCCATTGGATCCCTCCCCCTTCCCGCTCCTCCTCCCTCCCTCTCTCTATCTATTTCCCCCTCTCCCCCTGATCCCTCCCCTCCCTCTGATCCCTCCCTCTGATCCCTCCCTTAGTCCCTCCTCCTCCCTCCATCTTTTTATATCCCCCTCTCCCCCTCTCCATCTATCTCACCCTCTCCCCTTGCCCCGCCTATCCCTCCCTGAATTTCTTCTCCTCCTCCCCTCTTTTTCTCTGCATCTCCGCAATTTCAAATCGTTATTTGTTGTTGATGTTTTATTAAAAGTGGCACAAGGTATTTAGAAGAAATGGTGGTTAAAACAATATGTTCAAGATTGAAAAAATTATTGATGAAAACAAACCTCAATTTGATGATCTCTCTTCTAGCTGTAACCCCTAATATTTACCTAAATTCCACAGCCAATAAAACATAATTTGCAAGGAAGCACAGCTATCTTGGCATCTCAATTATTAGTTGATGAGAACAAAATCTCAATCCCTACTGTTTATACCCCTCTTATAGTTCATCAAACCTTTAGAACTAATTATTACCCGTATCTGACATCTGAGCAGTGGTTTAAAAAAAATCATATTATACTTGTTTGTAATCCTAAAAGAGCTATAATCAGTAAATATGAGACCATATTACCCTTTCATGAAAAAGCCTATGGACTTTACGTGTTAAGAAAGCAGGAAATATAGTCTCATATTCATCGCGCCGTATTATGTCATTTTCATTGCGCATCTATTATGCGTACGAGAACCTGTGCACTTTGCGCGCACTCTATTGTGACGTATTAATCACACCAAAGGCACACACTGTTTGCAGTGTATCGAAAATTTTGTCAAGCACTGGATGCACAGTGCTAGCTGGTTTGACAAAGTTTTTTCAGTTCTATGAGATTGTCATGTATGTATTTGCTCTAGATGTCTGATTTGGATAATAATAACAATATTGACTGGCTTAACTTTTGGGAGATACCACATATATTGCCCTCACAAGACCCATATTGCCCTCGTCTTTGACTCGGGGCAATATGAATCTAGTTTTGGAAATATTATGTGGTATCTCCTCAAGGCCAGTCCATACCCACTATTAAATGAAGTATCCCTGCAAATATTCAATTTATCCTCACAATCATTCCTTCTCTTTTTCTTCTTCTATCAATCCATCTTTCCCCCCCTCTCTCTCTCTCTCTCTCTCTCTCTCTTCTGTCATGTTTTCATAACTTCACTACTCACCTTTGTATCCTTGCAGTCATCCAGACCAAGCACATGAATGACTTCATCCACGCGTTCTTTCTTCTCCTTCAGAGATACCGTAGAGGGCAGACGGAGGGCAGCAGAGAAAGCAAGATTCTCTCTCACCGTCAAGGTTCCCATGACGACATCATCCTAAGTGAACACAAAAATGAGATACTGGGTAAAAGCTTACTACCACTGAGACAATTAGGTAATACAAGATCATTGAAATCAAATCTAAATGATATATGATAATAATAATAATGGGTTCTTGTATAGCGCTCATATCTGTCAGATTTGAAACTCCTGGCCCTCCATATTTATTACCCTAGCTGGCTTTAGCCATTACGGCTCTCTAGCATTTCAAAAAATTAATTCCTGCCAGGTACCCACTTAAATCACCTGGGTCAAATGTGGCAAATGTAGATTAAAGTCTTGCCAATTGACAATGTCATCTCATGATTAGTAAGGAAATTTGATTGACAACAATCCAACTTATTATAAATATGTTAGCAGAAAACTATTCGAATACAACATTCAGCCTCTAACAAATGAAGCAAAGTACGTTAAAGGTAATACAAGGTTTGGGTAAGGGGTCATGAATTTGGTTATGCGATCCTTCAATATTCAGTGATCGTTGTCGCGGTTGAAATCGAGTCTAATGTGATGAAATTATAAATAATAAACTTTTAATGTTGTATAGCTCCCTCTCAAGGTCAAGATAATTAAGTTAGCTATAAAACAATGTTTCTTGACTATCGACTGATTGGCTATTCCCCGTTTGGAAATTATATATCACAACTACATATTATGAGATTTTCATGGTTGCAGCTACCATTGTTTGGCCGTAGGCGCTATTTGAAATTCATCAAAATTTACCGGGAGCACCGGTAAATTTGTATTATTCAAATTTCTCGAAAGCAGAAGTGTTTAGGGGCTAAATTTTCTAGTGCTTATAATACATCCACAGGGGCATCCAAATATATGAATATTGTAAAGAATCACTATCCACCCAATTTTCAGAATTTCCCAAAACTTTGTATTACCTTTAAACCACATTTCACAACAAAAAGTCAAAATACAAACTATTTCACTTGTTATATGTGTGATTCCTCGCTTTCACATAGAAAACTTAAGCAAAAACTAAAGAAGAATCCAAATCTGCAAAAATAATGTGTAAATCCTTCTAACTTAATGCACTTCAAATACAATATACATAAAGACTGAGGAAATAATTCTGAACGAAATTCATCTCTTTATTATTTTGGTATACACATATAAAATCCTTGATGAAAAATGACCTGGTGTGAACAGTACCTGAAGAACATATCCAGAGCAGCACTTGAAGTTTCTTGGCAGGTCATTCCCATTAATCAAGACTTCTCCTCTCACTCCGCTCTTCTCTTTTCTGCCAGCCAGGATGTCTAGTAAACTAAACAAATTTAAAACTGAGAATTAAAAAAAAATAGTCATTCATGTAAATTATAGGTATTCTAATAAAATGCAAAAAGTTAAAAAGAAGGGTACTTGCCTCGCGCTTGAACTGTAGGAATATACGAGTCTTAATATTATTGGGAAAGGATGTTAACTGAAGTACTTTTTTTTTTTTTTTTTTTTAAATTTTGTTTTAAATTTTGTTTTAATTTTCATTTTTAATTTTGTTTAAATAAAAATATGAGGGCACTGCAAGAGCAACATTGACATTGGAACTATGATACAGTGAAACCTGCTTTAGCGACCACCTGCCTATAAAGACCATTATTCTTGTCTCCCTTGAGTGATCTTTATATACAGGTTTCCCTGTAGTAGCAAGGGGGTAAGGTTTGAAGAAAGCATTGTTTAAGGCAACCATTAACTGGCTGTTTTCTAGGCTGTTTCAGCCTTCTGCACAGAGGAAGAGAGAAAGCTCACAAATTATTTTATTCATCTTTATTTTAAATCAACCTTCCCCTTTCATTTTTATTCCTTGCTTAATTGCCATCCTTGACCTTCATAAGTTAAAGTCAATATTGAAGGGATGGAGATCTAATTATCTGTCTATTGATCCTTCATCGTAGTTCAGCTAATTAAAAGTCAGCCTAATGTGCAGTACATGTATACCAGCACCTGCAAATATAATAATAATATTCATGGTTATTTATACTGCGCTATTCATAAGAAGTACCGTATGGCTTAATACAATGTCAGAAACATATAGGAAAAAGACACACACAAACTAGCTCTGTGGAAAAAGGATGGGTCTTCAGTTTTTTTTAAAATGGAGTATGGTATATTATTCCAGATTTTAGAAGTATTTACACTATATTGTTTATTAGCAGTGGAGAGAGCAAAATTACAAGTCTACAAGTTTCAATTATACTGTAGATTGAAGATTTCTGTATCATTAAATGAATCTTTTCATGCAAAATAATTGAGATTTTTTAACGTGTGTTTTTTTGTTATTGTTTTGGGGGCGCTTTTTTTATTGCTTGCTTGTTTGTTTGTTTGAAATAAATGAATACTTCCAAACTGCTATATACAATGTATGGGCACCAAGATGGGACCAAGATGGGACCAAGATGGGACCAGCTTATGCATGCCTCTTCGTTGGGCACATCGAGGAGCAAATGCTACAGAATTATCAACATCCTAAACCGGTTCTCCTGAAGCGTTACATCGACGATTACGTAGGCGTGTTCACGAGCACTAGAGACGAACTAGAGAGGTTCATCCAGTACGTGAATAGTTATCATCGATCACTGCGTTTCACTCATGACATCTCAGATGAGTCTATAACATTTCTCGATGTTACAGTCAGTGTGGAGGGTGACACTCTTGCGACTGATATTCACTACAAACCTACGGACTCGCATTCATATCTCAGGTTCGACTCTTGTCATCCCCCATCATGTAAGAAGGCCATCCCCTTTTCACAATTTCTGAGACTAAGACGAATTTGCAGCGACGACACTAATTTCAAGTCAAGAGCGAAGGAGATGAGAACTTTCTTCTCTGACAGAGGCTATCCCGACAAGATCGTCGAAGGGGGAATGATGAAGGCTAGCCGAATCACACAACATGACGCTCTGACTAAGAGACGTAAGGATTCTAATTCCCGCACCTCTCTTGTACTCACGTACAACCATACATCTCAGCGAATTGCTAAGGCCGTACGTGAAAACATCAACATCCTCCGGGCTGACGAGACGACTCTTAGTGTATTTGGGGCCAACCCATTCATCACGGCGTACCGGAGGGGGAAGAACATCAAAAACGAACTTGTCTGCTCAAGACTTCCCAGTCAGATACCCCACAGCATCACTAATCCTGGTACCACTCGGTGTAAGCGTCCTCGTTGCAAGACCTGCGCCCATGTCTCATCCCATGATGTGGTGGGCCCCAGAGGAACTTGGCATATCAGAGGAGAATTCACATGTACCACCACTAATGTCATTTACGGATTGACATGTACCCGCTGTTCCATGGTGTACATCGGGGAGACAAAGAGACGCCTAGCCGATAGAATCACGGAGCATCTGCGTTCCATATGCCTGAAGACAGCCGGACTACCTGTAGCTCACCACTTCAACATCGGAGATCATAATGCTGATGACCTTCAAGTATGTGTGCTGAAATCTTGCCGAGATGAGAAAGAAAGGAAGCTGATGGAGGAGAGGATAATCTTCAAACTTGGCACTCTCCACCCAGACGGGATGAACGCCACTTTCAGATCTTTCCCTAACTCACACTGAACTTTGTTGAACTTTAATATTTTTATTACGTCATAATGCTTTTTCAATTGCTTATTTTTCTTTCTGTGCGCCTCTTCTTTTCCTTTTCTTTTGCTTTCCGCGTATCTCCCCTGGAGATACGCTCTTCTAACGCTCCCTATATTTCTAATTTTCTCCTATTTTCTCACGTCACAATGGTCCAACTTTTGAGCTTTGTGACGTTTCTCTATCTCTTTTTCTCTTCTTTCGCGTACTCTCACGCGCCTTTGCATCTTGACTACCAAGCGTCGCCTATATATTTTTGATTTTGTATATTGTTTTTCATGCTTGAATCACTTCGATAAAGGGCTATGCCCGAAACGTCAGTGGAATATTCACTTCTCCGGTGTTTTTATTTATCTACCTTGTGTCCTATTCATTTTATGCACCGACGCAAAACCATTTATTTTTACATTATATATATATATATATATATATATATATACAGTGAAAGTACAAAATGGATAGACAATGTGGAATGGTTGAAAACAAAACAATGCAAAAACTTGCACAAGCTCATCATATTCTTACGTTACAAAAAGTTCTGAATATAGGAGTCCTTGTGCCTTTTTTTAAATTGCTTCAGCAATAATTTCTTTTTGATCAATATCCTTCAATATCCAAATGCTATACCTTGATTCAACCCCAACCTCAAACCTAACTGCAACCCTATATTTACCAATCTTTGGCATTAAAGCCCTTTGCAATTGCTACTTGGCATATAACTCAGTGAAACTCTGTGACGACACTTATTGCTTTCATAACAATTTAAGCAGGAAACCCACTCAGTATATTGCCCCATTGCATAAGATTATATTTTTTTTAATTTTGACCTGATTTTAGAGCAGACTTCAGTACACATTATATGAACTTTATTCCACAGCGATAAAGTGTATGCTTGTATGAAGCCATTGTATGGAAAGTTTGTTAACCTTGAACAATTGAAGCCCAGCCTTGCAATCATCCTCCTTTACAAAGTTCTGACAATTATGATCTCTCGTACCTGTGACCTACTTCTTCTTTACAAAAGTTCCAATCAAGCAAAACTCAGGAGTCTTTGTACTTTATGTCATACAAACACCTACCTCTGTAGCAATATATAAAACGATCACTATCAAAATCATAGGCATGTAACAGTTATCCATATAACAAACTGGTTCATATTTCATATTGCCCACAAATCTTAGTGGCATAGTAGGGGTTTAAAAAAAAAAGGGTTTCAGAACTTGCATGAATGCAATAATCTTTAGTTTATTTTTGGTTTTCCCAGCCAATTTTCGCAACTTTGCCAATCTGATTCAGAACGTTCAGATTTGCATTGAGTTTAAACTCATTGTGATGACGATTACAGGAATTTAGATGTAGGTTATGAGCATAGAATTCAAGGAGAATATACTGGTGTAGAACATTGGGCCGGACCAATACTATACTATAGAATATACTGGTATATGAGTGTGTGTGTGTTATCAGATTTTACTCAAACTTTTTTTGATTGGTTTGTCTGATTTTTCTGCTTCTATTGAAAGTAAGTTATTTTTTTGGAGTGGACTTGCCCTTTCAGCTAACCCCTTCCTAATAAAATTACAAATAATCAGGTGGGCTGTATATAATACAGAACACCTTATGTTTTCGTTAGAATATTTTTCTTATTTTGACCCACTTTTTTGTTAGCAGGATAACTTGAAAATGGCTCAATCAATTGCCTTGAAATTTGGCACACATATTTATTGGCATGAGGAAAGAGCACAGTAAGGTTTTCAACCTTGACCTTGACTGAAAACGTTATCTAGGCGCCATTTTGTGAAAATCAACATATGATCATATCTTCATAACGGAAAGTTTTTTCTCATTCATATTTATCATGATCAACGTCAATATCAGTCCGGTCAATTTCAGGTCCAAAAACGCGCGCGTACGCCATTATTAGCAATGGCATTTTATAAAGAGTCGCGCGCACGCGCGTTTTCGTTTGTCACGGCCGAACGCAAAATAATTCCTCCCGGGTATCTTTTGACACAGTATTCCTCATATTTTTCCGAACAATTTGATACAATGTTTATCTCCTTACGACCATTATTAAGGGAATGAGCGTCCGTTCAAGATAAATGTCTGTGTGCGCGAACTCTTGTAATACATAGCATATATGGGCAACAACATGCCTATATAAAACCCTTATGGCTCTTTGGAATGGACGGGAACCCTCAATTTTTGTTCATATTCGGATAGAGTATGAGTGGGAGATGTGATTTCATGTCTCATTTGGCCATTAAGTATATCGTGTCATCATCATATTGACCTTGGAACTCAAAATACGAATTTGCATATTATGACGTCAGCATATTTATGGAAAAATTGATTGTATCTCTGTAAATATTTATTGAATCTCTTCCTAATGTTGATATCTTGTAGTTGAGGCGATTGTCTACAAGATCACTGCACATTATTTTTCATTTTGATGACGTCATCATAGTGAAAATTGCGATTAAAGCTAACTGGACAGATTTTCTTAATTTGCGTGTTAAGCCTATGGGAGGTGCCAATTTCGTTCAAATCATGGATCTACATGACATTAATCTTTGAGCCCTATCTAGCTCATTTGTGCTCTATGTTCTCCCAAATTTTGGTATGTTATAGCTGAGACTATGGGCTATAAAAGTTGTGCCTTTTGTGTTTTAATCAGATGGTGGGATCATGTCAACATTTTCAATTGAATGTTAAATTTGCAAATTCTGTAGAACATTGTAGAAATTATGCATATGTCATATGTTTGTCCTATTTGTGAAATTTAAACGTTAGCAATTTTAAAATGCTCAAAATCACTTTTTAATCAAAACAGAGTATGTTCTAGGCCATTTAAAGCATTTCGAAAATTATGAATGCTCGTTTTTGCGTGTAACGCCATTACACAACAAAGAAACGCTATTTTTTTTCTTTCATGATATTTTATAACGGAATGCGCGACCGTTTAAGATAAATGGCCGTGCGCACGGGAACATGTAATACATAGCATATATGGGCAAAAACATGCCTATACAAAATCCATTATAGCTCTTTAGAATGAACCTTGACCTTCAATTTTTTTCATAATTAGATAAGAGTATGAGTTGGAGATATGATTCCATGTCTAATTTGGCCATTAAGTGTATCATGACATCATCATAATGGCCTTGGAACTCAAAATACGAATATGCATTTTATGAAGTCAGCATATTATTTTATGTAAAATTGATTGTATCTCTTTAAATATTGATCGATTTTCTTCCAAATTTCGTTATGTTGTAGCTAAGACAATTTTCTACAAGCTTAGTTGTCACTATTTTTCATATTGATCACGTCATCATAGTGGAAATTACGATTAAAGGGCACATATCAGAAATTGCTTAAGTTGCGTGGTATGCCTATGGAAGGTGAATTTCGTTCACATCATTAATCTACATGACATTGTTTTTTAGCAGTATCTCGCTTATTTTTGCTCTATTTTGTGTCAAATTTTAGTAGACCAGCCCACCTATACTTGTTCCAAACAAGTATTATATGTCTAGTTAAATCTCTTTTTTAAATGCAGCTGAAAAAAAAATCAATTGGAAGATGTGGTTGAAAAGGACCAACCTACTTGGCCTCCCCCTCACCCCCGCCCCCTTGCCCCCTCCTTCTGCCCCCTCCCTCAAAATAACAATTATACTACTAATAATGTCAAACTTTTGACTACAATTGGGGTACTTACGATGTTTTACCGCTTCCAGTAGGTCCCATGATGGCATTCATACCTGCTTCAAAGACTCCTCTGAAATGAAAATAACAGTTGGGAAAAAAAAATTAATTCTATTACACAGCATTGTATTCTTCTATTCTAGGGAAGACCCAAGGGTCACAGCTTGCATTGAGTTTAATATCAACTACTTTAAAGTGTGCCAATCACCTATATCAAAACACCTGTGTACAGCTAGAATGTATAAAATCACAATTGAAAAAATAAAAAACTTTGACATGCATTATGTGGGCTAATGGATTTAAAAGGAGAATGAAGAAATAAAGAATAGAATATTACCCTGCAGGCCCTATTTTATGTGGACGTGTGCAGATATGTTGAGTAGGCAACTCCCAAGGCACTTTTATGTTAACACAGAGTGTAATAAACTAAAAATATCTCTTAACAGATTACTTGAAGCTCATATTTTTAATATTACCACATGATAGAACTTAAAGGTATTACAAAGTTTTGGTATGTGGTCATGAATTTTGTTCAAATGAACATATTGGAAGCATATACGATCCTACAATATTCAGTGATCGTTGTTGCAGTTGAAATCAAGTCTAAAGTTATGAAATTGTAAATAATTAACTCTTTATGATGTATAGCTCCCTCTCAAGGTCAAGATATTTAATTAAGCTATAAAAAAATGTTTCTGGACTAAAATCGACCAATTAGCTCTTCCCGTTTGGAGATTATATATCTCAACTAAATATTCTGAGATTTTCATGGTCGCAGCTACCATTGTACGGCCGTAGGCGCTATTTGAAATTTATCAAAATTTACCGGGAGCACTGGTAAATTTTTATATTCAATTTTTCTCGAAAGCAGAAGGGTTTTAGGAGCTAAAATTTCTTGTGCTTATAATACATCCACAGGGGCATCCAAATATATCAAAATTGTAAAAAATCACTATTCACCCAATTTTCAAAATTTCCCAAAATTTTGTATTACCTTTAACTAACATACAGATTCTCACAGAGAAAATCATTTTTGGGGTGATACATGCAGGTATACACTCTGATCATCTCCTGTCCTCAAGATCAATTACTTACGTGACTCCTTTCAAGATGAGCTTTTCCTGAGCTTTCTTGCATCTCTGCCCAACATTTACCATGTATTGAAGATTGTGACAGGAGATTGTAGATGCCTGGGACAGTGAAATATTCTGAATAAAATGAAGAAGTAAAAGAAAAAAGAAAATATAATGCTCATGTGGCACTATAATATGATAATAACAACTTTATTTTTTTTAAAGTGGAGAGCAATATAGCTCTAGAAAGCTCCTAAAGAGCTTGGTTTGAAAAACAATGAACTACAGAAAAAGCACAATCTTAAAACTCTTTGTGTTATTTTTAGTTATTTTCTGACAATTTGTATCCATACATACATTTGCAAATATCTTCTGAACAAAGAAAACAAATCGACCTATTCCCATGACACTCTTTCTAATGAGATTTCCCAAAAAACAAGTGCATTTTTAAATCACTGGATGGATACATCTATATTAGCTCCATTTACAATGCAAGCAAAAATCATTGATTTGTTTTCACATTTCAGTGTTTCGTCTAAACTTAAAGGCCTACTGCACTACTTGTAGCTACTTGCGCCCTCTATATAACAAACAATGCCTAATCAGTGACCATTGGTCCCCCATGATCCTCTTTTTCTTATGTTAACAGAGAGCTGAGTTGATGAGATAACCACCTGTCCAGTGACCTTGCAGGGCGGTCTAATCCCTCCTGTAAGCTACGGCAGATAAGCTTTAAGTCATTTTGTAATAGTTGGAACAAATGGAAAAGGGAAAGTAACATTACGGAGACATTACAGATTCAGCCAATTTGAAGACCCCAAACGTATTGTGATTACAACTTTCAAAAATGTATATCTTTCCCATTTTTTATCTTATTTCATTCATTTTCATTTTCTCTTATCTTTCTATTTTCAAGGGATCCAATAAGCATTAAGAGCTGATAATTTATTGTCCCAGTGTGTCCTTTCAGAAATATCAGTGTTTAGAACCACCATTTTTAACTCAACTTAGTATCTTAAGTTTTTTCTTCTTTTTCTTTCTATATCAAATCTCCTATGCCTTAAACTCATCTTTCCCCCTTGCTCTTTTCCACGTTCGTCTTCTCCCACCCATTCCTCCATCAATTTTTATACCTCCACTGGGTTTCTTACCTCGCTTTCCCCTCTTATTGCTTAATTCTGTTATCATACCTTTCTTCCTTTCATCTACAGAATAAACCCCTTTTCCCCTTCTTTCTTCACTCTATTCCACTGGGCTATCCATTTTCTTTTCATTGCAGGAATTATAATGAATAGATTTTCAATGCCTTTCCACAGAACAAAACCAACAAAAGCGGTGACTGCAATCAGGCCAAAATATAAACAAGTTAAAATAACAGTTGCATTCATAAGCGTCCAAGAAAGTTTTAAAACATATCCCATTATCCTGTGAGTATTTACAAACCAATTTTCAAAACTGGACTTGCAGCTACAAATGTTTGAATTAGCTGTGATTTATTTAGATATACTTATACCATAACCATGGAGTATGGTCCAAGCTTATAAATACATTGAAAAAAGGGGGGGGGGGGTATAAATGCACACATGTTTACAGGGCATGAAAACTGCCTAATCATGGCTTCTTTGTGACTATAATGGCTTTCCTCTTTTCATCATCGTAAAGAATGTCAGTTATGACCTTGGGGGTACTAGACGGTTTCGTTCTGAAGTTCGTTGAGTGGAAATGTTCAGTGAACTGCATGATTCGTCAATTTTTGATGTTTTGTAACTTACATTGTAGGCATACAGTAACTAAAATACAGTTTGTCTTTTAGTCAATTTATTGTAAAAATCAAACCATACAATGTAGATTTTCAATGATTTTCTGAAATGAAATGAAATCCTTCAATCACAAAGAAAAGCTGAAACACAACAGATTGATCCACATGTAGTGATATGTACATGTACATGCAGAATATTTGTTTTCACTTTATTTGTATGTTGCACATCTAACCTCTTTTCTCCCTCTCCCTCTCCCTCCCCTCCCCCCCCCCCCCCCCCCCCCCCCCCCCCCCCCCCTCTCTCTCTCTCTCTCTCTCTCTCTCTCCGCCCCCTCCAGTTATTCCTCCGAGTCTGAGACTATATGTACTTCTTGCTCCATGGACTGCCGACGAAGTTGACAAATATCAGTTTTATTAAAGAATTCCCCATAGACAGTCCATACCATAATACATTCCATTCCATGAGACGGAATAGTATGTAGACCTAGGCCCTAGATCAATTATCTATCGAGGGATGTATGGAATAGACTCAGATATTGATTGCTTGACGTCTGCTGAGACTAGATCCCTAGACTAGTAAGATTATTTATACAGAGAAAGTACTTGTAGCCACATTCACACTTACTGTAGGGGTCTACATTCATTTTCACACTTTCCTGTAATATTAATGTAGATTTTTCTAGGCCTACATTTATCTAGCCTAGCTTCATACAAAACCCTGAGACTTTCTAGAATCCCTTCAACGAGACAAATTTACATTCAACAAAATGACCATACAACAACCACAATTACCAAGATTGCAAGTCCGTCATTGAATCATAAGTAAACACATCCGCAGTAACCCACAGCATTACCAGCGAAACACACACGGCGCCCCATATCCGCCGTGCGCATTGTCTCACAAAACACACACAACAAGAGTGAAAGGGGTTTTATTTAGCTCGGCTCCGCATCAGCATAAACAGATATAAAGCCGTCGTAGTGCAGGTTCTCGTCTTTGTCTTAAAAATAATGGTTTGCAGGAAATTGCAGCATACTTACCGAGTCTTGTGCCATGATTGAAGACAACGATGTCAACTGCTAAGACTAAGACTAGAGTACAGAAACACTTCTCTATCTTCTGTAGATCTATCACATATCATATCAATCACAAACGTAAAAGAGCATAATTCGATCGTCTGGCCGGTTGTGTAACTAGCGCGCTCGCTAGCGAATACGTACCGTACCATGGCCAGTTACCGCCCCCCTGTTGGCTTATTAGACACAACGGCCGTCTTCCATCGCCCGAGTTTCTACGGTGCGCAATGAAGGCGTGCGACTAACTTGCCTATAGCAGCATACACGTTGTAAGGAACATGTGCACGAAATATGGTACACTGTCGATCGCCCATTTAACGGAGATACGCGAATGACGTCACTGTGCAGCAGTCAGCTATGCGCTTATTTAGGTGTGAATCAACCTTTTTAAAAAACATCAAGTTCCTATTCAAAACGATCAGAAAAAAAATATGGTGGAAATTTTACTTTTTTTTAAAGAGATATGGAAGTTTAAATTCCTGATGTTTTACCTGAGCAAATTTCTTGCGAAAATTATTATTTATAAAAAAGTTATCGAGGCTTGAACTCGGCCATGTCGCCCTGTGATGCCCCTGCCCTATTTCCGCCCACTCAAACACACGCGCTAGGGGGGTAGTGAGCACATTTTTTTTTTTTTTGATCCTCAAAAAAATTTCAATTTGCACCCCCCCCCCCCTTGAGCGCCAGGGGGGGGGGGGGCCAACCCCCCAAAAAGGTAAAAATCACGTGATTTTACATGATTTTTTTCTTAAGGGGGGGGGGGCCCGGGCCCCCGGGTCCCCCCCCCCCCCCTGGATCCGCCACTGGCCCTTTGAAGGTTCTAGGTCAATTACCCCTTGGGCAATCACCCCCGGCCAATTAGCGGTACAATAATTACCCCAAGGACGATTACCCCCCCCCCGAGGACAACCACCCCGAGGAAGTTACTCCCCCCCGAAAAATTACCCTCTAGGACAATTATTACCCCCCCCCCCGTGGACAATTAAACCCCCAGAGGACAATTACCACCCCCTGAAAATGATCTCCCCCTAAAAATTACCCAACTAATTATCGAGGTTGACTTCCCCCTGTTCATACTGAACAGGGGGTAGTCCTCGGGGCGGTTGTCCTTGGTTGTCCCAGGGGGGCATTGTCCTATATAGGGGTTAAGTTTCAGGGGGTGGGGGGGGGGGGACTCTTTTCCGGGGGTAGCTCGTCGAGGCACGGTAATTTTCCTTAGGGGTAATTATCTTTGGGGGTAGTTTTCCGGGGGGTAATGGTAGGCGAATAAGGTGGGAGGCTGAGATTGAACCCCCCCCCCCCCCCCGAAGAATGTTGCAATGATGTTTGGCCGTTCGTTCGATCGAGCAACCGACAATTTCTGGTAACGATGTGGTATGTGATAATCATGCAGTTAAATTTTGTGACAAAATTATATATGATTGATTAATGTTGCAAAAAATGCTTGAAGTTCGGTTCTCCAAAAGTGATCCCGATGACAACTAAGTCCGGCTTTTAAAAAAGTTGCCAGGTTTGGTAGATTTGCAAAAAGTTTGTATTTATGTTCTATGTCGCTGAAGCTTGTGTCGACTTTCAATCCAGCGTCGTGGCTTTGTAGCGAAAAGAGTGCTTGTTTCTGATACGATACAGGATGCAGGCAGAGGATTGATGTATTAGTTTTTGTTTTAATTAATTTAGTTTAATTTATTCCCTCAATTTTCTTCGATTACACCCCTCCTTTCCCCGATTTTTCTTTTAGTCTCCCTCTTCACCTTTACATCCTTCTTTCTTAGTGCTTCTATACATTAGGCTATAATATCTTTTTTCAAATGTTTGTGTGTTATATATTTTTGCCAACACGGACCATGACATTTTCGCTGCTATCAAATTTCCGTCAGCAGACTGTGAATAAAATAAATGTTGTTTTATGTGAAATAAACCTATATGAATGGCTATCGAAAGAGTAGTATAAAACGATAAATAATACATTTCACAAGGGCCTATACGCCTGTCAGCCTTTCAAATGGCTAGGGTAATTCTTATATACGTTGTTAGTTTGCTAAAGTTTTATGGCGAATAAAAGGTGAACATTTTTTATCTCTATCCATCACATTAATATCTCTCGGCAATAAAATGAATGAATATTGAATAAATAAATAAATAGATGAATTATGTAGAAGATGTGGGGGAGGGGGTATAGTGCCAAATTTAGAGAAGGGCAATACATTGCAGGACATGATTTGAGTTGTTCTCGGTAATGTCAACAAAATACTTATAGTTACAATAGCTTTCAACCCTCTTTGGTTGTTGAAGTGGCAAAAACGTGACTTTTTTTTTATCTCTATCCATCACATTAATATCTCTCGGCAATAAAATGAATGAATATTGAATGAATAAATAAATAGATGAATTATGTAGAAGATGTGGGGGAGGGGGTATAGTGCCAAATTTAGAGAAGGGCAATACATTGCAGGACATGATTTGAGTTGTTCTCGGTAATGTCAACAAAATACTTATACAATAGCTTTCAACCCTCTTTGGTTGTTGAAGTGGCAAAAACGTGACTTTTTTTTTTATCTCTATCCATCACATTAATATCTCTCGGCAATAAAATGAATGAATATTGAATGAATAAATAAATAGATGAATTATGTAGAAGATGTGGGGGAGGGGGTATAGTGCCAAATTTAGAGAAGGGCAATACATTGCAGGACATGATTTGAGTTGTTCTCGGTAATGTCAACAAAATACTTATACAATAGCTTTCAACCCTCTTTGGTTGTTGAAGTGGCAAAAACGTGACTGGTGACCCCCCCCCCCCCCCCCCTACCACCACTCCTTTTGCATTAATTATTATACTACATTATTTTGCACAAAAAAAAACACTGACTTTCTATGGAAGTGAATCGACAACTTCGTTTTTAAGATCATTTCGGAAAGTTTTATCTTTCAAGTTGGCCATAATTATTATTGAATGCATTATCAAAATATAATACTGCATAATTTAGAACAAGTGGAAAACAAAAAACACAACAACTTGAAGTCTTAAACAAATAATCAAAAAGGAAACCACATTTGCGTTATAGACCTATATACCCTAAAATTGTAATGATGATGATTTAGACGATGTCGGCGATGATGATAATTCTAATGACAATATTGCTAGATGCTTTTTCCAACCAATTATTATGCCTAAAAATATACGCTAATTTATTTTTGAATCAAGATTTGAGAGATGTCGAGAATAGTTTGCATTTAAAAATAAATAAAAATGAAGCACCATTACTTTCTTTTACAATATGTTCACTTTGATAGTGGTTATAGTTTTTTTTTAAATTAAATTCTTTCACCCTAGTGGTTAATTTAAAAATGATTAGCGATATGTTAAGTGACTTTAGTCAGATTTGTCTGATTACCATTATTAAAACATTAAAGACAAGTCACAGGATTTTCCCGGAAAGGCAGTTACAGAATTTTCCCAGATCAGAAAGTGGTGAATAACAGTGAACAGGCATTATTAGTAGGCCTACAGAGGCAAAAGAAGAAATAAAGAAAGAAATATCAATTATCAAAATATCATGTAGATCAAATTCTACTGGGAAGCAATTTTATTTGGCCTAACGTTTACCCGAGATGTCTCCCTTTTCTATACTTTTGATGCGCGTCCACCATCGGGCGGAATTAGGGCAGGTCTAGGCGGAAATAGGCAAGGAAAATGCCTCACGCAGACGGCGCACTACGGACAATCGCTTACGATTTCAGGCATAAGAATGGCATGGTTGGATTCGCTAGAATTTCGGCTACAAATTGATATACATTAGCGCCTGTATAATTCATTTTCAGAAAAGTTATCTAAGAAAAACAGCCTATCGGGCGGATACCGGGCAGGGTACGGTACTGTAGCTGCCGCTGCTCCTATAGTATTAAATACAACCCACTGATCTCTACGGAAAAATCATGTTGTTGTTGTTGTTGTTTTAGTTTTAAGGGCGTGTGTCATTCAATTATGAATATTTACGAATGTTCTGATTCTTGTCCTAAAATCATATCTAATCGATGGTTTTTAAAACGGTATCATTTGAATTTCCATTTCCCAGCATTATTTTGAACTGTCCCGAAATTGTTTTCCTTTCTTGAAATCAGACTACAGCCCCAGCCTATTCTTTTCTTATGCATGGGGATATTGAAAGGCCTTGTCCTCTCAGACAAGGATAAATAGCTTATTCAGCAGGCTACCTTTAGGGACAATACTTTAAAATAATGCTGTCATTGTTGCAATGTCAGGAATGCTATTATTACCTCTTTGGTAATCCACGTATTTGCCAAAAGTATTCGCTCAATGAAGGGAGGGTCGGATTTTTTTTCTTCAATTCATTAATTGATGCCATGTCTGAAAGAGCTGAGTAGTTTGTTACGTAACTATTCAAAAATTGCAGGTGCAAGCTATTGAAAAGCCAAGCTTCCTTTATTCATTGGTGCCCTTTTATAGAATTCGTAGCGTATACTAAATTGAATAGACCCGTGTTCTATTCATTATGCAATGTCAGGGCAGTAACCTATTGTCATATCACTTTAAGTTAAAGCCAGTAGTTTGCAGAATAAATGAAAATAACATAAAACCTCCCTAATATATCAGTAACTGAAAGAAAAAAATTAGGGGCAATCTTGACAACATCGGACTACAAAAATAATAATAAATATGCCTCCCGAAAGCGTGAAATCAGTAAATCGGCATATTTTGTAAAGTCATTAACAGCTAGCTGGCAATCGACAGCTAGCTGGCAATCGACAGCTAGCTGGCAATCCCAAAGCCATGTCCATTTAAAAACTGCATTCAAGAGCCTCTTATTGCTAGGTTTACAACGTTGTTTTACATTTGCAATTATAATTTCCTAGTTTTATTCACTCTCTACAGTCCCGTACTATCCCTTTTTCAGTCTGTAAACAACTTTGCAACACGAAAACAATGATGAACAGGGTTTTACTTCTCGTATAAATTTATTAGAAGTGCCCTATGTCATTTTGCACGAAGTGATACAAAGGGCCTTTCAAATTTGAAAGTCTATTGAAAGCATTCCCCCACCTAGCCTGTATGACCGAGCAGAATCATTTAGTGCTCAACAATAAAAATCCACAGTCTTGGCTAAAGAGGTCCATTATTTGTTTGTTTATTTAGTTATTTTATTTAATTGACATTGTACAGTACTATTAAATATCAGGTATATTGGATGCTCTGTTTTAAATACAGTCAAGATTGCCGAGCAATGAATTACATCCTGCTTCTTGTCCTCAAACCATATCTTTCTGGTTTTTAAAACGGTATCATTTGAATTTCCATTTCCAAGCATTATTTTGAACTGTCCCAAAATTGTTTTCCTTTCTTGAAATCAGACTACAGCCCCAGTCTAAAGTGCTTGTCCTCCCAGACAAGGACAAAGAGCCTCTTCGGTAGGTTTAGGGACAATGCATCAAAATAACGCGGTCATTGTTGCAATGTCAGGAATGCTATTATTACCTCCTCTTTGGTAATCCTCGCATTTGACCAAACAAAAGTCACTCAATGAAGGGAGGGTCAGGTTTGTTTTCAATTCACTAATATTATTGATGCCATGTCAGAAAGAGCTGAGTAGTTTGTTACGTAACTATTCAAAAATTGCAGGTGCAAGCTATTGAAAACAGAATCGAATAGCCAAGCTTCCCTATTCATTGGTGCCCTGTTATAGAATTCGTAGCATATACTGAATTGAATAGACCCGTGTTCTATTCATTATACTATGTGAGCAGTGGCGGATCCAGGGGTGGGCCGAAACGGCCGCGGCCCCCCCCCCCCCCCTATTGGCGAAGAAAAAAAATTGAGAAGGAAAAAAGAGGAAGAAAAAAAGAAGAAAAAAAAGGGGGGAAGGAGAAGATAAAAGAAAAGAGAACAAAAAAGTAAAGAAAAGAGAGAGAGTTCAAAAAAGAGGAAAGAAAAAGAAGAGAGGAGCAGGGGAGAAAGAAAGACAACGAAATGGCACTAAAAATTAGTGACAGTAACGACGAATAAGGGAAAGACAAGGGGGAAAGGGGGGTGCGTGAAGGCGGATGCATTGAGGGGAGGGGGGGGGGGAGGGGTGACTGGCCGTATTCTTATTTTTAGGTTATGCGAAACTGAGTCGAAATTATGCTTCTTTTCAAAACAATCTTAGCATGCTTGTTTATGTTAATCTGGAGTGCATGAAAAGGTTAGTGTAGAAACACTTCTGAAAAGGCCGTGCCCGGCCCCTCCAAAGAACGGCAGAATGGTAATCTATAAATTATGGGGTCATTCTTGATGGCTTGGGAGTCGTTATTAAGGAGGGGGCCGGCCCTACTCAAATGGTAGTGACGGTAACGATGGATAAGGGAATAAGGAGGAAGGGATGCACATGCAGGCGCGTACGCAGGGGGGAGGGGGGGGGGGTCGAACCCCCCTCAAATTTTTGTCAAGTTGTCAAGTTGGTCCTAATGTGTATAATGCGTAGACCAGGGGTTCTCAAACTTTTTCTTTGACGGTCCAGAAGCGATTTCTATGAAAGCTGTAAGGTCCGAAATGACACTTGTATACTGATGATAATGAGGCTTGTTTTTGGTCTATATCTGATCCAAGGAGAATTGTTAGTTTAAATAAAACAGAACCGCCAGTGCTTCCACTCGTTTAAATAGAGTTTCCTGAAAAAGAACACCCAATATCCGGGAATTTGAAAGAATTTTCTTAAAACTTTCAAAATGCCTCCTACGTGGATTTCTTATTTGGATGAATCGCTATGACGTTTTAATATATATCAATTATTGAGTGGGCTTATTTTGCTTTCTAATAGATCCCTACAACGTGGCAGAGCTTGAGGGGTCTGGCAGAGCCTTTTCAAGAGAGAAATTGTCTTTTAGGAGAAAAAAAGAGGTTATTTCTAAAATAAAATGAAAGGGTTATTGACTTTCAAGAGAGAAAATTGTCTATAAGAGAGGAAGAGAGGTTATTTCTAAAATGAAATGAAAGGGCTCTTGTCAAATAGCCCTTTCGTTTCATTTTTTCTCTCGAAATAAACTCTCTTTCTCTCTTATAGACAATTTTATGAGATGGAATCTTCAATCTGAAGCCTTTTTGTGCTCTTTGAAAATGGCACACTGAATGGGAGCAGTGCAATTTAAATTTCAAGGGATGGATTAGAGTTTTTATCGCTCTTGAAAGTCAAATAGCCCTTTCATTTCATTTTAGAAATAAACTCTAATACATTCCTTGATATTTAAATTGCGCCGCCCCTATTGTGTCCTCTTTTTAAAGAGCACAACAGAGCCCTCAGATTAGGCAGCAAGTAGCAAAACAAACCCGTAACACTGGACACAACATTCAATGGGATGATGCCCATATCATTGAGTTTGAAACGCACTTCTGGTCAAGAATGGTAGAAGAAGCATCTGCATAAAAAGGATAAATCCTTCACTGAATAGGGATTCTTGCTATCAGCGGTCCAGGTTACCGTTGCCTGGTGATGTGAAGCAAGTTGCTAAGGAGTGTGGTATATTCCTAGCCCGCGGATGTAGGGGCGGATCTCGCAGGATCCGCCAACTTGGTGTTCGCATTACGAGTCGAAATGACCCCTCCCCACTAACAACTGATGCAACTCGTTCGAACCTTGTAAACATACATACTTCATCCAAAAAAAAAGCAAACACCACGAAAATTTGATTTCCCTCGAATGCTTATGAGCAATATGAGATCGCTATCCAACAAGGCGGATGAACTTCAAACAATCATCCATGAGAGCAATATTGACGTTTGCGCCCTCAGTGAAACATGGTTGACCCCGGAAACAGTTGATTATTTCGAAATGAATGGCTTTAGCCACCTTCACAAATGCAGAAATCATAAGAGAGGAGGTGGAGTATCCATTTACATAAATGAACAAATGTCACCCAGACCTGTACCTGACATACACGTTCCTGAAGACATCGAAGTGGTCTGGGGACAGATTCGGCCGCGTCGGCTGCCACGTGAGATATCAAGTATCTTTGTTGCGTCAGTCTACTTCCCACCAAATAGTGTCAACGAGCTAGAACTGGCCGACCATCTCATTGGCTCAGTAGACCAACTAAGGTCGAAGCACCCTTCTGCTGGCTTCGTCATAATGGGGGACTTTAACCAAATGAACACCGACGTGATCTGTACAAGCACGTCGCTCAAACAGATCGTCAAGAAACCTACCCGAAATACAGCTATATTGGACAAAATATTGACAAATATGAAAGACTTCTACAGTGATGCTGACGTCATGTCACCGCTAGGACTGAGTGACCATAATTCTGTTGAGTGGGGTCCATTGAATATATTCCCCCACAAACGGAACGTTTTCTCCAGACGAGTCATCAGACCGATGCGCGATTCTGACATAAGATCCTTCGGCCGGTGGATATCTGTTCAAACTTGGCCTGAAGTTCAAGATGCTGTGATGATGATGATGATGATGATGATGAACAGCATTTGTATAGCGCCATTTATCTGCAAAAGCATTCAAAGGCGCCTGGCTGTGACAACATCAGACAAATGTGAGGCATTTTACACATCCTTCCAATCAGCCATTGACACACATTTTCCAACAAAGGAAGTGAAAATCCATCAGAAGGATAAGCTATGGGTTACACCATCTATTAAGGCTTCAATTAATCAGCGTCAAATCCTCTTCAACACTGGACAGAAAGGCGAATGGAGAGCCTGCTCTAATAAAATCATCCGGAGCATAGGTAAAGAGAAACGCCACTTCTACCACGATCGTGTGGCTCAGCTGAAATCGGACAATCCTACCTCGTGGCACAAGCATATTAAGCTCATGACTTCTAGATCGCAATGCTGTCCAACCATTGACGTTCCTGGTTATGATCAGTCGGACCCATCGAAGATTGCAGATACCATCAACAAGCGATTTGTAGATGTTGCTAGCAACATCCGGCCCCTCCAACTATGCGACTTGCCATCATACCTGCCGTCTCAGAGACCCCCTACTGTGCAGCCATGGGAAGTTTATCGAGAACTCCAACGGCTAAAACCCGGAAAGTCCGCTGGTCCCGATGGAGTACCTACCAGATTGATCAGGACGTTTGCGTATGAACTAGCCTATCCACTTACCACCATCTTGAATAGCTCGTTCGCGGAAGGGGAAGTTCCCAACAGATGGAAAAAAGCTATTGTTGTGCCAATCCCGAAGGAAAAGCCTGCTAGAATCGATAAACTGAGACCGATTGCACTTACAGACCACTTTGTGAAGGTAGCAGAACTTTTCATAACAAAGTGGTTGATGTCTGATATCTCATCCAAACTAGATGCCAAACAGTTTGGAAGTAGACCAGGTAGATCAACAACTCACTGTCTTGTAGATATTGTAAATTTTCTAACGAAGCAGGCCGACAAATTAGGTACCACATCCACTCTAGTCACAACTGACTTTTCTAAGGCTTTTGATAAAGTTGATCATACAGTAGTTATCTCTAAGCTTATCCATCTTGTGTCTTGTCCCTCACTTGTACCTTGGATTTCTAACTTTCTGACTGGTCGCACCCAGTGTGTTCGCTACCAAGGTGTCATGTCTACCTGGGCTCCAGTGAACGCGGGCGTCCCACAGGGGACACGCTTAGGCCCGATCTTGTTCCTAGTCCTAATCAACGACGCATTGGCATCCTCAAATTTGGAGCATTGGAAATACGTTGATGACATGACAATAGCGGAAGCGAGACCACGGGGTGCGGCTGCAGAAATCCATAATACCCTATCTGAACTCAACACATGGTGCAATAACAACGCCATGCAGCTTAATGCCAGTAAATGTCATGTAATGAGAGTAAACTTCGGAAAAACCCAACTCCCTCCAATTAATGTTAGTCTTGGGGACCAGACCCTTGATGAGGTGCAAACAATCAAAGCCCTGGGGGTACTACTACAAACAGATCTGAAATGGAACAGCCATGTCGATAACATGGTGCGTAACGCAAATAGGCGCATGTATATGCTAAGAACCCTGAAACCATTCCAATTACCATGGAAAGACTTACTATGTGTATACACAGGCTATGTCAGGCCCCTTGTTGAATATGCTGCTCCTGTGTGGCATCCTGGCTTAACAAACCAACAAAATGCCCAGATTGAAAGGATCCAGAAACGTGCACTCAAAATTGTACTGGGATCATTGTACGTGACCTACGAAAATGCACTACAAATGACCAATCTCCAAACCCTAGACAATAGAAGGCGAGAACTTTGCAAAAGATTTGCTAAATCACTAATAAATTCACCTCAGTTCAGGGACTGGTTGCCACGCCCACGCCAGAATAGATATTCTCAATCTCTGAGGAGGGTTGCTCCTTATCCTGCAATCAGATGCAGAACTGATAGATACAAAAGAAGCCCAATTCCATTCTTGGTCGACCTATTGAATGATATGTAACTATAATCATCAGACATAGCTACACTTTTCGCTTTTCACCCCTTATTATATTTGAATTTATTCCAGTTTGTTACATGATATTAACTTTAATGAATTATATCCAGTTAATTGACAAATCATTGCTGTATCAATCGTAACTGCTAAACTTATTTTCCTCTTCCATTCTCTCCCCCGTTTCTAGCACTCTTTCTCCCCTCTCTCTCTCTCTCTCTCTCTGTCTGTCTCTCTCTCCCCTCTCTCTTTGTCTCTCTCCTATTCTCTCTCTTTCTTCTCTCCTTTTCATTCCCCCTTCTCTCCTATTGTATCCGTCACCCTGTGTGTTTCTCTATTGTAACGATTTGGAATAGCTGGCCCCGTTCACAAACCGATCAGCACAGGATACGCTTTGAACCTATTAACATTAAAGTATATCTATTTTTTGCCTTTGTAAATCTTAACTTATTTTCTGTCAAATGTAAATTTCCAATATATCACTGTATTTTACTGAGCTTTTTAATCTGTTAAAATCACGCAATTATTCACTTTTAAAATCTATTGCAACTATTGTTTAATACAAACAAACACGACCCGTTTAAAATCAATGAATATCGGAGTGGAAATATTATTGCATGTTCACATTTATATATAACTTTATATTTTATATTTTTACTATGAACTTGAACGAATTTTGAATTTATATCTTGTAATGTCTGATTTCACATGTATTTATTGTAATGTAAATTTTTTATCAATTTGTAAAAAGTCACACAATTCAGCCTTCGGGCTGCGAGATGATTTTCAATAAAACAAACCATTTATATACATTTATATATCACTTTTACCTTTGTGTAAATAATAAAAGGTCCACGGGCGTGGTTGTTAGAAGCTTAAACTACAACTCTCTCCAATTTTGCAGGGGGAGAGCCTTTGTCGGGAGTCTTTAATAATAAAAGGGATACATCCTTCACTGAATAGGGATTCTTGCTATACGTTACCTTTCTTCGCTCCAGTGATCTCGAGGCAGCAGACAGCAAGAAATTGTGTAAATAATTTGGTGTTGCCGGGAGTCATGCATGGGGCGGAGCCCCAAGAAGTTCTTGAACTTTAAACAAAATTAGGAAATTCCAAATAGTCGTCATGAGCGATAGAAATTGTAATTTCCTCCTTGAGAGTCACATAACCCCTTTCATTTCATTTTAGAAATTAACCTCTCTTTCTCTCTTAAAGAACATTTCATATAACTTCTGTTTTCGTATTGTACTTTCGTCCGCAGACTACTTCAGCACATGTCGAGCCAACTCAGTCGGAAATGTAATATGTAGGCCTAAGTGTAAAGTTAAGTTTCATGTTCTTCTTTTTTTCTTTCTTTCTTTCTTTCTCTCCCTCTCTCTGTCTCTCTCCTTTTCCTCTATCTTTTAAAAAAAAAAAATCTTTCTTTTCTTGTCATTTTTCTGTGTGTGACATGCGTTACGCGTACGTCTATCAATGTCTTAATATGGTAGATTTACATTTTGATGTTTCCCTTTGTCGGTGCACCTTATACTCCAGAAAGTGCCCTATTTTGATGGTGCCCCCCCCCCTCATGTATTGATCTCGATAAAAATAACTTTCTCATTAATTCTATTTCCAATATATCTAATACTTGCACTAATCTCCAATTAAAAAAAAAATCGTCTACTTTCTCTCAAGACAACATTATATAAAGGATTCATTAATGCAAGGCTATCACGCGAGTAATCTCTCAATTTCTAACTTCCTGCTTTCCTCATCTCCCAGTCTCCCTTGCTTTAATATTCCTCGTTACTTACTTCCAATTGAACTCCAACTTAATTGATGTTATACACTGTATCTATTTTTCTACTACAAGTAGATGCAAATGTTACTCAAAATCCAATATATAAATCACACTCAAGATACAGCCAATTGACGAGAATTGCTTCAATCTATATTTTACATGTATCAGTATCATTATGGTTTTACAATGGCTATGGTGATGAGTTGTCTAGGTAATATGTTGATGTGTTTGTTAAAATGTATTACCATGGTGCACCTTCTTGGTTGGGTATGTATTAACGTAAGTTCGTGCCTTTACATATCACAGTAGAAATCAATGTTTTATATTTGATGCAGAATAATATTAATATTTGGAGATTAGAAACACAAACAGTTTTCATAACCGTTCAAGTGTTTCAAGAAAAAGTTAAGCAAACTTTCTCCTGGATGTAAATTGGAATTTTAAGCGGTTTCATTGGAATTAATCGAGAAATTCCCCTCGCTAGCGTGTAAATAAAAAATACGCCGGTCGGCCATACGTAAATGGCAGTGTCATATTGGGGATGACCATACTATCATTTTAGAGTGTGCAATCTGGGTCGGAATCCAGCATAATATATTTATAAAAAAGAGGTTCACATAAAAGCACTCATGATAAAGCCGCGCCCGGCCCCTACAACATCATTTTGGATTTTCAGATGATGGGGCGGGTGGCAGGGGTAGGGGGCAAAGTTCGCCCCACTCTTCAAGTACCCCCCCCCCAAGGGCCACTTTTACTTTGTAAAGAAGTGCCCCTTCCCCTTTTTAAATCGGATAAGCGCACATTTCATCAACACATGTACCCCCTTTCCTATCTGATAAGGGCTATTTAGAAAAATGAGGCCCTTCATAAATAAAAAGTGTCCCTTTTCATCTCTGGTAAATGACCATTTTCATATATGAAAAGTTAATTCTTTTCACTTCAGTGCGCTCTTCACCTCCGATAATTGCCCCTATTCAAATCTGAGAGATGCTCGTTTTACTTTGAAAAGTACCCCTTCCCCTCCTGATAAGTACTCTTTTCATCTATGATGGGCGCCCATTTTCACCTTTGCTAACTGCCCTTTAATTTTGAATCGTGCCCCTTTTCCTTTCTATTAAGGGACCTATTCCCTTTTCATAAATGCCCCTTTTCACCTCTGATAAATCAATTTCTGATGGATGCCCCTTTTCATACCCCATACTCATAAGTGCCCTATCTTATTTCTGGTGAGTGCCTCCTTTCAGGTGTAAGAAGTGCCCAGTTTGAACCTTTGATAATTACTCTTTGTACCTTGACACATGCTCCTTTTCTTTTCTAATAAGTGTCTTTATCCCTTTCGATATGTGTCCCCTTAACCTCTCATCATCAGGCACGTAGGCACGGGGGGGGGGGGGGGAGGGCACGGGGGGGGGGGGGGGCACGTGCCCCCTAACCTGCTCATCATTAGTCTTGCACCTAATTTAAAGCGACTAAGAGTAATTTCCCCTAAAGCTCGCTCGCTCGCTCGCATTTATAGATGATACAATTATATGTCACTTTAAAACAAATGTTTTTTCAGTCTTCCGTGATGCTTATGACCCCTTCATGATTTGGTTTTTTCCTCTTTATAAGATGTAATTTTTCACTCTGCGACCTCACAGATCTTACATTTTTTTCTCGCTCGCTTTGCTCGCTCGCAAATGAATATTCAGACAATCACACTCAGCCGAAAGTGTGATGCTTAAGCAATAACTTGTATGATATATAAAGAAAAACAAATATTGAAATCGTCCCTGATAATGGGATCACAATGAAAGGGTATATACCAATGTCTAAAAAAATGTATATTTTCGCTTTGAGATTTCGCTTTGTAGGTGCCCTTTTTTGTTGGTGCTTTCCACTTTGGAAATAGCTCCGCCGCCCCTGCTTACGCATTAGCGCCAGCGTTAATTTCACGCTTGCGCGCACAGGGGGTGTCTGTGTGTGTGTGTGGGGGGGGGGGGTTCCTCTCTAGCTCTGAAGCTGATTTTTTTTTTTTACCTAGATTAGTGCGATTCGGTTAATACTTTTAGAGGGAGTCTGAGGGGTGATGTGCCCCCCTCTGAAGCTGACATTTTTTTTTGATTTTTGAAACTGGATTCGTGCGTTTTGGTTGATACTTTTTTGGGGAGTCTGATTTGATTTCAAAACACCTGCAGTTAATGCGGGATGGTGTTGCAGCCTCTCTTTCCCCGAAAATTTAAAAATTACCAATATGCATTTGTTATATCTTATCTCGTATATTTACAATTAACACTTTTCACAACATAAATAAGCTCAAATTTCCGCTTACTCGCTTCGCTCACTCGCCAAATTATTAAACCAGGAAATATATATTGGGGCAAGAGGCTTCAGCCCCCACTGATGGAAATGTCAAAAAAATTGCGCGCGAGCATAACTTGAAAACGGGGAATGTTGATATCGGACAAGAGATGTGACGTGAGCATGTCCCCTTTCCAAAATAATTGTGCCCGTTTGTAGGTACCAGTACGCTATTAAAGTACAGTGCTTCTAATATGACCTTGTCAGTATTGGTAAGTTTAAATAACGGTCTGCGCGAATTTCGAATTTCCGGCCCCCCCTATTGGAAAATCCTGGATCCGCGCCTGGTGAGGGCAGTGGCCTCTTGTCATATCACTTTAAGTTTAAGTCAGCAGTTTGCAAATTAAATGAAATAAACATAAAACCTCACTATTATATCAGTAATATTAGTAACTGAAAGAAAAAAAATACGGGCAATCTTGACAACATCGGACTACAAAAATGATGATAATAATGCATCCCGAAAGCGTCAAATCAGTAACTCGGCACATTTTGTAAAGTCATTAGCATGCAGAAAGTGTTAACAACAAAAAGCGAACCAGTTATCACGGTGAGGCAAAATGGTCTTGTGGATAAAAGTGATCACTTCACAATGCAATGTACTCGGTTCGAGTCTCAGTTTCTCCTTTATATAAACCCATGTTATTTTTTTTTCTTCACTCCATAATATTGACTTGTCATCTCTTTTTTAAAGGGGACACCCCCCCCCCTCAACAAAGAAAAAATAGCATGTAATACTCTTTCTTTAACAAGCGACTCTCTGAATTAGTCAGAAAACATCTTTTGCTACATCTACAACAATTAGTGTAAGTATGAAGAATACATGAAGATTAGCAATGTGACACTTTAGTCTAGTGGGTAGGCAATCGTCTGATAACTGGAAGGTATCGGGTTCGACCCCCAGTCGTTGCGTTTTTTTCTTTTGCTACATCTACAACAATAAGTATAAGTATGAAAAAAAAACATGGAGATTAGCAATGTGACACTTTAGTCTAGTGGGTAGGCAATCGCCTGGTAACTGGAAGGTATCGGGTTCGACCCCCAGCTGTTGCGTTTTTTTCTTTTGCTACATCTACAACAATAAGTATAAGTATGAAAAAAAAAACATGGAGATTAGCAATGTGACACTTTAGTCTAGTGGGTAGGCAATCGCCTGGTAACTGGAAGGTATCGGGTTCGACCCCCAGCTGTTGCGTTTTTTTCTTTTGCTACATCTACAACAATAAGTATAAGTATGAAAAAAAAAACATGGAGATTAGCAATGTGACACTTTAGTCTAGTGGGTAGGCAATCGCCTGGTAACTGGAAGGTATCGGGTTCGACACCCAGCTGTTGCTTTTTTTTTAATCTTTGAAAAAGAAAAACTGATGTCAAACCCATTTTGATCTCACTCAAAGTCCATATTTATTGCTATTCTCTTAATTGATCTATACAATGAGCTTGTAATTAACTTGTAAGCAAGGTAAAGTATTATATTTACGAAGTACAAGAAGGACAGGAATCCTGTTTTATCTATTTATCAAACATTATTACATTCAATACTTTTTCAGTCCCAATGAGAGAGAGAGAGAGAGAGAGAAAGAGAAAGAGAGCCAGAAAGAGACAAGTGAAGAGAACCCAATACACCTCATCAGTGTAATAAAGTCTGATGATCTTAATCTACATACTTACTTCAAATATTTTGCCGGGCAGATATTATTATTTATAAAAACAAACCAATTTTGGAGTTTTATAATAAATATTATTGTTGTTGTTGTTGTTGATGTAAAACAATGAGAGAATAGGGACCTTTTGCGGGGGGGGGGGGGAGCAATGTAGAAAAAAACTACAGGGGAGCCTTGGGATTTTTATTTGGGGGGGGGGGTGGGTATCGGCGCGGATTCAGGATTTCTTAGGGGGGCCCAAACTTGAAATCAATTTGAAATTTAATGTGCTGAAATAAAAAAAAATCGTGCCGGCCGATATTTCACTCAGTGGTAGAGGGGGAAGGGGGAGGGGGGGGGGGGGGGGTAGAGAGCACTATTTTTTTGTTTGGCCCTCGAAAATTTGAAAAATCACCCCCCCCCCCCCCCCCCCCCCCCCACATTGATCGCCAGGGGGGTCCCATCTAGACGGCTAGCTGGCAATCGACAGCTAGCTGGCAATCGACAGCTAGCTGGCAATCGACAGCTAGCTGGCAATCGACAGCTAGCTGGCAATCGACAGCTAGCTGGCAATCGACAGCTAGCTGGCAATCGACAGCTAGCTGGCAATCGACAGCTAGCTGGCAATCGACAGCTAGCTGGCAATCGACAGCTAGCTGGCAATCGACAGCTAGCTGGCAATCGACAGCTAGCTGGCAATCGACAGCTAGCTGGCAATCGACAGCTAGCTGGCAATCGACAGCTAGCTGGCAATCGACAGCTAGCTGGCAATCGACAGCGTAGCCTGGCGGCGGTAGCGGGTAGCCCCAAAGCCATGTCCATTTAAAAACTGCATTCAAGAGCCTCTTATTGCTAGGTTTACAACGTTGTTTTACATTTGCAATTATAATTTCCTAGTTTTATTCACTCTCTACAGTCCCGTACTATCCCTTTTTCAGTCTGTAAACAACTTTGCAACACGAAAACAATGATGAACAGGGTTTTACTTCTCGTATAAATTTATTAGAAGTGCCCTATGTCATTTTGCACGAAGTGATACAAAGGGCCTTTCAAATTTAAGTCTATTGAAAGCATTCCCCCACCTAGCCTGTATGACCGAGCAGAATCATTTAGTGCTCAACAATAATAATCCACAGTCTTGGCTAAAGAGGTCCATTATTTGTTTGTTTATTTAGTTATTTTATTTAATTGACATTGTACAGTACTATTAAATATCAGGTATATTGGATGCTCTGTTTTAAATACAGTCAAGATTGCCGAGCAATGAATTACATCCTGCTTCTTGTCCTCAAACCATATCTTTCTGGTTTTTAAAACGGTATCATTTGAATTTCCATTTCCAAGCATTATTTTGAACTGTCCCGAAATTGTTTTCCTTTCTTGAAATCAGACTACAGCCCCAGTCTAAAGTGCTTGTCCTCCCAGACAAGGACAAAGAGCCTCTTCGGTAGGTTTAGGGACAATGCATCAAAATAACGCGGTCATTGTTGCAATGTCAGGAATGCTATTATTACCTCCTCTTTGGTAATCCTCGCATTTGACCAAGCAAAAGTCACTCAATGAAGGGAGGGTCAGGTTTGTTTTCAATTCACTAATATTATTGATGCCATGTCAGAAAGAGCTGAGTAGTTTGTTACGTAACTATTCAAAAATTGCAGGTGCAAGCTATTGAAAACAGAATCGAATAGCCAAGCTTCCCTATTCATTGGTGCCCTGTTATAGAATTCGTAGCATATACTGAATTGGATAGACCCGTGTTCTATTCATTATACTATGTGAGGGCAGTGGCCTCTTGTCATATCACTTTAAGTTTAAGTCAGCAGTTTGCAAATTAAATGAAATAAACATAAAACCTCACTATTATATCAGTAATATTAGTAACTGAAAGAAAAAAAATACGGGCAATCTTGACAACATCGGACTACAAAAATGATGATAATAATGCATCCCGAAAGCGTCAAATCAGTAACTCGGCACATTTTGTAAAGTCATTAGCATGCAGAAAGTGTTAACAACAAAAAGCGAACCAGTTATCACGGTGAGGCAAAATGGTCTTGTGGATAAAAGTGATCACTTCACAATGCAATGTACTCGGTTCGAGTCTCAGTTTCTCCTTTATATAAACCCATGTTATTTTTTTTCTTCACTCCATAATATTGACTTGTCATCTCTTTTTTAAAGGGGACACCCCCCCCCCTCAACAAAGAAAAAATAGCATGTAATACTCTTTCTTTAACAAGCGACTCTCTGAATTAGTCAGAAAACATCTTTTGCTACATCTACAACAATTAGTGTAAGTATGAAGAATACATGAAGATTAGCAATGTGACACTTTAGTCTAGTGGGTAGGCAATCGTCTGATAACTGGAAGGTATCGGGTTCGACACCCAGCTGTTGCGTTTTTTTCTTTTGCTACATCTACAACAATAAGTATAAGTATGAAAAAAAAACATGGAGATTAGCAATGTGACACTTTAGTCAAGTGGGTAGGCAATCGCCTGGTAACTGGAAGGTATCGGGTTCGACCCCCAGCTGTTGCGTTTTTTTCTTTTGCTACATCTACAACAATAAGTATAAGTATGAAGAAAAAAAACATGGAGATTAGCAATGTGACACTTTAGTCTAGTGGGTAGGCAATCGCCTGGTAACTGGAAGGTATCGGGTTCGACACCCAGCTGTTGCTTTTTTTTTAATCTTTGAAAAAGAAAAACTGATGTCAAACCCATTTTGATCTCACTCAAAGTCCATATTTATTGCTATTCTCTAATTGATCTATACAATGAGCTTGTAATTAACTTGTAAGCAAGGTAAAGTATTATATTTACGAAGTACAAGAAGGACAGGAATCCTGTTTTATCTATTTATCAAACATTATTACATTCAATACTTTTTCAGTCCCAATGAGAGAGAGAGAGAGAGAGAGAGAAAAAGAGAAAGAGAGCCAGAAAGAGACAAGTGAAGAGAACCCAATACACCTCATCAGTGTAATAAAGTCTGATGATCTTAATCTACATACTTACTTCAAATATTTTGCCGGGCAGATATTATTATTTATAAAAACAAACCAATTTTGGAGTTTTATAATAAATATTATTGTTGTTGTTGTTGTTGATGTAAAACAATAGTTATTTTATTTAATTAATTGACATTGTACAGTACTATTAAATATCAGGTATATTGGATGCTCTGTTTTAAATACAGTCAAGATTGCCGAGCAATGAATTACATCCTGCTTCTTGTCCTCAAACCATATCTTTCTGGTTTTTAAAACGGTATCATTTGAATTTCCATTTCCAAGCATTATTTTGAACTGTCCCGAAATTGTTTTCCTTTCTTGAAATCAGACTACAGCCCCAGTCTAAAGTGCTTGTCCTCCCAGACAAGGACAAAGAGCCTCTTCGGTAGGTTTAGGGACAATGCATCAAAATAACGCGGTCATTGTTGCAATGTCAGGAATGCTATTATTACCTCCTCTTTGGTAATCCTCGCATTTGACCAAACAAAAGTCACTCAATGAAGGGAGGGTCAGGTTTGTTTTCAATTCACTAATATTATTGATGCCATGTCAGAAAGAGCTGAGTAGTTTGTTACGTAACTATTCAAAAATTGCAGGTGCAAGCTATTGAAAACAGAATCGAATAGCCAAGCTTCCCTATTCATTGGTGCCCTGTTATAGAATTCGTAGCATATACTGAATTGGATAGACCCGTGTTCTATTCATTATACTATGTGAGGGCAGTGGCCTCTTGTCATATCACTTTAAGTTTAAGTCAGCAGTTTGCAAATTAAATGAAATAAACATAAAACCTCACTATTATATCAGTAATATTAGTAACTGAAAGAAAAAAAATACGGGCAATCTTGACAACATCGGACTACAAAAATGATGATAATAATGCATCCCGAAAGCGTCAAATCAGTAACTCGGCACATTTTGTAAAGTCATTAGCATGCAGAAAGTGTTAACAACAAAAAGCGAACCAGTTATCACGGTGAGGCAAAATGGTCTTGTGGATAAAAGTGATCACTTCACAATGCAATGTACTCGGTTCGAGTCTCAGTTTCTCCTTTATATAAACCCATGTTATTTTTTTTCTTCACTCCATAATATTGACTTGTCATCTCTTTTTTAAAGGGGACACCCCCCCCCTCAACAAAGAAAAAATAGCATGTAATACTCTTTCTTTAACAAGCGACTCTCTGAATTAGTCAGAAAACATCTTTTGCTACATCTACAACAATTAGTGTAAGTATGAAGAATACATGAAGATTAGCAATGTGACACTTTAGTCTAGTGGGTAGGCAATCGTCTGATAACTGGAAGGTATCGGGTTCGACACCCAGCTGTTGCGTTTTTTTCTTTTGCTACATCTACAACAATAAGTATAAGTATGAAAAAAAAACATGGAGATTAGCAATGTGACACTTTAGTCAAGTGGGTAGGCAATCGCCTGGTAACTGGAAGGTATCGGGTTCGACCCCCAGCTGTTGCGTTTTTTTCTTTTGCTACATCTACAACAATAAGTATAAGTATGAAGAAAAAAACATGGAGATTAGCAATGTGACACTTTAGTCTAGTGGGTAGGCAATCGCCTGGTAACTGGAAGGTATCGGGTTCGACACCCAGCTGTTGCTTTTTTTTTAATCTTTGAAAAAGAAAAACTGATGTCAAACCCATTTTGATCTCACTCAAAGTCCATATTTATTGCTATTCTCTTAATTGATCTATACAATGAGCTTGTAATTAACTTGTAAGCAAGGTAAAGTATTATATTTACGAAGTACAAGAAGGACAGGAATCCTGTTTTATCTATTTATCAAACATTATTACATTCAATACTTTTTCAGTCCCAATGAGAGAGAGAGAGAGAGAGAGAGAAGAGAAAGAGAGCCAGAAAGAGACAAGTGAAGAGAACCCAATACACCTCATCAGTGTAATAAAGTCTGATGATCTTAATCTACATACTTACTTCAAATATTTTGCCGGGCAGATATTATTATTTATAAAAACAAACCAATTTTGGAGTTTATAATAAATATTATTGTTGTTGTTGTTGTTGATGTAAAACAATAGTTATTTTATTTAATTTAATTGACATTGTACAGTACTATTAAATATCAGGTATATTGGATGCTCTGTTTTAAATACAGTCAAGATTGCCGAGCAATGAATTACATCCTGCTTCTTGTCCTCAAACCATATCTTTCTGGTTTTTAAAAACGGTATCATTTGAATTTCCATTTCCAAGCATTATTTTGAACTGTCCCGAAATTGTTTTCCTTTCTTGAAATCAGACTACAGCCCCAGTCTAAAGTGCTTGTCCTCCCAGACAAGGACAAAGAGCCTCTTCGGTAGGTTTAGGGACAATGCATCAAAATAACGCGGTCATTGTTGCAATGTCAGGAATGCTATTATTACCTCCTCTTTGGTAATCCTCGCATTTGACCAAACAAAAGTCACTCAATGAAGGGAGGGTCAGTTTGTTTTCAATTCACTAATATTATTGATGCCATGTCAGAAAGAGCTGAGTAGTTGTTACGTAACTATTCAAAAATTGCAGGTGCAAGCTATTGAAACAGAATCGAATAGCCAAGCTTCCCTATTCATTGGTGCCCTGTTATAGAATTCGTAGCATATACTGAATTGGATAGACCCGTGTTCTATTCATTATACTATGTGAGGGCAGTGGCCTCTTGTCATATCACTTTAAGTTTAAGTCAGCAGTTTGCAAATTAAATGAAATAAACATAAAACCTCACTATTATATCAGTAATATTAGTAACTGAAAGAAAAAAAAATACGGGCAATCTTGACAACATCGGACTACAAAAATGATGATAATAATGCATCCCGAAAGCGTCAAATCAGTAACTCGGCACATTTTGTAAAGTCATTAGCATGCAGAAAGTGTTAACAACAAAAAAGCGAACCAGTTATCACGGTGAGGCAAAATGGTCTTGTGGATAAAAGTGATCACTTCACAATGCAATGTACTCGGTTCGAGTCTCAGTTTCTCCTTTATATAAACCATGTTATTTTTTTTTCTTCACTCCATAATATTGACTTGTCATCTCTTTTTTAAAGGGGACACCCCCCCCCCTCAACAAAAGAAAAAATAGCATGTAATACTCTTTCTTTAACAAGCGACTCTCTGAATTAGTCAGAAAACATCTTTTGCTACATCTACAACAATTAGTGTAAGTATGAAGAATACATGAAGATTAGCAATGTGACACTTTAGTCTAGTGGGTAGGCAATCGTCTGATAACTGGAAGGTATCGGGTTCGACACCCAGCTGTTGCGTTTTTTTCTTTTGCTACATCTACAACAATAAGTATAAGTATGAAAAAAAAACATGGAGATAGCAATGTGACACTTTAGTCAAGTGGGTAGGCAATCGCCTGGTAACTGGAAGGTATCGGGTTCGACCCCCAGCTGTTGCGTTTTTTTCTTTTGCTACATCTACAACAATAAGTATAAGTATGAGAAAAAAAAACATGGAGATTAGCAATGTGACACTTTAGTCTAGTGGGTAGGCAATCGCCTGGTAACTGGAAGGTATCGGGTTCGACACCCAGCTGTTGCTTTTTTTTAATCTTTGAAAAAGAAAAAAACTGATGTCAAACCCATTTTGATCTCACTCAAAGTCCATATTTATTGCTATTCTCTTAATTGATCTATACAATGAGCTTGTAATTAACTTGTAAGCAAGGTAAAGTATTATATTTACGAAGTACAAGAAGGACAGGAATCCTGTTTTATCTATTTATCAAACATTATTACATTCAATACTTTTTCAGTCCCAATGAGAGAGAGAGAGAGAGAGAAAAGAGAAAGAGAGCCAGAAAGAGACAAGTGAAGAGAACCCAATACACCTCATCAGTGTAATAAAGTCTGATGATCTTAATCTACATACTTACTTCAAATATTTTGCCGGGCAGATATTATTATTTATAAAAACAAACCAAATTTGGAGTTTTATAATAAATATTATTGTTGTTGTTGTTGTTGATGTAAAACAATGAGAGAATAGGGACCTTTGCGGGGGGGGGGGAGCAATGTAGAAAAAAACTACAGGGGAGCCTGGGGATTTTTATTTGGGGGGGGGGGGGGTGGGTATCGCGCGGATCGGATTCAGGATTTCTTAGGGGGGCCCAAACTTGAAATCAATTTGAAATTTAATGTGCTGAAATAAAAAAAAATCGTGCCGGCCGATATTTCACTCAGTGGTAGAGGGGAAGGGGGAGGGGGGGGGGGGGTTAGAGAGCACTATTTTTTGTTTGGGCCTCGAAAATGAAAAATCACCCCCCCCCCACA